>NC_045640.1:67073306-67425306 GCF_009829145.1 Chiroxiphia lanceolata | reverse complement strand
ACTTACTATTTGTACCCCACAAAACCATGCTACGGTTTTGTGCTTGGGATTTAATTCCATAGTATGATGATGAGGGTTGGCAATTGAGATACCTGCATGAACAATGAGACGCACATGTATGACCAGACTCCATCATTGTTGCTTACCCAGTTATCAACTCACCCAGACTTCAGCAGGTGAGGAAACTTTTATTATAAATAATGATTTTGTTCCATGGTAGAGATGGAGATGGACATTCTGAGTAGGCAAAAATATCCATGAAATCAGCTACCAGAGGATAAGCCCCACCTTTTCATCTCACAGTCTGCATTTCATGTTGTCTGTCAAAATACCTCCATTATCTGGTATCTCTGCTTTTGACACATTTTGTAAATAGATATTACAGAAAAAATTATCCTCTTAATTCTAGTTCTAGCAACTGAACCACAAGCCCACTTCTGAAAATGGAAGGAAGAAGAGAGTCTACTCCCTCTCCCCAGCGTGCACACAAGTGCCAGAACTAAAGTGGTGCTACAGTTGCTGAGCTGAAATGAATTTTCTTTCTTATTTGTATTGTCTTATTAACAGTAATGCATTTTCTAGCAGATGATCTTACTGTCACTCCAGACAATATGTGTTTATTGATGAAAAGAAGAGAAAGTCATTAGCAGTAACGTTGGTGAAGGTGCATATATTGGCAGCAGGAAAATGGAAAATACAAATAGAATATTAAATGGAACAACTAGCAGGAACACGAAATTAGTCAAGTGCAAAGATGCAAGACAAATCACTCAAGAAAAAGAGTCAATACAGTTCAAGTATTTGTAAGTAGTCCAACCCTGCTAGCTACAGTCAACTCCCTGCTACCTGACATACTAGGGGACTGAAATACCCTGGGTCATGAATAATCCAAGATTATAGACATATTGTAGGGATCTAAATGGCTCTGTAGACTCAGCTGGAATCAAGCGGGCCTCGTAAGCTGTAGTTCAGACCTGTCCCCGGCTGACCCGGGCTGGTTCCTCACACAGCCACTGAACAGCCTCCATGCTCCATGACAACCCGCTCCACCAGGATCTTATTAGCCTGAGCACCACGACGGTCCTGAGCCAATGCTCTGAACTCCTGTGATGTGGTGCTGGAGCTAATCAACCTTCCCAGGAGCAGAGTGTTTTGCTGCGTAGGATGAAACCAGCTCTGCCTGGCAGGGCTGTCGCCGAGCTGCTGCTGGCCCTACTCCACTGTCTGCAGGGCCATCTGGTGCTGCTGCCCTGGCTCCCCAGCCATGGCCAGGGGCTTTGCCACCATCCAGAAAGCCCCCAGAGCTGGCTGGGGATTAGCTGCTCACTGCGCTGCCTTTATCTGGCAATGCATTTATTATGTAATGTACTTTAACAACAAAGGAGAGATGGGGAAGGGATTAGTTCTGAAATTAAGTATTTTAGTATACTCAGAGTACAGGTACTTGATTCCTGGAATTTCCCAGGTGTCCAACAAGCACGGTATTTAAGGGCAGGTGTAATTTTAAGCATGCAACTAATCTCCCAATGTTTTGTGTGGTTAAGTGTTTGCCACCATACACAAAACCCTATAGAAAATTAGAATTCACTTTGCTAAAAATACCTGCTTTCTATTGCTCAAAAAAAAAAAAAAAGAAGCTTGACAAATAAACTAATAAAGAGATGTATGAATACCTTCCTATTGAAATCTTATTACAGCCTTCAGAAAAAAATTCCAAAATTTCTGAATATACCTCTTGCTCACTGAGTATAGCTTAAAGGACATGTTTTCCTTAGATAACCAATATTATCTTCCAAATTAAAGTGAAAGTAAAACCTGAAGTGAGACCAGAAATCCCTGTGGACTGCTCTGCTGGAGCTAATTAGTGCATCCTGAAGCCATGGCAGCTGCCTCCCACCCAGGAGAGGACACTGGAAGCTGCCTGCCTCCACATCCAGGCTCAGCCGAGGCTTCACACATGATGGCTGTGCCTACCAGGAAGCTACTGTGCATAGTGATCAACAAAAGTTAGAGCTGGACAGGAATTTTCCACTGAAATCTATTCTTCATTGAAAAAAAGCCCACAGTCAGTGTAAGAGCTACTGCCTCTCTTCCTGACCCAAAACAAAAGTCAGGCTTTTCATTTTCACAATCTCTCTGGCATGGGAGGATATGGTGTTAACTGATGATGAAACCAGTGTATCAGGGAAAGAATTGAAGAACACATTTTAAAGCCTACCATTTCATAAACCCATCCATGTATTTCATATATGCATTTAAAGCTATAAAGCATTTGTTTTACAGTGAATTTTATTCTATTTATTAGACTATAATTCACTTCTGTGTATATCATACCTACATTAATAATATTATTAGGGGTTGCAGTGATCTTATAAATATCTTGTTAAACTTGTTAAACTTGCAGAGGTCAGAAAAATTCAACCTCATAGCTACTCAATCAAAACATCCATAATCATCTAGTATAAGAATATTCAAAAATGATGTGTCAACATATCACAGTGACCAGAAAAATTACAAATAAGAACCAAGGACTGCAATGCCATCACTCTGCTCTACTCTGCTGTTACTCCTGCTCCTAGACTGGATGCCTGGCCACCCCACAGTCCTGTGTCAGGGCACACAGTCTCCACAGGTATCTCCCTTGATGGAGGGTTGGAAGCCCATGTGTAAACCAAAAGTGCTAGTGCAATGCAGGCATAACCTCTGGGATTCAATTCCTTTCTGCATGTACAGCTAAAAATCTTAATATCAGCACAGTTTCCGCTAGATGATTGATCTACTGCTTTCCAATACTCTGCCTTTCTTTTTTAAGTTGTATCACTTGCAGAAACGAGTTGGTTTGGGTTTTTTCCAGCAAATTGTATGCTTGATGTTGGAATGATTCTTCCTTGTTATTTCATTAAACAGTAAATCACTCCAAGTTGTTCTCCCACCTTGGAATGGTGTTTGCTTCCTACCCTGTTATTTCATCAAACAGCAACTCATTCCAAGTTGTTCTCCCACCCATGTCCTGAAGAAAACTTCTTTCCTCTTTTATTGCATTCTGTCCCCCATGGCCTTGTCAATCAAAGTTTCCTTTTAGAGAATTGTCTACACTAGTTCACACAGGTTGCACCCAGGGAGATGCTGTCAGCTCAGGGAGCCACGGACGGAGAATGAGTCCATGAGATTTTTTGAACTGCAACTCAGCAAGGCAAATCAGCGCCATAGAAAGAGCAATATAATATTGAAATCACTCTGAAAATATGTTTCTCTGTTTCCTCATTGATTACTTTTTTTCTGAGTGCTTGTTAACAAAATTGTGTGAAATTTCAGGGTTTCAAGTTTGACTAGATTTGGGAAAAAAATGAGTGCTAGAACAGTGAAGTTTCCCACTAGACAGAAACTGTGATTTTTAGCTCAGCTCTAACCAAGATAGTTTTGTTCAAAATGAAACAAACAAAAAACTCCAACCTCAGATCTTTCAACACAAACAATTCTTGCTCAAGGAAAACATCTGGGAAATATTAATCAATACAAAATAGATATTCAACAAAATTGAATAAAGTTATTATTTCATATTTATCTGTTATCTGTGTTTTTTTTAATAACTGAGTTTTAGGACTCAATTCAATCCTAATTTGAATACATATAAGTTTCATTGGTTGAGCATATGCTTCTTGCTGTGATAACTCAAGATTTTCAGAAACAGAGAATGCATTACTTTTTAGTTACTATGCAAAAATCACAGAAATTGAAAACCAGTAAACCAGATAAATGGTGAAGGACTGATTTAATGAGAAGCTACCTGTACTTAGGCATGAACTAACAAATACAATTATTTTTTAATTGCAGCCTGTGTCTAGCATTGTAGATGTAAAGCTTTCTTAATGCTGTTAATTCCCCTAGATTACCATAGTCAGAGAAAAACCTTGCCTAAATAACTCTGAGATTCAAAAAGCCCAACAAACCAAAAGTTTTCAGTCCTATCTCAGAAAATATTTTTAGGAATCCAAGATTCTGGAAATTATTTCAGTTCATGGCCTTTTTTCTTCCAAATTAAAAGTCTCAAATCTGTTATAGCATCCTGAGCAGTGTTTTTGAGTAGATGTGCACAGTGAATTTATTGAATTTATGGCCAGATCTGTCGTTCTGAAGCTGGCAGAGAGCTGACTTCAGGTGTTTACGAAAGAGAGACACCCTATTTTCACCCAAATCTAGCACCTTTAAGTACCTGTACTTAGGCAACTGAAGCATCCTCCACCTGCCCATGGGAAACGAAGTTTGTTATTGAGGCAACTCACACTGGTTTCTGAGCAGGGAAAAAAAAAATATATATTTGGATATTCAGAGGATGTGGCACTATAAAGGATGAGTCAAGTTCTGTGAGGTCTGGAGTCAGGAATGTGAGATATATTTTGTGGCACTTGCTGATAGAGAAACAGCTTTGAAACAAAAGATGGAAATTTGAAGTCCTTTGCTGGGAAACTTTGAGAGGCTATTTTGGTCTGGGCCTGTCTTCAGGGTCAGAGTAGATACCTATATGAGAACATGCCCTGCAGTGGTGACTGAGACCAGAGCATCCCCCAGCATCCCGTCCCATATTGTAGTGTCAGGGCAGGTACTGTGGCCAATATCTACCAAAAGAGGTACCCAACAATGTCAAAACATACCCTGGCCCTTAAAATGTGCTAAAATATAACTCTTTGTTTATATTAATTGCTCCTGCAGTTACTGATGCTGCCTCATGGTGTTTTATAACGTGCTGACAGAATGGGTCAGGTATTATTGCGGCACAGCTATGGCTCAGGGTGATAAGTCTGGTGAGATTATTGTATGGCCAGTCTTCGCGAACGAAGATTTGGGAAGGGTCTTTACCCTTCGAGCCTGCGCAGTGGATTTTTTAGGTGAGACACAGCGTGCGCTGAACTGAGCCCACCCTTTAATCCTGAGGTTCATCTGCCGGGGCCGAGCAAGCTTGGACGGTGGCAGTGAGGTCTTCAGGACGTAGGTTTGTTTAGAGTGACCTTCTCTTAGACGGATGGCCTTACAGGGCTAACGAGCTCCATCTACCCGGGGGACTTTTTCTCTGACCGGGAATCGAACCCGGGGCCCTCTGGTGGTCTAGTGGTTAGGATGCGGCGCTTTCACCGCTGTGGCCCGGGTTCGATTCCCGGTCAG
Source organism: Chiroxiphia lanceolata (assembly GCF_009829145.1). Classification (NCBI taxonomy): domain Eukaryota; kingdom Metazoa; phylum Chordata; class Aves; order Passeriformes; family Pipridae; genus Chiroxiphia; species Chiroxiphia lanceolata. The sequence continues at coordinate 67,420,146 of NC_045640.1, read as the reverse complement.
AGAAAAAGTCCCCCGGGTAGATGGAGCTCGTTAGCCCTGTAAGGCCATCCGTCTAAGAGAAGGTCACTCTAAACAAACCTACGTCCTGAGGACCTCACTGCCACCGTCCAAGCTTGCTCGGCCCCGGCAGATGAACCTCAGGATTAAAGGGTGGGCTCAGCTCAGCGCACGCTGTGTCTCACCTAAAAAAAAAAAAAAAAAAAAAAAAAAAAAAAAAAATCCACTGCGCAGGCTCGAAGGGTAAAGACCCTTCCCAAATCTTCGTTCACGAAGACTGGCCATACTATACTATAAGGAGCATCCTGTTGCAAATGCGCTACCAGTTTTGGGGGCCCTTTGGTGGTCTAGTGGTTAGGGTGAGATTAACAGTATCACTAAACCCTTTCCCTGACTTGAGGGGTATCCAGGATGTCCATGGTTATAGCTGAGGGTGGCTCAAGAGAGACTGAAGTATAAACGGGGGGAGCAAGACTGAGGGGGAAGAAGTGAAGATAAATCAATTTCTTGAAAAACAGGACCGCAGGTGGAAACAACAGATGTAAAACTAGAAGCTCATTAAAGATGGGACAACTGCTGCCAGATTTACGTATTTCCTAGTACAAGATATTGGTACATTGCCTGGGTATGAGGAATTACTCATAAAAGGCATACGTGCAAATATGCCTGGGTGCATAACTCCTTCAGAATTAAGTCTTACCTGGCTGTCTCCACAGGATTCATTATTGCCATTCCATACCTCTGTACAAAAACAGTAATAAGAGAGGCATTTTCTTTGCATTTTCATCTTATTTCTAAAATTTTAGTTTCTCTTCTATTTTGGTGGCATAAGAAAACACAGTATATACTGCTTCATACCTAATGTTAGCTCTGATAGTTTGCCTAAAGAGAAAAGAGTCCATGACCCTTCAGTGACATTATGGTATTACATATGTTCAGTGTGAACTGCAGATGTAACACTGAAAATGTCGTCCTTTAGCTGATCTAGATGTTAATCCATAAACTGAACAAGTGGAGAACCTCTCAACCCATTATGCCTGCGAGCTACAGAACAAATGCTCTGTCATGTATGTCCTTATGAATACCTGCCAGGATCCCAAAAGCAGTATCTGAAGCAAATCCTCTTTTTAAACCCAGATGTTTATTTTGACAATAAAAAAACCTTACATGTGTGTAAGTTTCAGACATGCATTTCTCTGCCATAAACTATAATTGCAATGAAATGAGCAGAACTAGCTCTCAAAGGCTGCTTTGAGTATGAAAAACAAATTTACACAAAGTAGTCCTCCAACACTTTTGACCCACAAGTCTTTTCAGGTGCAGGACAGCATTTCTGGTCTGTCAAAAGGAGAACCAGTCCAGCCTGGGCAATAACTTTTCCAGCAAAGCATTTATCAAAAATCAGGAGATCCCAGTTCATATCCTCAACTAGTCTAATATTAGGTTTATATACTCTGGGTTTTTTAATAAAGTGTCTTTTATATTCCATTTATTTTTCCATCAATTATTAAAAATATTTTGAAATATCTGATGAGAAATGTTTAAAAATGAGATGAACATTTTCTTTTGATATTATGTCATAATATTGTATATTGTGAACATTTTTCATTATATTCTAGTTTACAGAGACACCCCCTCCTCTCACTTAATTGTTAAACACTTGTTTAACTCCTCCCTTCTCTTTCCATTTTATTGGCATCAACTTTAATACTGTACTGGGCAAATGGAAGTTATTATGTACTATAAAATTTGGATTAAAGAAAAAAATTAAACACAAAATAAGATGAGAGACTGCCTTCTGGGAACAAAATACTTAAGAATAATAAAAAAGCCTCAAAGAAGGCCACAACCCACTCATTGAAATGCGGGACTAGCTATAAGGAGGTCTCTCAGCAACAGCGAGTTTTATAATCTGTGAAATTTATTTTATCTTCATCATAAATGAGAGTCTCACAGAAGAATCTGGATGCTTCAAAGCGTTTACCAGTCTTGTGATAACTGGTGTGCTATTTTACACTTTAAAAGCTAAAAAATGTTGGTGGAAGAATGTCAATTTTGTTTAAATTACAGACATCATTAAATTTTACAGTTATTTAACATTTTCATGCTAAATTTATTATTTCATTTGACAGATCAAAATGATGTTAATATTTACTATTTCAAATTTTCTGTTTCTTACATTTTCTTGTAAATACAAGTTCATTACCTGCCATTTGTTTCCTTTCTTTTAGTTATATGAAGTATTTATGAGATACATTCACAAAATACAGAAAACTAATAAATTGAATGTTATTGGGGGGGATGGATGGGGTCTTTAACTAAGACCCATTTTTTCATTACTACAAATTAGATTATCAATATTTCAGCCATTAGTCTATTTATTTAATGTGGGTCATGTGTTTATCTAGTACAAAAAGCTGTTCTAGAGAAATCAGTAACAACTACATTACTTTACATTACTAGTTAGTGAACTGGCTTTTTGGGTAATCCATAATAAAGGTACTATCATAACTTGCTTTTTTAAAATTGCTTGATTGGTCATCTAAACTACAGAATTTTTTCTCGCTTTTCCCCCAAGACTTCAAAGTGGTATTGAAACACCAGAATAAACATTTGAAGCTAAATTACTTTTCCTTGCATTAACACACAGAGCACTGATCCCCTGGAGACATTTTTTGAGAATAAGAAGTTCTTAATTTTGCATAAAATGTATATTTAAAAAGACTAAGTGCTAAAAGTACACTGACTAATTCGTTAGTGCGGGTTTTATTATTCATAAATCTCCATGATATTTCCTATTTACACAAATGATTATATAAATGTAAAAAATAAGAGAGAGAGTACAAGTGTATTACTTTGAATACTACTCAAAGAAAATACTGTCTCAAGAATAAATGAATTATCACTGTGTCTGGAGGACCAGATTGAAACTTGACCAACCACAGATAAATGTGGCCAGTACAACAAGCTGCACACAACTGCACCTCAGGCACCATAACACTGCTGTGCTATGCTCCTGTACACAGCTTCTCCCATCACAGAAACCTATAGCATCTTCTACAATGATACAGTCTGTCACTGCATCTGTTTTGTAATAAAATTTGCACTAGTCTCCTTTTATTTTAAATCATTGCTGGAATAATCAGTCCAATAATGTGTTTGAATTACAAATGCAAAGAAAATGAAGAAAATTCAAATTATTTGAAGAACAACCACATGTCCAGTTTTAAGACCAATACACATAAAATACAGTGTACTGAGTTTAAAATCTAACCAGAGACGGCTCAAGTACCTACACTATTTCATTTTAAAAGAGACATAGCACAAGTGCATTAATACCACAACTGCATCACCATGTTCAGTGCATCTCTAGAAGCTCTCCAGTTAGATTCCTAGAGGTTTATCTTTTTTCCACAATGCCAGAACTATAAACCATAAACCTTTACAAAGGCTTGCCCCTGATGTAACTGATGACTGAGGTTAAATCACTTAATGGAGGAATAGCAACTTCCCAAGCAACCCTCCTATGATTAGCAAAGGGATATAAATAGACAATGATTGCTGCCCCCACTCTCCCAGATAAGGCTGTAGTTATGGGTCTCACATAATAATTTTAGCAGGAATAGAACACATTTATTAAATAGAGAATTTAGAGAAAGTATAACAGTCTAATTGTAAGGATTAATTCCCCACATTCACATCATTATCTTCCCTTTCCTCCAAAAAACTACGTCTTGGTAATGTTAGGAAAACCTTAATTCTTCACCATAAATAACTCTTATTATTGTTTCTTTTATCCATTTTTCAGATTTTTTTTCCATATACCTTTAAAGTAGACCTTTGAGAATTCATATTGCAGTTTTGATATATTTGGCTTAGTGTTCTAAGTTATATTGAATTTAATCATGGGGTCACCTGAACCAAGTAGCTTTGCTGTTTCTAATCTACTAACTGCACATTTTTGCTGAGATTGGAAAGGACAAGTTCTATTAGGACTCTGACACCACAGGTCAATAACTCTTTATTTCTCTACAATTTTATTTTTCATTGTGCCATGCTTTTCAGTTTTCCCAGTTCATACTAGGAAATTGAAATCAGCCTTCAGTACAGCCTGATTGTTTTCCTATTTTCCTCGTGCTGAGGGTTGTTACTCTCTTTCTTCTACTGATGGCTTGTTCCAGGAGCAGCCAGCATCCTTTTCCTTTACTGAGACTACTGCTACTGTGTGTAAATACTTAACACAAAGAGCTGCTTTAGAAGAAAACATAGTTTTGCAGGTAGAAAAGTAATTCAGCAGGTTCCTCACATATTTCTCATCTAATTCTTTACATTTAATTAAGTTTAACCTCTTCTACAAACTCTTCAAGGACATCAACCAGGAATAGTTTAAGGATATCATCTGCACGCTGCAACTGAACTCTCCATCACGAACAATGTCTACTTCAACTTTAGAAAACAAATTCTTAATGTTGTTACTGAATAGTATAAAAAAGCATTATGGCAGGGTCGCTGCAAGTCAAATCTCTCATCAAAGAAAGAATGAAAGGCCTGTCCTGTGGTTCTAAGGCTGCAATCACATGATGATTTTAATGTAGTACCTCACACTGCCACTGGAAGAGCAAGTCTTGTCCCTCCTACCTCCACAACTCCCCCCTCCCCACTCATGGGGAACCAGTCCATGAAACACAGCATGTGGAAAACAGGAGAGGGGATCAGAGGCTGCTGGCAGGCTGTACCCTGTCAAGGCTCTGTACTGCAGAGAAGTGGTGGCTGTGGTCTCTCAGTCCTTGTTTTATGTGGTCATACAGGCTTGTGAGCCCACACTGACCTGACTACACATGCATGCAGGTATGTACAAACAGCAAAGATCCTGGTTATTCAGTTAAACTCAATCTAAGCAGCATATTCAAAAAAGCCTCTGTGCTTGACTTCATTCAGCAAAAGAAATAAAAATCCAGAGCAGAGGGTGAAGTTGTACTTGACCAGACCTTTGTTTGTCCTTAACTTGTTTTGCTGTGTCTGTAGATACTGCAAGTTCAGCCTCACATCCAGTTTTGCTGCTGCTCTGATTAAATGCTCTAAAGCAGCCTGTCTTCAAGGCTAAATGTCCATGGGGGTCTATACTCACTTTCTGAAAATAACAACTCTTGACAACACACAGAAGAAGAAAAAAGCTTTTTTTTACATAAAACAGTTACTAAGTAAATAACAGGATATCACTGTACAGCTGCAATACTACCTTTTTCTTATGAAGTCCAATCAAACAATTGCCTTCTTATGGCAGCAGTGTTTTCTGACAGAGATGACTAAACAAAAAAACCTTTGCCTATAAGTTCATTGGAAAGAAACATCAAAATGTGCAGCCTATGCTGTGCAATGAAGTTTTCTGATGATAATTTCTTCCTTTATACACCCTGCTTTGGCATGGCATACCTGCAGCTTATGTTCAAAGTCATGATCATTGAATGACTACCTCCTTAGCCAGATGTTTGTCTCTATGGTTCCTGTATTATTCCGTTTTAACGACAATACCAGAAGTGATGATTCTTATTTTTGAGGGATGGAGGACAAAAAAATAAAAAAACTCAGATAAGTCTTCCAGAGAAAAGAGCAAATATTTTTATTTTCATCTATTTTTATCTGAAAAAAAAATAATTTTTAAGAAATCCTACTCTTTATATTGTCTTCTCCTTTTCAGACCACACATCAGATAATTGGCAGGGTCTGAAAACTGAGAATGTTCATTAAAAAAACATTAAAATTCATTTCTTTCCTACTCATAGGGCATAGATTATCCTCGCTTCTCCCATATCACATAGAGGCAATGTTTACCATCATAAGGCCTTGAAATTTAAAATGAAACAAAACACACTTTAGCTTCTGTCATAGCACAAGTAATACAAAATAAGTTACTCAAATGGAGAACATACCAATGCATATTTTATGATGACCCAAGTCAGAACACATAACTGATTTATTTTGGTTTATTTCTTAAATATGATAAAACACAGTGGTAGAAATTTGGAGGTGTTACCAAATACACAAGAAATCTACAGTTCAAACTGACATTTATTTTTGTTCCCTCTCTCCTAATCAGTATGTATATTTTAGATATTTTACTGTATTTTAGTATTACAGATGATGGTATACATCTTTATAAATATTTCTATATATATGTATACACACATCTATATCTCTCACTTTCTACAGATACATATATTTATAAAGAGGGAAAGCTAATTATCTTGGCTTTATATAAAAGCATTGAGTTAAAAAGGGAAAAGGGAGAATAAAATTAGCTTGGTATGACTGTGTGAGATTAGACACTAAAATTATCCTCTCGCAGTCATATTTAGTTCTCTAAACAGCTTCAACTAATTTGCTTAGGCACACTACTTTTTATTGAAACTAATGAAAAAGTATGTAACTTCTGTGTTCATTTTTGGTCAATTCAAACCTCTAAATATAATAAGATTTTTTTTACCTTTTTTTTTAATCAGTTTATCTTTATAAAACTCTCTTTGCTTATTCAAGCTTGCATTTTTGACAACACCTTGTGCTAGAAGTGCTCTTATTCCCTAAATTTATTCATTTAAGGAACTTAAGTGATATTACATGACTGGTATTTTCGCCAAAAAACCCAACTAAAAAACCAAAACCTAACCAAACCAAACTAACAACAAAATACCAAACAAACAAAACCCTAAAACCAAAAACAAAACCACAAAAAACCCAACAAAAACCAACAAACCACAAAAAATCCCAGGAATTTCAAACCTGAACATAAGTGTTTATAGCCACCAACAGAATTTAAAAAAATTGCCCATATCAGAGAATATTTCCCCTCAGAAAAAGAAAAACAAACAACAACAAACAAACAACAACAACCAACAACAACAAAAACAACGAAAAAAACCAACCAACCAAACAAACAAAAAAAAAACCACAAAAAACCCCAAACAAACAAAAAACCCCCCCAAACAAACAAACCAAAAAAACCCACAAAAAACACTCAGGTAGCATTTGTTCACATAAATTTGACCACAGAAGAAAGAAAACTCCAATAACCAGACACATAATTTATGACAGGTGTTTTTTTTCAGCTTTGTTTTCACTGTTCCAGACATTAAACAAGTTAGAAAGACTAATAGTATTGATTTAAATGCGTACCTTTCTTCATGTTACATTTCTGAAAATTCACTTAGTTTGCCCAGAGCTAACTCCTGAAAACATCTGACCTCACATCACTACTAACCAAATAACTGGCTTTATGCTTGTTGTGTGTTTGTTCACTCTGTCAATGTATTTTACCACATGCAAATCCATGGAAACCAGGTATCATTTAATCAAAGAAGAACTTGTATCTTCTTGTGGCCTTTACATGTGTGTTCTTTTTTCTGTCTTGCCCCATCAACTTCTATTTCTCATCCAGATCATCCAGCACTCAGCAGAAGTGCCAATAGCAATTAGGTGGGCTTGGTTTTCAGGGAGCCCAAGTGTTTTACATCATCCTTTGTTTCCTAAAGAGTCGCCCACAAGTTTTGCAACTAATGACTTTTCTCTCTAATTATTGCTTGGTAGAAATCCAATCCAATCCCACCTTGAATAATTGCAGACATTTTGGCTAAGTAAAAGAGTGCTAACAGTAGGGGGTTTAGGTTTAAATAGACAGGCAACTCCCCAAAACTGTAAGTGTGTTGAAAGTTTGTGTGTTACGCTCTCACTCACCAAGAATATAATTTTCTGGTTTCTGGTAGAACTAGTCTTCCAAGGTGGTTACTACACAGGAAGTCTTGTGTACTTGTTACCCACTGCTGGACAGACTGGTATCCTGCCGCTTTCATTTACAACAATTTTTTTTAACAGTGATTTTTTAAAAATTTTTTAAAATATCAAATGGAAAGCTAGAGTGCACCTTGTGAAATGGTTTAGATGAGCAGTCTAGAGACGACTAGCAGGTAAACCATTCAGGCAAACCAAGACTTTTTTATTAACAAAAATACTACTCATCTGATGTTCCAGGGCACTTTCTGATAGGTAATAGCTTTTCCTCCATCTCTACTCATCCTATAATTCTTAATCTATGATGTACATATGACAGACTTAAATCATAAGTAATATAAAGTTTGCTTTGAAAAAGTCAACATTCAAAAAAAATTATTTCAATCATCTGCTAGAAGAAGTCATTTTCCTGTTTTACTCGGTAACTGCTACTGTGTGTAAACGGAATACAGATTGCTTACAGAGAACTCTTAGCAACAGTGTTGCAATTATCTTTGGCAAACTTCTGGCAAGTTTAGATATTTTGTTTAAAAACTGCACGAGGAAAAGCAAATGCAGCCTGTGGAACATTTGTAGTACGTTAACATAGATTTTTGTTTTAGCTTCCAGTAGTACAAACGAAAGTTCAAGGATTTCAAAAGCATAATGTAATTTAGTATTGTAGAAGTTCCATTCTATCCTCTGCTGTCTTTAAAATCAATCCCAATTTAGGTAGCAAAATGTGTTTAAAGTGGTGTAATTCCATTCTAAATGCTAAAGTCTAGGCCATATATTTCATGCTGTTGCTAAACATGGCCAGCACCTGAACACTAATAAGGTGCTAATTAAGAACTGCCATTTTAAGTCTATCGTGCTTTTGCATGTGAACTCACCATATGCTCCAGATCAGATTTCCTACTGCGGAAAAATTGAGATGGCTCAAGCTGATGATGTGCAATAAACCATTGCATCTCAGTATTTCCTCCTCTAAAAGTGCCTGTCCTCTGGTAACTGTAAGTGTAGGCTTTTGAGAAGATTGCCATATGTTTCTGCATCTTTTTTCAGTTTATTATATCTGCTCAAGAAACCTGCTTTGGAAAACTGTGGTATAGTGCTAGAGAACTGTCCATGATTAATACCATGAGGACCTGCCAGCTTGCTGAAGAACAAGTATTTATGTTCTTCCTAATCTCTAAAAACTACACAGATCAAACCAAACAGTGTTGTAGAAGAAAAAATAAGTTGGTTCTAGGCTAAACCTGAAGTAAACAACAGAAGTTCCCCTCCTTTGTTGGCTTTACCCCCTATCTAGACCACACTCCTTGATACACCAGTGTGGTCAAGCGACTGTGAAGAAGATACATTTATTTCTAATGTTACAGAGAAGAAATGCACAAGGGTATAGAATATTCAGTTAAAACACTGATCAAAATCTTGTATATTTCTGATGCCTGTTTTAAATATCCTCTTGAAGCAGTGGACATAAAAGTCCTACTATATTTGATACACTGTCTCATCACACATATCATACAATTCTTATACTGCTATGGACTGATTGTAAAGAGTGTTCTTGTAGCCGTTATTAAGGGCCTATCAATCAAGCTGGGCCTACATTTGAATGAAATATAATTGTGTGGAAATGATATGCAATGCAAATCAAATTTCATTTCAGGGAGTAAGAATGAAATTTTATTTGGTGATTGCTCCTCAAAACAAGTGAAACTTCCATTTCTATCACATAATCAATGCCATTGACTGTTGTAATAGGTTTAGATTGTTTATAAATTATACTTAATTCCACTTTCTTTTTGTGTCCAGACATCAAAGGTAGAAGAAATGAAGATAAGACAACTGTCCCCTGGGGCTTACACTTGTGGCTTTTTTGTCCTAAATTTAATCAGAGTAAATAGGAGCAGTCTTTTTCATGTTGCAGTACACAGGCAATCTTCAAACTATGTATTTCTCAGAACACAGGTATTGTATGCAAAGCTGAAAATGAGAAGATAGCTTTAATTTGCAGGCAAAAGAAACCCGACAAAGTTCAGTTTGACAGTCAATTTCATGACAGTCAATATTTCATCTTGTTGTTACAAAACTAAGCCATTATGCCATATCAAAGCCTAAAGTTGTCGAAAACTGAATTCCTTTTGGATGTCTGCAAGGCAATAAAATGCATGTTCCGGATAACATCAACAAGAGTGTATCTTGTGCAGGTAATTGAGATCTTACTTAGATTTGTTGTGAAAATTCAATGCTCATTATACATCAGGATTTTCCATTTCTTATATGTGTTGATGTGGGCTACTGGCAACATCACATTGTGCCACAAAAAATACAGTCTGCAGCTTTTAGTCATGTGTGTTGTCCCTGGGCATAGTGCCACATGGGTCCCTTAGGAGAAAAGAAAATATGGGAGAAAGGAACACAAGGTCAGACCCCTAGGGAACATTTAATATGTATAATACAAGAGTATCTGAAATTCAGCCTGCCCTTCTTACTTGTCAACAGCTTTGTGTTCAGTATCTAGACAAGACTTTCGTCTGCCACATTTGGAAAGAACAGACTTGATCTGTATAGTTGTGGTACAGAGGGAAAAATCTCTATTTATGCCTTGCAGGAGGTACTAGGTATTTCATAGAATCATAGAATCATTAAGGTTGGAAAAGACCTCTAAGATCAAGCCCAGCTTCCAGGGATGGTGATTTTACCTCTTCCCTGGTGAAATGTCAGCCTGTTTCAGTGTTTGACCACCCTTTCACTGAAGAAATTTTTCCCAATATCCAATCTAAACTTCCCCTGTCTGTATTGCATCAGTTTGAGCAAGTTAGTGTTAGCCACAGAAGCTCACAGACTCCGCTCCAGCAGAGGTGAAGCTGACACACTCCCACAGGACAGGCAAGATGCAGGACTGATGATGCAACACTGTCATCCTTAACTGATCTCCCCTCTAGCTGGAGGCAGGAGTGTCAGTTTGCTATCAAGCCCACAGACAGAAAAGCATGTAATTGCATTGCCCCCAGAGCAACCTGGCTGAGAGATAGTGACTTAAAAAAACACATATCCCTCGCGGACTCCCCCTTGCACTGGATAGAAATGAAGTGACATACATCTGCACCTGGGGTGATCTATGAGCCCAGAAACATCAATGTCATCGTGCCATCAGGTATGCTTGGGAATTATGCTTCTGCTCATTCTTCATCTTCATCCATCTCTTGCCACTTGCCTGCACAAAATGGGTTCTTATTTGTTCCCCAGAGCTAACTCACCCCTTGCACAGAAAGCCACTGTGACTCCTGAGCTTAAAAGAAGAACAGAGTGGCCTCCTCCTTCTCCTCACATTTTTAATGCAGGATGCAGAAAAGGTGTTTGTTTTGCACATAGCAACACACCTTCTACACCTTTCTCAAAAGCAGCTTATATACTTTTTAACATATTTAATCAAGAAATAATTGACACACAAGAGGAATGTTGAAAAAAGCAGTCTCAGAAGATTTCACAAACATTTATTTACAAGTTTAAGCAGGTATTATTGTACATTCTAAGTTAAAATCTCTCATAATTTCTATACAACAGTGAAAGTGTGAAAATTAATACTAAGTTCCTTCTGTGTACACTAACAGGAAAAATGATAGCATGAAATTTAGAGATTAACAGGGTTGCTAATATCTGCATCAATATTGCAAATCATGATAGCAGGGTTGGCTGCTTATTTCTTGGAAAAAAATAAACCAGCAAACCAATAGCACAATTTGATGAAACAAAGAATACTCCAGACTTGTCTGGCTGGTTTAGTTAGATTTCTTTTTGTTTGCCTGGAGGCATACAGGTTCACCACAGAGTGAAAAACAATCACCTTTTAAGAGGAAAACTTGAAATATGAAAAGGACAGTATTAATGGAGATTAAACGGATATTGTTAATGGAGACCTAACAAGATGTCCAAACCAAAAGTATTTTTAAAAATGGTATTTTAAATAACTTTAGAAAGTTAAAGAGCACAGTAAGAGCACGTGGCGTAGAAGAAAAGTGGAAAACAACCCTAACAGCTTTGTTAGTGTTTCCAGGCCCCTGTAAAGGCATGGGCATGCTGTCTGGGGAAGTGAGTGCAATATAAAATGATGAAACTTCAGGGTAGCTCTGCTGATCTTTTAATCACTGCATCCCTTGATCAAAACAAAACCAAAACAGAAAATAAAACACCAATCTTTGACCTGCTGTGCTTCTCTAAGGGCTGCACTACTGGCATTCACTGAGCAGCAGCCCCAGATCCAGACACGAGAGAGGAGCCCTGCTGATGCTGGGCAGTCACCTGTCCCTAGAAGCCCTCAAAGTGTGAAGCCCACTGATCTGTGCCTGTGTTGCTCCATTCCAGAAAAGCATCCTCCTCTCAGCTCACCAAAATATCTCTCCACAGCTGAACAAATTTGTGCTAGCAGACGAAAATAACTCTGCAGGGGAAGTTTACAAGCACTTGCTGGTATGTATATAAATAAAGTTTGCTCTTTCCAAATTTACCAAGGTTATGCACCTTTCACATACCCTAGGGCCCACTCATAATTGCAGAGTCCCAAACACTGCAGTGTAGAGCAGAGATTAAATTAAACTGTGTTAGGAAAATGTCTGGAGTTGGCATAAGAGAGGAGCGGTGATTTTAGGCATTAGAAACCGGACAATGTGTCAGGGAAGGGCAAGATTTGGCTCAGTGGTAGTTTTGGTGATGTTATGCAGAGTGTTTGCACCTCAAGTCCTCACCTTTGAAAAACAGTTCTGTAAGGTCTGTCCACCTCTCTGTCTCAGCGTTGCTGTTCAGACTGCAGCTTGCTCAGACTAATTCCTTGTGTGCTGTATGTAAAAAAACCTCAATCTGCAGTCAACATGCGTTATCTGATGGAAGTTAAATGACACTATGATTTTCTTCTGTGTAAATCGGATCACACGCATCGCAGAAGCATTAAGATTGGAAAAGACCTCCAAGATCATCAAGTCCAACCACCAAATAGTACCAACAGTACCTCCTGATCTGGGTCTACTCATTGAATTCCTGTGATCCAGACTCACTTGGACCCATCCATGTTATGAACATTCCTGTTTGGATGAACTTCTTTCAAACTTTATTTGAAGGAACCTAAGTTCCTCAGGTTTCTGAGAAAATAAGCCTTAAATAGCTTTCATTGGCCATAGAAAGAAAACATCAGAAAATTAGTATTTTGGATGATGGAAAAACTCTCAGGGAGAGAGTTTAATATGATAGGGGAATGAGAAAAGCAGAAAAGCTATCAAAGTAATATCACGCTGGAGATGCAATTCAAGGCAGCATATCACAGGAAGTGAGGGCAAAAAGAGAAATGTTACACTTTGAAAGCCACATAGGCTGAAACACAAAGCATTTTCTTTCATTTGGGGTTAAAATTCACCCACTGTCAAAATATCTGTGGGTAAAAATTGCCTTCATTCCAACCCACCTTAGTGTTTTGTACCTCAGGACAACCCCTGAGTGAGTCTGCAGGGGGAAGGGAAAAGCAGAGACGGAAAGGAGAATGCACAGGAGCGGACAGGTCTGACCTTTCATTCCTTTTGGCTGAGAACCCCAGTAGTTGTTTCCTCTCTCATTACCAGTACACATTTCTCCTCCTGCCATGAGAAGTTGCATTGTTGTTCCCTGCAGTTAGTCAGTTATTTATGGAACATGACTTTCTTCCTAATTTACAGTAGTTTCTCACTGAATACCTCACTAGCAACCTGCTTATTCTTGCCCATAATTTTATTTTTATAGTCTCTTGCAATAAATGTAAACAGACAAACACTATAAATTTTTACGCCAATTTTGAGATTGAATTCCAAGAGAAATAAAAGAGAAGGAGTGACAGCTTAGTGCTACTGAACTCAGGAGCAAATCTCTGTTCTTTTACCTGAAGTTCATACAACCCATGTCAGAGGAGATCAAGTAGTCCACAGGCATGTGACTCACAGGACTTATGGTGTAGCTCACGGAAGCACACTAAAAATTACTTTACATAAGTGTGTCCATGTGTTAACTGCCCCAACTTATATCCTTCAGGCCCTTTCTGTCCTCCAGAAGCACAGAAGATTTGGTTTTAGTTTTATAGAAAAACATCCAAAGTCTATGAAGAGTTTTTACCCTTTGCACTAAGGGTAAAAACTGAGATGGGATGGTGTTTCAGCAGAGGCATAGTTACTGAACTCTTCAGTCATGGGTAAACACTTCCCCACGTAGGTCCATTCATTTCTGTAGGGCCATTTATAAAATAAATTACTATGCATGCAAGGTACTATTAATGACAACTGCTTCCTGCAGATAAATAGTGCCTGAAGGCTAAGAAACCTGGTGGAAGCATTGCTCACTTGAATAAAGAACAAAGCTTGTGTTTAAAGTGTGAATGTTTTGTTTGTTTATTCAAGTAGTGTTTAATCCAACCATGACAACAATAAAACTTTTTAATTCTATTTTCCCATCAGTCCAGAGCCATGGTTTGCAAAATGAAAAATGACATTGCTTTAGCAGTCCTCCCCATTTCCCTTTCCTTGTGATGGCTGGTTAGCATCCATGGATCACTGCTGAGTGAATCTGACAAGGGGTGCAAGTGAATAATCCTTCATTCATTTTCAGTTTCTAGGAAAATAGTTTCTTTACCTGATGCTTGTTTCAAACAGTCAACAAAACTGTCATGGAGCCTAGGAAAATGACTTAGCATCAGCTAAGCATGTTCTACGTAACAATATAATAAGCCTCTCATATCACTGCTTCAAATCCTATTTTTAAAAAGAACCAAAACTTTGCATGCCATGGAATCAATGGGAAAATGGGAAGTGTACAGTCACTAAAAATTCATTTGGTATTCATTGTAACAGTGTTTATCATAATATATTCATTTGGCATTCCTATGGCTGTCACATGTAAGAGTTCAATTATAATGTACACAGCTAATGAGCATATAAAGTGTTCCTGAATCAACATTACTGTGCAACATTTTCTTATTTGCATTATTCATATGCTTCAGGTTTAAAAATCCATCACCAACAAGCTGTTAAAAAGCAGCAACGCATTATAAAAGACACATCTTGGAGGCCTTGCTTTTGAAATCTGTTTAACTGTCTGTCTAAGCAAGTGCTCTGTCACTGAAATATTCCAAGTACCTGGAGAGTTGCCATGGTTTTCACATATGCCTAAAACCATACTGTTAAAATGTGGTCCTATTATTTCCAACATGGAAAGTGCAGCACAGCATACGAGTCCAGATGGAGAAAGGTGAAGATGAATTAACTTCCTTTCATTTTAGTGGGAACATCTAAACACTTTTGGTCTTCAGAGGAGGGAGTGCCTCCTTGTGATCAGGTTGCAAGGTACCACAGAGGCTGGGTGAGACTGTCGCCAAAGTAAAGCCCCCAGAACAGTAACAGGTAACTTCGACTTTTAAAAAAAGTTTAGCAAAGTCTTGGATCCTGAGGGATAAATGAGAGGAAAAGACTAAGAAAGAGAAAAAACGCCTGCAAAAATATTGACTTTGGGAACTCCTGTCTTTCCACCCAGCTCAAGTTCTTGCAACACCTCCCATCGTCACAGGCAAGAAACAGACACCCCCCAAAAAGCATAAAATTAATTGTTCTCTGAAAATTACAAGTAAATAGGCAATTAAAATAATTTAAAAAGATTCAACAAACTTGGCAAGGCAAGTTTGCTTGTTTACTCAAGGCTGATTTTGACAGGAAGGGATCTTGACCTGCAGATGCTCATGTGTCCATGCGGTGCCAGGAGATCAAGTACCCAACCCAAACTTTAAGCAAGGTAGAGACTATAATTTATGAATACAAAATTATTTCAATATCCCTTTCTAGTCTGGGAGAAGCCTAGGCTGCACAGAAACGTCTGTAGTTTTGGAGCTCAGTAAATACAAACCAGAAAAAGAATAGAAGAGCTGCTTTGAATGGAAAACACTGATTATGTGCATGTGTGCTTTTCCACCTACTGTAATATCACTTCTTTCTAGGCACCTGCTGCTTCCTACCTAGTTTTGTGCACTGCTTTATACAAGTTGTCCAGCTCATCATTCTTTACATTGTTTTTTTTTGTTTTCAATGTACATTCAACTGCTCTCATTCTTTTACTTGCACCCTACTTCCTACAATGTTCCTGCGACACTTTAATTTCTACTTTTTTCAAAAGGAGAAAACTGGATTCACCCTTACCTTTGCTTGGTGGTATGAGAAGGGGAGCAGCATTATTTTACAGAATAGCTTCTGCTTCAGGTAGCTTTCCCACTCTGATGCTCACAGTGAGTTTTTAATGTGGATCCACCTTAAGTCCCCGTTTCAGAATCTGTACAGAAATTCTGAAAAGTTAGCAAATTCTCAGCAACGATATCAAGCATTTCAAAGCATATTGTGCATTTCCTTAAGTCCTTTTAATACATCCACCCTTACCACTAAACTCTGCAGCACAAAATTGTTTGAAGTTAGCAGAACAAGATTTTGCTGCAGGTATTTAGACAGTCTAAGCCAATAGTCTAGATTTAAGTCCATATAAGCAACCAGTCTAAGAAATTAGATACTTTTCTTGTTGTCTGAGCTGAAAATTGTTAAAACAATGGAAAATTAATAAAAGCTTGTCATGACTACAAATATGATTTTGTATTTGGCTGTTACAAATGTGATTTTGTAACTGTAACTTGCTCATATGCAGTAACTTAAGTTGGGTGCAAGAAACACAACTTCATTTATATCAGAGAGTTGTTTTTTTCTCCATAACAGTTATCACACTCCCAGCTGTGTTTGCTTAAGCACTGAAACACATTTGGGCCTAGTAACCAGCTAAATGACAGTATTTCTGGTTTGTTAGAATTTAGAAGCAGCATAATGAGAAGAGGAAATCTTTATCAGACAGAATTATCAAAGCCTTGCCTTCGTTTAGGTAACACAAATATTTACGTGTGATTGAAGAGAAAGAAAACAGAGAAGAGAATGCAAACATAGATTTTAAAGAGAGACTATAAATAAGATACAGTAATAAGAAATACAGAAAATTAGAAGGCTAAGGTATCTCAGGCTCTAAGTCAAGGGAGAGCCAAAACCGCATCTACAGTATCTCTTTTCAATCTCTAGTACATAAGGCATATCTATTACAATTTTAAAATATGGATTGGATATAAAAATTGCCAATATAAGAGACTGCTTTGGGTGTATTTTAAAGTAATTTGAAGCAAGTTTTTTTACTGCTCTACTTCCCCTGTAAAATTATCATCATACAAAACCTGAGAGATCTCTGAATCCCTGCTGTCTGGTGAGGTGATAAGACTAGAGAGAGCTGGAACTGCCAAAGTAGAAGCACTGCTGTTTTTTTCTTGAGGACTCCAAAGCTGTTTCCATACAGTAGCTGAAATATTGATCACAAATTAGATATACCAGCTGAACAGCACACATAGTGTGCAAATATACAGTGGGCTTTAAATGAAAGAGTCCTTACTGCGTCTACTAAATCCCTTCCCTCCTCTAAATATATTGCTTTCTTGGAAAACATTTCCCCTTTCACATCAGTGATTCTATTGCCAGGTTCTATCTGCTAATCATCTGCAATTCAATTTTGGAGAAAATGTTCAGGTGCTTAAATTCTCTGCTCAGCAGACATGCACTGGGTTTTGTTTTCCACTAAAAATTAGAAAAGTGTTTTATAGGCACTGAACAAGAATGCAAATAAAGCTGTTAGCATTTTTAAATGTTTTCCTCTAATCACGTAACCGGAAGAGCATCCACATAACTGACTGCCTCTCCCAAGTCAGCAGTCACACCTGTGATCCATGTGACTCTTCTATTACCTACAGATCGTTATTTGCTCTAAAAAACAATCTAAATAATAATACCTGCAGCTCTATTTTATTATGATTTTATCAATTACAGCTTTTTGTTCCTTCAGTGCTTCTAGTATAAGACAAATGACCCATTTGATAAGACTTAAATAAAGGAAGGTAAAGCTGGGTCACAATATCATGCTAGAAAAGCATATGCAGCATGTGATATAAGCTTTAGCACAGCAGGGGTTTAGGCTTTATTGACAAGCCTGAAAACATTATCTCATAAATTCATTGCACAAAATTCCCCAGTAATCAAGGGGTTTGAGTATTTTATGTATTTTTTTTAAATGAAATATGCCTATTACAGATTGAAAATAATGAATGTTATGATTGGGAGAAATTACTTATATGTGCTTAAAGCCTTCAGACAAACCCTTTCATTAAGGAAGATTCATTTGAAGCTAAATATTAAAGAAGTTGAAGTCTCTTTTAGGTAGAAGTCTCTGTTTTGTGCTTTCTGATAGCAATAAAACCTACTCTGCCATTTGCTTGAATACAAAATACATTTAAACAGAATATAGATGCACAGTGAAGTCCACCTGAGATCACAACAACTCTGTTTAAGGATGTACAATGCTAGAATCAGGGCTTTAAAGTACTATGTCTATGCTCACCACTTGTTTATAGGTGTCCAAGTTTGCAAAGCTTTCATCTGGCATCCCAATGGAACCAAAGCAAAGTGACACACCAATACTCATACAATAACCTTGGCTACCCTACTTTGACTCTTCTGAAATCCCATAGTGCAAAACCAGACCTTTTTAAGAGCAAATTGCCTTTTCCATGTCTTTCCACTGCTGACTTCACTCCAAGACCTCCCTGATAAGGACAGCATAAGGATGCTGAGCATGCACAGCTCCACCCCTCAGGTAAGTGTATTCCAAGGCCTTTGCTGAGAAGCAGCAGAAGCTCAGCTTTCCCTCTTTTCCATATTTCAGAGCTCTCTCAAAACTAGTGATTGATCCTGGATCTCTGCTCAATTAGTTTGGATCATAGAAGATAATTTTGTCTGCCAAGTATCGAACTGTGAGATATAGGCATGTACATTCAAACTAGTTGGCTGGGTGCCCTTTACAGTAACCTTAATTCATCTTACACTAAATCAGGACATCTAAATCACTGCCACCAAGTCACCAAACAACTCAGAGGACAGTGAGGTAAAGAACATATTTAATTTTCTAAAAAGCTCTGCTATTTACCTGTTCTCTACATAAATTGCTATATCAGTTCCCTTGTTCACTAATACATTATCCCCTTATGTCTTTATTCTCTGTCCATTACAGAAATCTTTCAATAACAATGAAATTCTTTGGATGATATTAGCAAAGAATGAATACTGCCAATGTCCACTCTCATTTTCATTAAATGATGTATGCCTTTTTATAGATCCTATTCTTCATTTGCCCTTTGTGTAGTAGTGAGCAACAGGTTTCTTAATTTTTCATGCAGTACAATTTTCATTTATATTTTATTCATTTACCTGTCCTTGTCTATAGGGAACATACTATATCTATATAACAGATTTCAAGGGTTTATTGTTTCTGCACTGAGCATCAGGATAAAGGACTAGAAAAGACAGTTATATTTGAAGAACTTACTGTACACCTTTAGATGGTCCTTTGAGAGTCTGTTTGCCTCCGTAGACTGGGCTCACTCTTGGAAGAGACCTTGGTTCATCTGACAGCTAAGTACATTTGATTGCCTATAAAATTGGGATAGCTGTATTGCCTTCCTTCTTCAGATGAGGAAAATAACATTTTACTCAATATAAAATAATTTGAAATGTGTTCTATCAGCTGAAAAAAGTAAGCTTAGACTTCAACTTTCTGATTCAAAGGAGAGGTGAAATTGTACTTCAAAAGGCAAATCTCAAAATGTTTGAAAGGTCTGTGAAGAAGGCCAAATGTAACTCAAACTTTACCAAGATGTCTTTGTTCTGAGGAAAACAGGTCTAAGTCATCCAGATTAAGTGATGAAGAATAGTTCTCTAATGGTGAAACTGTTCAAAATTGCCAGGAAGAATTTCCAAACAGGTGTCACTGAGCAAGAACCCAATACAAAAGCTGGTGAACATATAGCACAGCTCTCTTCAGACTGCAACTTTAAGGGACATAATTGCCTGAAGCCAGTTTAATTGACCCATTTTTTTCATAGCTCTCTACTATGGAATGAACAGTGCCAGAACCATTACATTCAACTAAAACTGGAACTTTTCTGCATTTCTATGTTATGTGCCACAGTCTTCAAGTTCTTCCCTACTGAAAGCAGCTACCTCTGCTTGCTTGCTTTCTTTGTCCACTGGAGTAACATGTGATGAGCCACACAATTCCACAAAATATCATTGATTTCAGTGGTTAAAATTTGAGCAAATATTAATATTTAAAACACAATCTAAAAAATATCCATTTTAATTAGTACATTTGACGTATTAAAAATCAATACTTAAGTAGTGAAAGATTCTGCTGTTTAGGCTGCACTCCACATGAATGATCATTTCTAAATTAAGAGATGCAAATTTAATCAATAGATTTAAAACTTTACATCACTTGAGGCACTCCAATTGCTTCTAATCAGCCTAGTAAAGTGAAAGCAGCATTTGATTGTTTCTTTCCCCCCCCCCCCCCCTTTGAACGACAAGCCCACCTTCAGGCTGGATTCTGCTCAGAATAAACTAGATTATCTGCAATTTTTGCTCTTCTTTGTTATTCTCAACAATTAAAAGTGTATTTATAATGTCAGGAAAGCAAACAGTTTATAATCCCAAAGATCATTTCATCATTTAAGAAACTTGAGCATAATCAACTTCTTCACTTGGATTTTAAAAAAAAATTGGTAAAATATAATTTTCACATTGTAATATTTTGTTGTTAATAACAAATCAAACCTCATGCAATTTATGTGCTTATTAAAAAAAAATTTCTCATTTTGTGAAACAAGCTGTATAAAGCTCTCATGCTTTGGTAACTGATAGTTTGAACCAGAGAAGATTGAGAGTTAAAATTCCTTCTTTTCTCCTCCCTGTTTTTAAGTTTCAACCTACATGTTAACAATGTCACAGCTATCTGTTCAAATATCTGCAAGACACCCTGAAATACAGTTCATGCTAAATTTTAGCCCTGAAATACATTTTATTTTTTCAGAATATTTATCAACAACTTATCGAATGTACTTCTGAAAAAGGGCAAGAAAGACTGAAGACTTAGGTTTACCATTTTACATGAAAAGTCACACTGACATTGATAGAACTACTCACTTTCTTGATTACTCTTTACATCTGGAATTAGTATGAATTTTTTCCTCGTATTTTCTAGGATTATATGTGCACAGTAATTATTACATATGCAGTTGAAAGTATCTTAAAAGCTTTTCATCTCAGTATATCCTGAAGATTTTCAGACTAAATCTTTTGACAGCATGCCTGAAGCCTGTATTTCCTTTAAAATGGACAGGTGGAACTATAATGGAGAAGAATACAACAGTTTTCTTCTTTTTTTCTTAAAGCTGTCTGTGGACAGCGCTGCATGGAAAGCCCCATACTTTCAAATACAGCAGAGTAACTTCTTTATAAATTCTGGTATGTCACTACCCAGCTATTTAGCATGCAATAGTATTGCATTTACATAAAGAAACTTGTTGACAACATACTTAAATTGTTATTCACCCAGTTTTCCCATAAGCCACCATAAATAATTACAACCTGCACTTACTAGTAGCTCATCCTCAGCAAAAAGTGTGCTTCTGAGTCATGGGCAACAGGATACTGAGACATTCACACGATGTGAACTGGGACAGCAATCTTCTCTTTCCACAAATTTCAAGGACAAAAATCATACGACACACACTTGAGGAAAAAAAACCTGTGGGCATCATAACCAAATTACTCTTGCATTCTTTGATACAGATGAGTCACCCCAGCAGGACTTTCCAGGGCAAAATACTTTTGGACATGGGAGGGAAGCAGAGATTGTATTTCATCTCTGAATTGTAGACAGGCTGTTGCATGGTCTCAGTGCAGTGACTTCCTAGATCTGAGCTAAAAACAGCCACAGATGTCTAACACCTGTCTTCAGACCGCAAACAGCATTAGTTATTTTGTGGTGTTGTGAGGACCTTCAGTAACACATTCAGTACTAGCAACATCTCAGTGCAAGGTAAACTGCGAGTAGTAACTCGCAGGCTGGTGCAAAGGTAATGTCCTTTCCAAACATGCAAACCCAGTTAGGATCCTGAGTGAAAAACTGAGTTCTGTCCTACTTTTCTTTTCAATACAGTACAATAAGGACAGTTAGGGTGTAGGGTCTCAAACACTTTATTTTTCATGAAATGTTCAAACCAGTTGAGTGTTTAGAAGTCCCACCAGGCTATAGAAATCTTGGCTGAACTCCTCATAGGGGTACTGGAATCTGGTAAATTTATTCCCTAAAATCCACATCCCATGGATGTCAGATGTCAGGTGGAAAAAATAAATTCCGTAACATATTATAGCTTTAGCATGCATCACCAACTCCTCATATAATGAATGGTGCTAGCATGACTAGAGATCTAGCACGTAGCTTTTGAAGGAAAGGCTGAGACTGCCACTAGAAGTGGGCAGCAGCTATTTTCATATGCAGCACAGACCTTTTCTTCTTATGCTACCAAGTGGGAACTACTTCCCATACCATCTTTTAACATCATTTGACAAAGGTGACAAAACACTGCCCAAGGGCTGGTGTGAAACCCACCCCACTCCCTTCTCCTCCACTTACAGACATTATGCAGAGTGCTTGCACACACAGGTGTCGTCACACATGCTCAGAGAGGGTCACTGGAGGAGAAAATCCAAAGAAAACTGAAAAAGGAAAGCACAGAAAGAGCTGAACTTTCAATTTGATTCGGCTACTTTCTGTCAAGATTTTACTCTTCATCTATGATCGTCAACTGCTCTTGGAAAACCCAAGTCACAGCCCAGCTTTTGCAATGTTGAGTATGATTTGCAGTAGAGCTTTGAATTGTTTTTAAGATCTGAAATAGTCATCTGGCTTGCATACATTTTCTTTAATTATCCATTTGGCTAGAGTGCTTCCCTGTGAAGCATTTTTGCCAAAGTTTCATAGGTATTCTGTAAGAAATAAGAAGTTTCCAAATTGTCATCTTTCCAAATTGTCATGCAATTCAGAAGGATCATCATTCTTTTCAGAAATTTAATGTGTTATTACTGTGTAAAAATCTATATTGCTTTTATTTTCTTACAGTTTCCAACTTGTATGCAATAGTTAAAATTAGGCAGCATGCAATATCTTATTTGCGAACAGAAAGATCATTCAATATCATCTCTAAAATCTGAACAGTTGTGTTTGGGAATCCATATATTGTCCAAAACAGTCAAGTTATGTACTTTTCACTGATTTTGTAGAGATTAAAATGTCAGTTATTTATTTATTTTGCTAGATAATGTATGAGCAATCAGTTATTCTCTGACCTCAGATCCCCCGGGCACTTCCCATCTGTCAGACATTTCTGTAACTACATGTTCTTTCCTTACATCAGACTAATGCACTAGGCTTGTACACATCCCTTACAAACAAAAGGCTGAAATAAAAACAAGAACAGTACCATATCCAAAAAAACCCCCTCACCTTGTTTTCCATGTTCTTCTTCAAAACTCTAGGGCCTCATGGTTTTGACTATCTGTTTGAGCTTCGTAATATTATACATTTATGAGACCATCATGTGGTTTTTCTTCAGTGTGAGTGAAAGCTGGAACTCTGCTCACTAAGGCAAAAAAAATCTTTACAATGAAGCAGGACCTCCAGGGATCTCCTGTGATTCTGCATCAGACCCATCACAAACATGAACCCTAAGGGTTGTTTATATTCCTCTCCTTGATTCTTTGAGTAGGTAATTTTAATGAAACACAGAGTAATTGGACCTTTTTAAATGGTTAAATGGGGAGCTTCCTGGAAATGTTTTCCTTATGTATTTACACAGGATCATCTAAAGTGTAAATATAGTCCCTGGATAGTTAGCTCACATTGTAATGGATTTAATACAGTGGTTCAGATTCACAGTTGACATAAGTGTTTTGCAAATATAGGGCCATTAAAGTCAATGACGCTAAGTCAATTTACACCAGTTAAGGGTATGACAGTGTGTACAGAAGATTTCCTTCACTGGCATAATCATCCTGGCTTTTACAGCTTCATTGGTTGAGGGAGCCTTTAATACCATAGTGG
This sequence comes from Chiroxiphia lanceolata, assembly GCF_009829145.1. Classification (NCBI taxonomy): domain Eukaryota; kingdom Metazoa; phylum Chordata; class Aves; order Passeriformes; family Pipridae; genus Chiroxiphia; species Chiroxiphia lanceolata. The sequence continues at coordinate 67,396,311 of NC_045640.1, read as the reverse complement.
GGCTTCCCCTTAGAAGGATTTCTTCTGACATACGGAGGAAATGTATGGCGAGAAGGAGAGGAACTCACTGAATAGTCTGGTTATAATACAGTAGTGTTGAAAATATCTGCATTATAAGAATGTGATGGTGGTGCCTTCACTTTCCAGGTATGTGGGCAACTGACTTGGACTGCCTCAGCTGTTAGAGGTGCCCAGTGATATGGTTTGTATTTCTATTTTGCCACAACATATAGCCATTAAAAGAAGTGTATATCTCATACAAGTGTATATTAAGGCCCATGGACTTAAAGTTCTCTCCCATGTGTAGTAAAGCAACAGCACACCACCCTTGGGAAGAAATCACTATCATAGCTACCCGAGGGCAGGCTAGGAAAGACGAAATTTAGGTCTCATGTACAAGTGTGGCTCTGACTCGCCCAAAACAAGAAAAACCTGTAGGAATCATGGCTTCCATTTGTATTTATTTGGTTCGTTGTTTTCCCACAGATAATTTCCTTTCATATTTGTGATTCATTGGTGAGGAGCTAACAGCATCTGAGGCATGGGCCTGAAAGATGTGCTGGGCAGGTAAAATCAAAAGTTTGCTGCTCATTTGTGCAATACATCCTTCTGCTTTGGAAAGTAATTCTCTGTAAGCGGAGAACATGATCAGACAAGTAAAATTGTCCCTTTTCTAGTTATTCTAAACAGTTTAAAATTTTGTTATTATTTCTTTTTCACTACTCTCCTCTAATCCTCATCTATGCAGAATGTATACAGCCTGAACACAAGGGCACAACACCCAACAGGCTCACATAAATATATACAGCTCATATATTCAGCCACATTTTCTGATTTATTTCCTCATGATGCTCATTTCACCTAGTCTGGTTGTCATGGCCTGTCCCTATTGCATAGACCTCAGATGAGTTTTCAGAGAAGAAAATTGCAAAAGTTACCTGACAGGCTTCCCCATCACCATCTTGCTTTTAATACAAAAAATATTGAAATACTACAACAACTAAAAAATAATGTTCCTTATTAACAACTTTTATCCCATTACCAAAGTAAATACTTATTTTATTCGCTAAAGGCTTTCTTGGTACTTTAAAAAAAAAAAATTAAAGTATGTTTTTGAAAATTCAGGTTACTGGTTTTTTGTTATTTTTTATAAAAGAAAAAGGTCTGGAAACTATTTATATGTAATTGTGAACATATTTGCTCAAATTGTACTGGGAAAGGTGTTGGCATAGATTTGGTGGAAATGATAGCATTAAGTACTTGTTCCTTCAGAATAATTTTTCTATGTTTTCTGAATTTTACAACAGCCTAAGAAGACCTCATGGAGGCATTTACATTTTCCTATTGGGAGAATGGGAAATATATTTAGTGTTGAACACAAAAGGAAGGAAATCAAAACCCTACTTACAGTATTGATTAAAAAGAGTCTCTTCTAAGATTTTTTCATTTCTTTGAAAGACTCACATTACATATAATATTTTTAGAAGTGTTACAAATAGATTTTGAAAGTGTGGGAGATTGACTTAAAAAAATAATCGCACATTTAGCCCTGTCTGATGTGAGGAAGAGATGTAAACCAAATCAGAGGGAGCACTGTAATGAGTAGAAAACACCAGAAAAGGAGCTCTGATGTGGTTATAATGTGAGAAATAATGGACCTGCTTGAAGTGAGAATATTCCACTTGATATATATATTTTTTAAGTTTACCAGTGGGAAAGTTATGTAATGCTACAAGGCATATGCACCAGTTTCAGTCTGCATTTTTCAACATGTCATTTAAAGCACAGATTGGTACATAGCTACTCAGTTTTTACTCATTGCTTCAGGATGCAACTACATTTCCTTTAATATGCTTGGATAATAAAACAGTTGGTGGCAATTATCCTAATGATTTCAGTCTGAAGATTAGTAACCCTTGTAATTTTTACCCTTGCTAGTATAAATCAGTTTACAAGGGCTCAAAGTACTTGTTAAACTGCCAAAGCATTTTAAGTACTCAAATTAACCTCTAGTTTACAACAGCAATACTTTTTTTATACAAAAGTCATGCTCCTCTACTTTTTGAATAGGAAACATTAGTAATTGAAACACCACTTGCGAACAGACTGTGGACTTAGAGCACTTTTTCCAGAAAGAATGAGGAAATGCTACGCTTCAAAATGAAATTCAGATACAAATGATCCAGGAAAAAAAATCCCTCATTTTCCTTTATTTTTTTAAAGAATGTTCATACTTTGGTATACTCATCATTACTGTAGCAATACATTAATAACACAATAATACTATATATATATTATATATATATAATTGGAGTCAATTAAGATCCTCTATTTAACACAGTTCAAAGGCACTTAACTTGAAATGCATTTTGCAGCCTCTCTTTATCCTGTAAGCCAGTTCAACAAATTCTACACAGTGTGAGGCTAAGTAACCCCATAACCTGAATGCACAAACACATTCTGCAATGATATCAAAAGTCACTTTTGTAGACCTAATTTGTTAGTAAAAAAATCCATTAAGGAATTGTTCTCACCAGTATAATCAGTGAAATACAATATATGCATTTCTGTACACATGAAGATTGCAAAGCAGTCAAACACCATTTTTAAAAGACTAGTACACACGTACTTGTCCAGTAGTTCAATCTTCTGTTGAACCTCTGTGCTTTTTAATTACATACCCAATTAGTCCATGTCTCTTATCTAGAAACTCATTTAAGTATGAAAAGACTGTTCCAATCCATGATTTTCCAGCACAAAGCAAGAATCAGGGAGCAGACTAACAAGAAGTCTCTCATGGAAAGAAAAGTTAGAGTGAACATTTAGATTTTCACCCACAAGCAGATGTAAGACTGATAGCAGCTTATCTGACAAGTTTATTTAGCTTGCCCTTGCATCCAAGAGACACACTAGATTTGTCAGAAACCAAGGCACACGGCAAAAGACATTATTTTCTTTTTGTCAAAATTAATTTTCCTTGCAATATCTCAAAGACGACTATTAGAGTTTTAAGAGTAACCACACAAAATTTTCTGCAAAATATTTTTCAGCAACTTTAGCTTTGTTCTTTTTCTTTTCCTGCTTTACTTAGCTTTTACCATTTTCCAGTTGTCTATAATGTATCTTTTATTCACTTTCCATGACATGAAAACAAAATGGGGAAACTCTCCTTTTTTTCTATATTCTCCATTTCTGGGTGCATTTTTTGACAACCATCTGCCTAGGTTAACTTCACCTCCCTCTCCCATTCATCCCTGTCATAATAAAACATTGACAGGAACAATTTCTTCCAGGAAAATAGGAAGTTAATAGTTAAGTGAAAGCTTGACTTGTTCTTTCATTAAAATCCTGGTGTACTCTCACAACCTGTGTTGTATGTATTTATATGATCACATGAAGTTATAAAAAAATTAAAAGGTAAAGCCACAACCCCAAACACTGGATTTCACAAAGGGATTCAGACTATACCTAATATTTACAAATTACTGTAGAGCTTTTGCAAATGGCAAATAGCATGTCAGATGAAAGTCTCTGGGTGCAATACATGTAGTGTAAGAGGAGGCTCTTTAACAGCAATTAAAGGGGAGAAATGACAGCAGGTTTATATAAATGAGAACAAACTGGTGAGGAAGCCAGGCCTTACATAACTTCAGTATTTCTAAAATCGTGTGACCTTTCTACCTGTTAGGCTTGCAGGCAGGTGAGCAGTGCCTTTCCTGGGATGCACAGAATCAGCAAGTACCCACTGTCAATAATTTTTCCCTTCTCCCTCAGCATTCAGAGAAGGGTATCCTCAAGAACAAACATGTAGCTGGAGAGAGACCTTGTGTTGTAAAAGTCTTCCCTTGCACAACAGTTAGAAATTCTGATTTGTCTCTGTTTTGCCAGGTGGCTTTGGCAGCTGCATGTCAATGATGAAATTTTGATGTTCTGATGATTTTGTCTGGAAAGAGCCTCAACATTTTTGTAGTTGTTATATTCTTAGTTGATATTCTCTGCTCAAGGTTCACATATTTTCCCACAGATGCTACACAACTCTGGCAGCTTGCACACCACTGACTATTATCTTGGCTGGTTCCTTTGTGAGTGGTGTGTTGCCAGGATATCATCTCACGTCTTACATTCTTCGTCCTCAAGCTTGAAAACTTGCATTTCACCATTTCAAAAAATGAGTATTTTTTCTAAAAGAAACACCTTAAAAAGCAAATTAGACCAGTGTATGTATATGAGCTATTTTCATAATTATTTACTGTTGAATCAACCTTAGTGTCATTTGCACATTGTCCCTATATTTTCTTCTAATAGCACTGGAACAAGCTGGTAAAAATTCTCATTAGAAATATCCACAGCAGATGATGATATAATATTAGATAAGGTACTTTTTGCCATCTACTACTTTAGCAGCATGACCGAGCATCTTTGTCTTTTAAGGTTGTTTCCACTAACCCTGTCTCCAGCTTCCAAGAGGTGCTGAATTTAAGAGAAAAAACCCTCAGATATAAGAATCTGTCTAATAATTAGAATATTTAAATGGTTAATAGAAAACGTAAGAGATTTTGCAAATTAGTTTTTATACTTGGAAGCTGATGGTAATCTCCTTTGATTAGTGAAAAAAAATATTAAATTGATGAGCAAGAATCAGATGGGGATGATGCTAACAGTTAAATTGTAAGGAACATAGCTTCATACAGGTTTCAGAAAATCTCAGATAGAATCAAACTGGTTTCTCTTGTAGCCCTTGTTCCTGAGAAAGGAGAAAAGAGGTGGTAGAGAAATAAAGGAAGTATCAAGAAAGACAGACAAATTTGCTGCAACCATTTTACAAGATTTGATAAGAAAGCTGGATCAACTCTCAATTTCCCATGTCCTTTGTCCTCTTAAGGAACTACCACTGAATACTAAGCCTAAAGCACAGAGATGGCCCAAATTGTACTGATACTTCAGTTTTACAGGACATTCCAGGGTAGAAATGCAACCAAATATGGGTAATACTAAGTGACTAATTAAAATCTTAATTTCTGGAGGCTTGTGTAGAGCTGTTGAATGTGATTTTTAAGTGAATGCCAGTTACTTTATTAACCTTTCAATTATGCTGCACCAGTAAGTTTACATGAATATTACAGTATTATTTCATCACGTCCTGAAATATTTACATACAGGAAAACTTCTACTATTATTTTGGGAAAATAAAACATACATATAGTGTTTATAAAAACAACAAAGTTATAAAATTTTCCCTTTGCAATAGAAGTAATGCACCTTTAGGAAGGTGTTCAACAATTCTTGAGGTCTCTTCCAAAGATTAACTCACAAGCTCTGAAATAACAGCGTTCAAAATTATAGATAAAAGTATATAACAAACTGCTTAATCACCGTTTTGAGTGCAAACCTGAAGGCAACTTTTATTGTGGAAATCTTCTTGCCTTTCCATTAAATTTTCCCTCTTCTGAGCAGATGGGGGAAGGGAGGAGGAATTATTAATGCTGATTTAATTAAGCTACTAAGATTACTGGTCCAGTCCACCAGGAAATGACAACTTTGAGATTGCGAATTGGATGTAATCATCTCACCTCATTATTATTTTTGGCATGAAAATAAATTAATTTTGTATATTTTCTGTTCTCATTACTGTACTTGTCACAAGAGGAAACTATCAAAATTCTAATAATACCTGATGTACTTTGGTGATTATGGTACTACGCTCCACAACTTTGACATTTTCAACCCCATTCTTGATTTGCTGGCTATTCTACTCCTCCCTGTCAGGCTAATAAAGGCTGTAAATATGAAATCAGCAAGGTAATTTTCTACAAAATGCAATTGCCCCACTTTATCCCTCTCCAATTTTCAACTATAGTTGGAAGGGGAGGGAGTAAATAGAAAATTAAGCTGAACTGCACTGATATTAGTGCAATTTAAGGTATGGGATTTTTTGCTGTGCACTGAAGTGAATTATAGGATAAATGTGAAATAATATCTCTGGATAACACATTAATATTCAAGTCCAAAGATTAAGTTCTTTTTCTGGAAGTAGGCAGGTTCTGCTAAATTAAACCAAACTGCAATTGCATGGGTTACAACCAAACAACTGTTTTTGTGTTTTTACATGTAGAAACATTTCTATAGATGACTAGAGTAAAAAAAATCTCGAATAGCAAAATTTGCAACAAAAGCAAAACAGAAAATCAGAAGCTTCAAAACACAAAGTTGTGACATTATTTGCCCTCTTCTTTGTGAATTTGTGGCAGAGAAAAGGACATGAGACAGGCTGCTTTAGCTGTCAGCAGTGTTCCAGTAACACACTGCTATATACCATTTATTTTCAGATGAGGTAATCATTAAACCTTCTTCAAATCAGAAGATCATTTAACTTGTGAATGGAGGAAAGAACAACACATAGAGAACTGAAAAAGGATTAAAACCACGCTAGATAGCAGAAAATCTTCAAAAGGTATCCCCCTTTTCCTCCAATACCAGCAAAATTTACCCTTAAAGTGATGCAAAGCTACACTTCGAACGGTAAAGTTTTCCAAAAATATCTTTCACCATCCATACCTTTTTAGAAATGTGTTTCTCCTGGATGAAGGCAGAGCTAAACTGACACATATCTTTGTAATCCTATGCTCTATTTTTGTAACTCCTGGGTAAGTACAAAAATCAAAATTACTTATGAAGACTATGTGACTGCCCTCCTTCTTCCAGAGCTCTGGGTTGAGTAGGAACATGAAACTTATGCTGAAAAACTTCCACTGGCATCCAGGCACGTTCTTACACCAGCTGAAAGCCTTGAATCAAGTTTTCAAAGCAGTTAAGGGATCAAGCTCCAGCTACATCAGAGAATGTATTTTGATCTATAAATCACAGAAACCAAGATATTTTTTCAGGGAACACAGAGAATGGAGATCACAAAAGCCAGAACAAAGCATGCAAGAGCCAGGGAGAATCATTTTCTCTCTAAAGAGGCACAGCTCTGAAGGGATCCTCTGTCTTTCAGAGGACACCAGATAGAGCGGGTTTGATTGCCTTTCAGATGCATCATATGGCCCCACTTTAAGTGACAGAACACACTTTTGATCTCTAGCTCACTAATCCTCCCAGAAGTCTTCCCCAACTCCACTCACAAACTATAAATTAAAATGCCTAGTCCTCATAAAGTCTTCTAAGCAAAAAGGCAAAAGCATTAAAATCTTCATAAATTTTATGAGTTATTATAATGTTACTATGATATGTGAAGCCAGGTGCTACCTGGCTTCTCTACCATCATCTTCTTGTTCAACACTAATGAGAAGTTTCTTTCTAACTCTCATAACAAGATGAGCAATCTTGGAGATCAAAAATAAGTAGTTATTTGGTAAAAATAACACTACTGAACAGAAGAATTAAACTATACAAATTAACTATAGAAAGACGTAGATGCTGAGATGCTATTTCTAAAATATACTTGGCACTTAATCAAAAGTATTATTTCAGAATTTGACATCACATTGCAAGCAACTTTCCTAAATGGTCCATATGAAGCTTGTAATGCACATCTTGCCACAGAACTGGGATTTCAAATCACGTGAGAGTTTGACACTCATATCTTCTTTCTTCTTTAAGGATAAATCTGTCCAATATCCCAGAATTAATGTAGATGCCCCATCAGTCTAGAGTTTTCTAGAACATGTTCTCTAATTATAAAATTTACAGCTTTGAGCAAATGCCTGTCGTGAAAGAGCAAATTTTTGTGGAGAAGATAAGGGTTATAAAAATAACATCAGATAAAAATTATGAACATGATTACTTGCAACCACTGAAACAATTTCTATGGAATGGACTCCATGTGGCTAGAAAATCTGATAAAAAAAAATGGCAAATTATTTTTGTAGATATATTAATCATTTGGAGCTTTTAAATCAAATGAAACAAGTCTGTGTAGAAAACAAAACTAGTTTCACTTAAATGTAGAGCAATATTGTCACTGACCTTAATAAAATCAGTGGGTGTCTAACATGATACTGCTGTGTTGGGCTTATTATTTTGTCTAGACAAAAGGCGAGATCATATCTGTAAGTCACATAACAGTTTTGTATCTGTTAGGGAACAATAGTACTAAGCAAAAAAGATTAAAGATAAATTGCAGCAAAGATTTGTTTTTTTCTGAGGGCACATGACCTATGCAAGAAAGATACATATCTGTCACCTCATAGAAGAGACGTCCTCTGACACCGTTAGCAGAAATAATTCTCAAGAGTTATACTTTAGTTGGCTTTTTCCTTCATATAGAAGTTATACAAAGTTTCATTTTAAGCAGTTTGGAAATCCCAAATTTGCAGGCTGGTCTGTGCTGCTTTTTAAGCCTTCTAAACAATCAGAAATTCATTAGCAGCTTATTTTTTCCCTGGGATCCAAAAGCTCTGAGGCAGGTATTAAATACTCCGACTTTTAAGCATTCAAACCAAATTCACAATCTGTCCCATATTTACTAATTCACTAAAGTTTGACAGTCACTTGAAAGCAGATGTTAGGGCTTTCCTGGTAATATAAACATCTGTGTTTGCTATGAATAAGCAGAGCTCTTCTAATACAAAAAACATTATGAAGGAGCAAATAAAAACCTTCAAAGAACTTAATAAAAATTAACCTCCTAAGTAATGTATTTTTGCAGAGGTGATCTGAATGCTAGTTCTTTCCAGGAGACCTAAGGAAGCCTCAGGCTGTATTTCCAGACAGTATATAACAGAAAAAAAATAACAATTACATAAATATGTGTGGATTATTAGTGGTTGCCAAATAGATTCATTTGATATTTTTATGATCCAAGTGTTTTCCATTTAGCCAGCAGACACTGGTAATTTTGTTCTGCAGAGAAAGCCATAACAGGCCAAATAAACTATTTTATACAATAAAGCTGTTCTGCCCTTAAGGTACAGAGTTTTTCCATACTGTTTCCATTTGAAAGTTGATTCAGATTATGAACCCCCTGCTGACACTGATGCCTCCACTCTCTCTCTCCCTTCCCCACTCTTAGTCAAATTGTTGGGTCAGCACTTTTACTTTGATTATGAGAAGTCCCTGTGGAAAGATACAGTACATTCTAAAACATCTTTATTTTATGGTCTGCTGTGAGCTTATATATTTGAGTGCCTAATTTACAGGCATGCTTAGGGAAGTGTTGATGCAAAGAAACCAGCTATTCGTACATAACCCAGATCAAAGTGGTGCTTCTCAGTAACGTGCTTCATAGCATCAGTTAAATAATTGAGAAAAAGTCTACCCCAAAACATCTGTAAGTAATTTAAATTAAATTTTAAAATTCATGGCTGACTTTTGCATTGCTTTACCTTTCTGCCTCTCCTGGAATCTGGGTTTTGTTAGTAAACGACCCCGTGACCTACCCAGCGTGCAGGCCACCTGAACGATGGTGTTGATGCACACACAGCCTCTGACCTGGGCAGATGTGGAGAAGTCCTAGACATGTTTTCATCTGATCAGAGACTACATAAGGCACCAAATTTAGGTGTCTGTGCCCTGCCTCTCAGCTGTGCTCAGTAGCATGGGCTTACCATGCCCTTGGCTGCGCTCAGACTACAAGAATCAACTTTTAGCAAAGGCAAATCCACTTGCACCTGCCTAAGATACACTGCACAAAGCCTATCCCATTAGTGACATCTCCATAATAGAAAATAAATGTGAAGAATCGAGATAGGTGCCTTAATGCAGATATGATTCACCAGCTGAAATGCCTTTTTGGACTTGGGGATCAACGTGGCTGCAAAGAGGCATCAGAACAACAGTGATGGAGCTCAGCATGAGCTGCCATGGTGCAGACAGCACCATAAGCATGTAGAAACAGCCATACCATTTCTATTTACACTATCTGGGCTTTAGAATGTTGTGCTGTACAGTTCTTCTTCCTGCATGTGACAAACAACCACCTCTGTGGGCAGCCCTGAACAGCAGTGAACGGATTCAGATATCAAACAACAGACGTCATTTTTTTCCTTCAGAGGGGAATATTTTAGCTGGATCCCGGTTCAGTTCACTTTGTAGTATTGCTCATTGCTCTGGGCAGGAACCATCAATGGGGATGAAATATTTTAACCTAATACTGCTGCCAAACACTTTTTAATCTTGAAAGACACCTTGAGTTATGGTTTTGATTAAGTTAATATTCATATATTGTTAAAAGATGTGCTCAGCACTTTAGGATTGCTCAGCATGCCAGATTAAGAAATTAACAACAAAACCAAAAATTTTAGTGATGTTGCTGTTTAGCAAGCCAACAATAATCCCAGTAATGATACCTCAGGGGAGTGAAAGATTACAGGACACAGTACAGTCCACCAAGAACTAGCAAGGGTTAGGTCAGAAATCACAGTATTTGCAGTAGAATTTATGAACAATTGTTGAAATGTCAAGATGTTCTTTCACAAGCAAGAGCTTCAGATGGACTAAAAAAATGGTTGAATTTTTCTATGGTTTAAAATGTTCAGTAGCCACAGTATGTCAGGTAGATTTCTACATTTGCCTTAAAGACTTTGGTTATATGACTTTCCTCAAAATAAGGAAGAATGAAATAAAAGCAAAGAGATACAGTTCTGTGAGAAACTGAAATGTTAAAGGTTAATGACTCAAACAATTGGCCATTTGCAAAAGCAGTGGGTATTTTGCTGAGGCCAGATTTGCACCCCACAACAGAAGGGGAGCAGGAGAGTTTTTTGTGTGCAGTGGGGAAACCTCTGATTGGCATAAGAACAGCCCAGGTGCAGGGAGTATAAACCCACCACCAGAGAATAACCAGGACAAACCAACCTTTGTTTAGCAATACACTGGGTTTTGAGCCAGACAAGGGAGAAGGCAGATAAGGTGGGATAATTCTTTTTATAATGCCAGTGTTCTCCCTTACACAACTGGCTCAGGTGTAAGGGATACTTCCCTCTGGGGGAACTATCAGGACATTCACGCATAGGCCTGGTGTTCATCCCTTCTGATAGGGCATAAGTGGCTCAGTCACAGCAACTGAAAAACATTGGCCTTGTCTTAGAAGGGCTCATAAACCATCAAAGACCCCCAAGGTACCCCCAGACTCATTTCTGGGCCTTCCACCAGAGGACTGAGTAAGATCCACAGTGTTGCAAAAGATAGCGGAAAACTCCCCCCACCAGGGGAGGTACCCGAGTGTTCCCATCTGAACCTGAAAGCACATTAACCCACTGAACTTCCCCGACCCTTGACAGATCAAGACTGCAACCATCACTTCAACCAATGGACACCTAAATTGCAACAATAAAGTCTTATCACTGGATCTTCCCTCTTAACTGTCTTGTCCTTTCTTTCACTTTCTTTCTTTTCCTTATATATTTTAAGTGATAACTTTATATTTGTATAGATAATAACCAAAATGTCTACATACCTCCTTTCCATTGCAACCAGATTGTTCTAAAATAAACCTGCCACATACAGATATATTTAATATGTATGTCTGCGTGTGTGTGTGTGTGTGAACCTTGAGCATTCAGTGTCATTTCACTCTTATCTGCCCCAAGGGGTCCATTAACAAGAACCTCAGATATCCTTGCCTTCAGGGGCAGATAGTAACAAGTAGACATACCAGTGATGGAAGCAGAGTGTACTGAAGCTTATACTGATTTAAGTAGCCCAGTTTCCAAATATTCTATTTCACTGTAATTCTAAAACTATAATAAATCCAGATTGTCCTGAATGGTTGTATATAACCCATAATTTTAACTCTATATATCTCAAATTTTTATCGAAGCTGAAAAGTAGAAATGCAAGTTATCCTAAAGAGTATGAAACCATCTTGCAAGCTCCTTTCCTCATGAACTCATATTGACTTGAGTGAGATTATTATTGCTATTGATTACTAGAAATTACTATTGCCATCTTCTGGTGCAATTGAAAATTGGAAGTTCTTCTCATTAAAACATGTGTTGAGATTGCTATCTAGTGCAGGGAAAGGTACTGTTCCTTTTGGAACTGAACACAGAATGTATAATAGGTGTGGTTTTCCTCTAAATAAATAACTTTGTGATTTTGCTCCACAAAGCTGTTTTGTGAACTTGATCAAGCTCACTAAATTTCTGAACCTGTAATAAAATTCTTTTTGGATAATGTAATGGTTTGGTGTGCTGTGTTTGGCTAAATTTCTAAGAATAATAGGTTTCTATTATCAATTCAACAACAGTATCTCCATACTATTATTGATAAAAATTACCATCAACCTTTTCTAGGTTTTCAAGGATTTGAACTCTGTGCCAAAACAAACATACACTAGCTTACAGCTTTGATGGATAAAAGCCAAATGTCTGATGCCAAAAGCAAATGTTCATAGTTCTAGAACAAAAAGTAAGGAGGAGATCTTTGGGCATATTCAAAACACCTTTTGGGCATATTCAAAACACCTTTGTATAATTTTTAGCCTGACTATGAAAAAAATACAGACCAGCCCACTAATGAACAATCCTCTTCTCAAAATTAGTCACACGGATAATAAAACCTACCAACTCAGGAGTTAAATCTTTTCACATAAAAGGCTGCCAGAAATGTAATACATATTCCAGGGTAAAGGATATTGACACATTTTTAAGTATTTTATAAATATTGCAAGGCTTCATGGCTCCAAAGTAAAATGAACAAGTTTCATCCTTGAAATAGGTCAATGAATATCTAGTCAGTAAGGATTGAATCACCAGGGAATTTTACATTATCTGATGGCTTTCTATCACTATGTATAACCTTCCACCTAAGTACAACTTCCATGCACCAATTGCTTTGTGAAATTTGATGGCCTGTGTTATATACCCAAGGTGTTTTCAGGTTTTCAATTCTGCACATCTGTAAACTAATTATACAGAAGGGAATGAAATGTGCTTGCTTCTCTGCTTAGGTTCAGTAGACTGATTTCAGAGTTTTCAGAGACTTAAATTCAGGACAAAAGATAAACAGGGAACTTGTTAAGGACCCACTGGGAGTTTTCCACTAAGTGCATTAGATATGCTCCTTCATTTATAGGTGGTGCTACTTAAAGTAAATTCTTAAATTACTGGAAATTATTCAGCAATGAAAGAAGTTTCTATTGGCTCTAAGATTAAATATATAATACTCTCAAAGAAGTGTGGAGCAATTAAAGGGGAAATGAAGAGGAAAACCCACATAGGATTATAAACTGTTTCCTTTTTTTCTTTGCAGATCTAATACCAGACTAGAAGATAATAAAAAAAAATAGAATCATTAATATGCTTACCTAACTACAGTACATAATACCTTAATGTTGCAGGTGCTCTATTTACCCAGAACAAAGATGCAGTCTTGCTGAATTATTGGCACGGATTGATCCAAAAGCTTCCCAGTAGGAGGAAATCATGAGATATTCAAGGAGGTATCTACCTCCAGCTCATTTGGGGGAGACTACTCAGCCTGGGTGCTTCAGTTCTCCTCAGGACATCACCATGAGGCTTGAACAGGAACTGGCTTCCCTTTGTCCCACTGCAAACCTAAAGAAAAAAACTAAAGAGGTTGGCTGAACTGGTCCAAAAAGAAACGTTCTAAAATTTCTTTCTTTTTCCCTGTGCTGAGGACATTGTATTACCATATGGCAGGGGGTCAAGCTATCACACTAGGCTGTGTTCCAAAAAAAAAAAAAACTGTCTTGGATGGTTCTGAGCCTATCATTCTCCCTCCTTTCTCTCTATGCTTCCTTAGTCCACTCTCAAGAAGTGCCATCCTTTGCCCCAGCTTCTGCACCCCAAAACGCAGAAAGGCTGAAATAGATGCTTCAGGGAACAGCAGCCCTTCTTTGAGCAGGAGAGGAAGCAGTAACTTTCTAGAGAAGAAAGCAGAAGTGGGTCTGTGAAGAATTATTGGTCATATGGCAAGAGCCTTGCAACCTGAATTCGATTAACTACATAGATCTTTTACCCTCCATAAATTATGCATTAGCAGGCAGCCACTTAACTGATACTCTTGAGTTTTAACCAAACTCCATTAAAACTGAAGAACAGAGCAAATTTTTTCTGTCCTTCCTTTCTGGAACACTTTCACTCTAAGGTTACTTATGAATTTTATCCACTATCTGCATACTCTGGGTATTTGCTACTAGTTCTAGTCCAACTCTGATTCTGTCTTGCTTATAGTTTGTAAATCTAATATAAAGAATATGCAGACAATTAGTTGTATTGTTATGAGGTTGTTTTAACCTCTTTTACATTTATTTTCAGCTTCTGGTGTCAATTTCATTGCTTGAAGTGACAAAAAACAATCACAATTGTTATGCTGCTGCTGCATTAATATTTATCTTTGCTTTCTTTATTCATATATATTTGTCATGGTAAATGTTATACTGGCCCTTTATACCATGGATAGAGGAGTTCTGAAATGTCATCCCCCAATTCTCAGATACCATTCCTTTCCTAGTTTAAACCTCTACTCAGCCTATCTCCCTTCTGCACTGACAGCCCTGGTCATACAATAGTTTGGGGAGCATTCACCAACCACAAAACAGGGGACATCCTGAGTACTCAAGAACTTTTTTAAGAGGTATTCATTTTTTATTATTATTGAAGCAAATCAATTACTCTAATTTTAAAGTTTTGCTGGATCTGAGTCAACCATTACTCTTGCCTATCATCCGCCAAAGATACATCAAACAAAAATTTGAAACTCTCACAGATCCCAAATATTTTGGCAGCCATCCACCAGCCTCTAAAAAACCTACTTAATTTTTCATGGCAGTCAGGGGTTTCTGAAAGTTAATCTATTAGAGACAAAATTACTTTCAAATCAGAGTATGCCACACAATTACTTTCAAATAAGAGTAAGCCAATGACTTGAACCCTTCAAAGCAGCACAACTAGAGTTGAAGATAATGTTGCTGGAATAGGTCTCCAAATGTCCCCATTGCAGCAAAGGATTGTGCAGGTGGAGCAAGACTCCACTGAGTGGAATGCTTTAGAAATTCAGAAAGAAAAGGTGGTTCCTGTTCAGACTTTTAGGAGAGAATTGTTACTTCCCCAATTCTCAGGTTACTCCTATATAGCAAGGAAAAACTAATGTCTATTTTAAGTACCTTGAGATCCATGGCTGGGATGTGTTCCTTGTAAGCAGTTATTACTTAGAAATGACAATAGAAAGCCAGAAAATATTTAAAAAATAATAAACCAAAAATAGAAAACTTCAAAAAGTATTTTTTGTTACTCTTCACTCCCATGCACAACAAGGTATGACAGCAGCAATGGAAAGGTTTTTTGAGGCTTTTTGTCCACCAAAAAAAAAAAAAAGTCTTTTACCATCTCTTTTTTTTTTACAGTTATTAGTACACTTTCTACTTAATTTTTAAGAGATTAATTCCTCCTATATTTATCATTTTTATTTATTCCTTTTTAATGACCTTTTCTTTGCCATTAACCTTTTCAGTGATGTAAAAAAAAGATCCCACACCTTTGTCAAGGTCTGGTCTAAAAGTCATTTTCCTCTGCCCCTGACCAGCACTCTCTTCTATGAGAAAACAGAGGCAGAAACACAGTTTTCACAGATATGCCCCAAATGTCCATGACGATGATGCACGTTTTCCTCACACCCCTTAGAAACCTCAGCTCTCATTTCTACCCATAAAATCAGGGATTTAAAGGAGGGACAGAGACCTACCAAGGCATCAGCCATTTGGAGGCCCGAGATAGGCCTTATCATTTTGTTTTACTTCACTGATCCCTTGCATTAAACAGGTAAAAGACAACTAAGGTGAGCAGAGGAAGAAAAGCAAAGAAGTCAACTTTGTGCTGTTTTCCTGGGACTATGCAGCATTTTGACAGCCTTATGAAGAAAGGTCATTAGGATGCTTAGGGCATGAGACTGAAAAAAGACAGCAGACTAATTGGAATTTAGTAGAAATTTGCTAGCACACGTACACTGCCCCCTCAACATCTTCTCAAATGTCCTCTGGTGGCCACACCTGGTTGTCTTCTGGCTTTTTTATTCAAAAGAGTTGCTAAGGAGAAAACAAGTGTGGGATAAAAAATAAATAATAATAAATAATTTAAAAATATATAATAATACCATTTGCATTCTAGCAAAATCAGATTTCCATGTGGAGAAAGGAGAAAAATGGAGGCATTTGGGACTTTAAAGATAAGAAAAAATTTACCTACATACTACAGCGTGTTCCTCTTTTCTGTGACTGCGTTGTAGTGGTTTCCTCTTGCTACTGAATATTTTTAGGTAGGAGTTGCCCTTTAAGCTGCTCATTTAAGACTCTGCCTACTACTGAAAAATAAGTTTTGTGAAGAAATGAAAATATTTCGTTAAATAAGCTGGGTTTAGAATTTGAAAATTCATTGGGGAATATTTTGCCATTCTTATCAATTAAAATACTATTTTGTACATGACATTAATAAATGAAAACAAGTCCTCTGAAGTAACTTTTACAAAAGAAATAATAGCCAAATATTATATAAATGCAGTTGGTGTGGTCTTTACTCTAGAAACAAGATTCGCTCCAGTAAATTTAGACAAAGATTTTTTTGTAAAACATTTGGAGAAACATGTATTTTTGCTGTGCATATGATGGTGGTTTCCATCTCTGTAAAAATAATTTTTTCATAACCTTTTCCTGGTTTACTTTACTGAAAACCCTATAATTTTTATCAAAAGTCTTGTTGCATTCAAATAAATATTTAGCAAGAGAACAATAAATATTTTATGTATTAACATATCGCTAAAAAGAAGATTCAATGTTTATCAAAGAAAAGATGACACATAGAAAGTCAGGTACATTTTAAATAATCCCAGTTGCTGTTTTGCACATAGAATCCTTGAGAGTTTGGTTCATTGAAGGGGTCAGAGAGGGGTGCATTTGTTGGGGATTTTTTCTATAAACAAATGTAATATGGGTTCATGAGAAGCCTAGTATGAACTCCTGTGAAAGGAGAGTTGCTTTCCTTTGTTATTTGGTGGTACAGTTATACTCGTATTTGGAATCTTATGTGGCTTATGGTACTAGAAAATGGTACTACTGTGTAGAGTAGGTTATAAACAGACATTAATCCTTTTTATACGTAGGCTTTGTCCAACAGAAAAAAATATGGGTTTAGGTTAAAAAATAAATAAATAAAAAAGAAACTTTCCTGGCCATGTTGTCACTATTGATGCTCTCTCCCGTAAAAATACATTTTTATTAAACAGCACTTATTCAGTAAGGTCAAAACTTGTAAGTAAAGTACATTGACAGTTTTACTTTAGAAATAAACATTGATAGCTAATAGAGATCTGGCATCATGGGAAGAAGAACTGAAGCAGCAATAATCAGATGAAATTGCAATAAGAAAAAATAAACCACAAAGTTAACACACTAAGTTAATATTCACTATAATAATTAACAAACACTTTAGCAAAAGTGAGAGGGGGAAAGACCTTGTTTCAATATAAAACAAGTGCAGATGTTTCAAGACTGACAATATCAAGTGCATCTTCAATGGCAAAAGATTTATCTGTGCTCTGGCAAATTTCTCATCATTTTCAGTCCAAATTGTTTCCTGTGGGTCCATTTCCACAATCATAAGCTTACTAAGAGTGTGAGGTATTTTTCATTGAAAGAAAAATAATTTCTCATGATATGACAGTCACAGAAATGCTGTGTTTATGATTTGGTTGCTACGCCTTCCCAACACAGCTTCAGAAATAGGGACAACCTGTTTGCTGACTGGGGAGGAAAAGAAAAAAAGCATACCAGAAATGAAGAAAAAACTCCAAACTTTTTATTCTTGTAACAGCTTCCTTATTCTCTATTTTTTTATTGTCTTTCTATACTCACTGAACTCTCACAGATTTGGATTCTTCTTGGCTCATTGCCCAGACATGCTACGAGTTCACTGATGTTCTCCACGGCAGGTTTTTGCATCTTCTGCAAATAATGCAATCTTTCCTTTCCTTTTCTCTATCTGAATTTCACCTTATTCTCCCTGATAATTTTAATTTTGGGAATACAGTGGCTGTGCATTTGGGATGCTATCATGTGCATTGCTTTGATCAAACCTGGAGGTGGTAATGGAATTTTTGGCTGAGGTTTATTTCTTCTCATTTTACTGTTCAGAAAAGTTGGCTGGATTGGGAATGGGGTTTCGCCTTCTCACCAGGAATCCAAAAGATGAGCTTGGACAAAAACTTTCTGCTGCAATGTGGGACAACTGCAGGCACCAGTTCAATAGCAAACCCAGGTCCTTGATAGACTGAGATTCAGAAAGAGAAGTCTTTCATTTGCTATTCTTAAATGCAAAGGAAGCAGAATAATAAGGAACAACATTAGTGAAATATAAAGGTAGAAAAGCTGGCGTTGCCCTCTGTCAAGGGATTAATACTGTACAAGTTGTCTGCTTGTTGGTAGATCTGAAATTAGATAAAGCTCTTGATTTTTTATTATTATTAAATATTTTTCCTAATCTGCCAAAGATGACAGTATACTGCAGGTAAAACCCCACATGCAACTTATTTTACACAAATCAGTATTTTTTTTCCCTTGCATTAGTCCTGTAGATCAAACACTTTGGAGTTAACTACTTTCTTCCCCTTCTTGTGCATAATATTCTCTGAGCTGCCTGCAAACCTCCATTAACTGCAATTGCTACTGGCAGAGGATAAACCCACAACCATCAGATCCTAGGCTTTGTAGCCTCCCATCACCACCTACTTTTGTGGTCTTTAAAACCTACCACCCCTGCAGCACAATTGGAGGCCTAGCTTAATTAATCCTTTTCAAAAAGAAGCCACTGGTTTGTTCCAACTTGTTTCATCCCCTACAAAGCGTAAAGCTGAGGCCATACTCTCCCGATTACCACAACATGAGAGCACGGACTTACACCAGGCCATCTGGCTATCTCATTGTATCTTGTAAGCATGAGCCTAAATGAAATGTTTCTGTTTGTGGATAGCATGCTTTAAACAATGAAAACACCAGCTGATATTCACCAAACTGGTAGTACATTAAAACTTTATAATAACGAGCAAACTCATGCTGACAAGCACAGTCTAATAACATTCTGTCATTCATCATAATTAGGAGCTTGTGATAAATCTGATGTTCCGCTCTTTGTGTATATATCCCTTTTAAATGTACTCACTTTCCCTTTAAGATTTAGTTTTCTTCAGATATCATTAGTCAATCGTGTTCAGACAAGGAAAATAGGGAACATAGACAAAAAACCACGTTAACGCTTCCATGAAGTGGATCACACTGAGTACATATCAAAGAAAACAAGCAACAATTAAAGGCACACATATCCCAGAGAAAAAAATACAACTTTTAAATCCTTTTAATTTAGTGTTATAAAGATTTACATCCTCTTTTTACTCTAGAACTGAAAAAAATTTGATAAATTATTCGAATAATTTGTATAAATATTTGTAGATAAGAGAGATTCCACCCCACCAGGAGGCATCAGAGGTTTTGATGTACATTCTCTCATACTGATCCACCTGGGACACATTCCTATAAGTTTAGGGAATGCTATCAAGCATAACCCAGAAACTGTATCTTCACTGTATTTTAGGATGGTATGTTTATGGGAATAATATACTTCTTGAAAATATTTTATAGACTTATTCTCAAGTATTAAATTTAAAAAAAAAAAAAGGAAAAAAAGAAGAAGAAAGAAAGAAAGAGAAAGAAAGAGAGAAGAAAAGAGAGAAAAAAGAAAGTAGGAAAAATAAAAAAGTTATATATACCCAATCTACAAAAGCTGAAGAATCTGGCTTGTGAGGGAGACACAAATCCCTAGTCTGTTGGGATCCAATCTTTGTAGACTCAATTTTCATGCTGGATTAACTCCTGATGATGACTTCAAAAGGACCAGGTTTTCACCTCAAGTGTTCAAAGCAAAACTGAAAAGAAAAAAGCCCACACAAGACTCCCCAACCTGTTTTTGATGTGGAATGTGCTGCAAAGGATGACTGGGACTTGCTGAGCAGCCCTGATCCTCTAATCTACATTGTTCAAGAAAATGACTTTGAAATGCATTTTGTGGTGTAGAATTATTTTGTGGTGCAAATGATTACGTAACCTGATGTAACCTCTTATATAATTTAACGTGTAATCATAAGATTCTGTACAAGGCAAATCTAGCTTAAATGTGTGGAATAATATCTTGTTTACAGTATCATATAGATTTGCAAAGAGATGTCTGAGGTGTACTCTATGTACTATACAAGTGTACACAGTTTCTGGGATAACTTAGCTACATATGTTATAACGATATATTATATTGTTTTTCTTATATATCTTGTTCCAAAGCTTTTGTGTACTTTTACCTTTCTGTGTTTTAGTTTTATTGTCATGTTTAAAGCAATATATCAAGCTGAGCTTCATATTTAAGCCCAAACATGGAACAGGTGCACCTTTATATTTTGACTAGGAAACATTAGACTCTGCATCAAGAGCTGACTAAA
Organism: Chiroxiphia lanceolata; assembly: GCF_009829145.1. NCBI lineage: Eukaryota > Metazoa > Chordata > Aves > Passeriformes > Pipridae > Chiroxiphia > Chiroxiphia lanceolata. Next base: position 67,375,878 of record NC_045640.1, on the reverse strand, counting down.
ATATTTTTAAAACAGAGTGCTTGTTACAGGGGAGCAAATTACAACAACAACAAAGAATCACATTTCCCATCTTTCAGCAAAGCAGAGGCAGTAATGATTCTTCTAATGGTAAGATGATAATTGTCATGTAATGTTATATCACCTTTGCTTGGAGGTGCTTGGTATTTTCAGTTTTTAGCACCTTTTTGAAAGGTTACACAACTTATAAATTAGGTACTATACAAAGTTTGGGTGAGCAGCCCAAACTCAACACTGAGCCAGGCACTAGAAAGTTCATTTCATGTCATAAAAACGTCACTGAAGATTCCAGCCAGAAATCAAATGGATACCTAAGGATGAAAGGTGATTATAATCTTGAAGATTAAATGCAGAAATGTTTCAGAACACAATTCCACATTTTCTAATGAAATGACAAAGTTGTTTCCAGTTTGGAAAGTGCTTTTGACAAGGCTCTGCATTTGAGGTTAATGTCTGTTTCTAAAGGGTAAACACTATAGAATAAAAGTTGGTTCAGAAAATTACAGACCAAATGAGGAAAAACAAATGAGTAATTTTAAATGGGTCTATAGAACAGTAAATAATAGGGAATCAGAAAAACAAATATTTTTTCATTTAAATGCTAATATCACCTTTGTCTTCTAGAAATAAAGAAAATTAATAAGAACAATCAAGCTCAACAACCAGTAGCTACCAGCAGGATATTCACCACTTTGTAACCAAATGGGACATTTCGTAGCTATGAAATTTTGCAGCTATTTGTCCTGAACTAAACAACATCCCACAGTTGTTCCTGTCACTGGTTTTCTCTTCTCCATTACCTTAGGGTGAAGCTGAAATATCCAGTGTCCTCTCTCACCCAATAGCCTCTGTTGTGGGTACTCAGGTGCATCTTCACTAAACTGATGGTGTGGATGCAAAATACATCCCTTTTCAGAACAGATGCAATAAAATACGCTGATCTGAGCTGACATTCATCTTGGTAACATTTATGAAATCTCTCCCACACCTTTGTATCTGAGTTACTTGGCATCTGCACTCAAACACTGGTCCTCCAGTGACTCTGGTCAGCAGCATGCAGATGTGCTGCTAAAAGCTGTCTTCAAATGGTTTCTGTTTGGGTGTGAGAAAGAGGAAGAGTTTGAGAGGTGGGGCATAGCTGTATGAGAGGGAAAAGCAAAACATAAGAACTGACGGTTTGTGTATCACCATATTGCTGAAGAATTGAACTAAAATATTTATAAATTATTGCTACGATAAATCAGTTTTCATGTATTTATCACTAATTCTCTTTTCAAGCCAACATAAAGTTTAACCAAGCATATGCTCTACAAATTAAGCAAATTCCCTATTTTAGGATTTACAGGAACAAACCCTTTATCCACAGGCCCTGACAGAACTAGGTAAACAGACTCATTGCTCCCAAGCAAGGCACATTATCCCTCAGTCAGTCAACAACAGCAACACTCGTTTTCCCACTTACTGGATCTGAGCCCATTCACAGATACACAGAGGCAAATGCAGGGATCCTGTGTTGTCTGTCAGCACAAGGTAGGTGAGAGGGAAAGAGCTAGAAAGAAACAGAAAAGGACTGCACAAGGGGAAAAAGATCACTTTTTATATGCCCTCCTTCCCTCCCCCCCCCCTTAATTGTTTGAGTCTATCCATTGGTAAACATGTAAAATAGGCTACATAAGTCTGTCTTCTGACCTGGCATGGGAGCTCTTGCTGTATTTCACTACAAAGTATGATGCTATATCACAAAACAGTCTCTCTGTTGTCAGAGAGAACTTAAACTGCAACCCAGAAGCACATACACATTAACATTTGAATATTCTCATATAGTACATTTAACAAAGACAATTTTAAGTAACGACTTATCCAAGAAAACTCAAAGTATACAAAGCTTGTTGATAAAAATGTACTGATAGGAAGTTAAAGCTATGCCCTAAACATTTTTTTAATGGTGATCCCAAATTCACTGTAACACTGTTCAGTGAATCTTACACGTGGTTATAGGAGCCCTCACAGGAACAGCATCACAGTTCCAGTACGTGAGAAATTGAGTCCCAAATTCCTGCTGCATTTTCTGTGATGCCTTGGTATACAGTTTGCATGAGAAAGAGCTCATTATGCCCCACATGATCACAGATGCCCAGCAGAGATAACAGTCTAAATCATTTGTTCTCTTTAAAATAATTTATTCATAGGTAGGAATATGAAAATGTGCCCTTTATGAAGTTTATCTGTATCTATAGCAAACTTAAATTAATTCTTCATCTCTAGGACTGGTAAAGTTTGACTAAGGCATTATGGATTTTTTCTTAACCTCCATTAATTCAGTAGTCCTACCACTCTCACAACAAATAAAAACAGACGGCTAAGAAATTTTTTCTTATTAAAAGGTGTGAATGAGTACAATTAAACATGCCTTACATATCTCAAGATATATTACATATTCTAATATAACTCCAGGGCTAATAAGGAAGTTTGTGAAGTTTATTAGGCTGTTGACTAGTGATCATATATAGCACATCATTTCTGTGGTAGGAGGAACACACAATTATTGATCTTAATTTCCCTTGCAGTTTTGATTTTATTTTGGCATTTCTAGAGAATCTTCAGATATCCCACTGCAATTTAATTTTAATTAGATGAGTAAATAGGATGATGAAAGTCTTTTTTTTCATAACATTCAATGAGTTTTCTACTTATCTACAAATATTGCATACTACTATTGGAAAAAGTATTGAAATCTGTATGGTTTACAAACCTCTGCAAAACCCTTGTATTTCTGATCATAATTTTCCTTTAATCTAACTTATTTTGAGTGTCTCAACTGCTTAGTGTCACACCCCACCTTTGATGTAAAAGAAAAATTCTAGTCCAGCTTTAAGCAGCTCTAAGTTCATGTGCTTTCAGGCCCAATCCATATTTAGCACACGAGATATAAATTAAAAGAGGCTAGAATCAGAATATACAACCTTTTAAAGATGAGAAATAATGCATAAAAGAACTGGGGAGAAAATGCCAGACCACACTATTTAACATAAACCAATGAATTAGGGAGAGGGGGGGGAAAAAGAAAATACATCAGATGATGTAAAGAAAATAGATACAGCATGCTACTAACACAACATTGAAGAATGTATGCACAAAATGTTATACCATCTAGAGGCTAAGTCAAGATTAGCCTGCTTTATGTGTCATTTAGAATGAATAGGCTATATTAATATACATTTCATATTTTAAAATTACCTCTAAAATAAAATGAATAATGCTTTTGCTGCACAAACTAAACTCCTTTATCTGCACAATAAAACCAGAATACTGAGTCAGTTAAAAAATAAAGCTCCTTAAAGTAGATAAAAATTCAATGAAGAAAAATCATCTCTCATGATGAAATACTGAAAATAAATTATTTTAGTTTCTTTTACTCCTTGCTAGAATGCTAATTACAAAAGCATAAATTAATTTTGGGAAGAGATGTGGTAAGTTTCAAAACCTCATGCAAGTTCATCAAACATGAAGACTCACAGATGTCAGGTGTTAAATATAAAACTCAATCCCTTCTTTTGAACCAGCTTCCTGCAGGCATCCAATTTATGATGGTTTCTTACCTCATATCTGTATATGCAGAATAATCAGCTTGGACTGGTCAAAATGGTCTACTGATGTACTCATCCTCTCCAAGGCAGAAGGAGCCAAGAAAATCTATTGCTTTTACTATAACATCCAACTTACTCTGGTTTTCATGGAGAATCTAAACCTATCACCCCATATGTTTCAAACAGGAAATGCAAACAAGTTTCACATTTAACATAATTGAGGGTTTTTTACACTTGGTGGCCTTTTTCTGACCTTTTCTTTTTGACATTGGAAAAAGGAATGAAAAGAAAATACCTCAAATCCAAAGAAGTTAGGACTGTATTTTCTTTAAAAAAGAAAAAATATTTTCCCTCCGAATCTCCCATAGAAAAAGATTAAAAAAGATCTCTCGTTTAAGAAACTGTAATCAAAACTAGTAATAAAAGTCCTACATTGCTAAATACTAGCAATTTTCCCCCTAAACACGCAAAAGGAAAGGCAGTCTATGAAATAATATAGTCATTTCTTCTATTGACAAAAATATAGAACTAGGTCAATGACATTATTTCTGATTTACTGAGGCATTAAGATACTACAGTGAACATAGAACTGAGATTAATGGTCCAGCAGAAAATGCTACAGCTAATGGTAGGTATGGGCCCTGTCACAGCTGGTATTTGTGGCCTACTGGAAAAGTGAGAACAGTCTAACTATATATTTATATTTACAGTTATTATTCCACCAGAAGGATTCATGGGAAGTGCTGGACTTCGATTGCTATTAACTCATTAGACTCTACGTGTTTTCTTTGCCTCCTGGCCATCAAAAGACTGCTGAGACTGCAAGCTGAGACTGGACAGTCTAAAAACTAATTTGAAACCATTACATTTTTGGACCTCACTTTAATCTCATTGCTACAGCAATCAATTTTTAATTACATACTTTCATGCTTTCAAGAAATACAATTTTTAAGAAGCTCATTAGATTAATTTTTTTTTTGTTCTGTGACAAAGAACTCAAATACATTGATTACTTGATCAGTTACGCCTCAAATGCATCATAATAAAACCTTTGCTTTCTGATTTTTCTTGACATTGTGAGAAACAGCTTGAAACTTAAGAGTGCGACAAAAAAATCTGTTTTATTTTTGGATTTGATGGAACAAGTGACAGGCATGATCCATTGCATTTGACAGTTTATATCCCCATAGCCTGAGATGAAATTCTGGTTAGGATTGAACAGATTTATCTGGATTCCCCAGACTTGTCTTTACCTCAGTGATACTGGTCTGTGACAATAAGTTGAGTTTCTCTTTTGAAACAGAGAGTAAACCTGGCTGATGTCTTTCCCTTCACCAGTGCTGGGAGAAAAGCTCATGATTTTAGAGCACAAAGCTCACTCCACCAGTGGATAGGGTGAAAATATGCCAAGAAGAAAATGGGTGTCTCTCCTCAAGGCTCTTGTCATCCATTCGAGGTTCCAGTGGTCCAAGACAGCAGAGGGGCAGCCCAAAGGGTCTATCCAAGTTATCAGGGCCAACCCCAATACAACAACATTTTTGTACCAAGCCCTTATACCCTTATAGCTCCCCAGACCATCGTTTGGGATCTCTTTTTTGCTGCTGTTCCAGTCAAAGGACAGTGCTGTGTGTCACTATGGCATTACTGTAGGTAATACTGAATCTTTCCAGTTAGGCTTTTCCAGAAAGAAGGGAGTCAGCAGTGGACAGGAGGGAACACTGTTTCCCGAGGGCTTTGCCAACTGGAACTCTCAACCCCTCCAGGGAAACCTTGTCATCAAGTACGTGTGTGCATGTATTTAGGAGCACATTTTATTTCCAGTTTAAAAAGCATCTGGGTAGTTTCTATTTTTAATTTTGCTCCTTTGAGATCAAATAGCAAGGTGCAATGCTGGAATATAAACAAATTAGATGTACAAAAAAAGAAAAATTTAAAAAAATCAGAAAGGTTGGACCAGATAATCCTTAAGGTCTCCTTCACACATGATTCTGAGATTAAAATAATGAATAACACAGTCATGGGGACACTAAGTCACTCTGATCACCATCTGACCTAAGGGAATATGAAAGAGTTTGTGCAAAGTATGTGGAATCTATTTAGTTGACAAATTCAGAAGAAACAGAGTACATATAGAATCAAAAATCAGATGTAAAATACAGGTAAATCAAGTTCCAGAATTACGTTTTGGATTGTTTCAGTAAATATGGGAAGTCACACTTACTAATTTTTCCCCTTAGTTTTTGCATATCATTTGTGGATAAATGTGCCTGAGTATGACATTGCTTATAACAAATACTAGTAATTACATATCTAATATCTGATATTTTACCTTGAACTTCAGTAGTAGCATGCACTCAACAACTGCATGTTTCTAGATCAGTAAAACTAAAACATTTTTAAAGCCACCTTAAAGATCTCTGAAAATAAAATTGAAGACAACGAAGCAACAAACCTCACCAGTAACTCTGAAAATTGCACTCGAGCACTTCTTATCCCCCACTCCTCATTACTTTCAGTACTCGTGCAGAGCTGATGGGGAAAAGAAGAAAGAAAAAAAGCAGGATACTATTGTAATAAACATCACAGCATATTATTTCGAGATAACAGGAAAATGCAAAGTAGCAAAATGTTATTACTCAATTTAGGACTTTATTTTGTCATTTTAATGTCTGCGTTTCTTGTTTAAAGATCCATGGACACTAAAATATTTCTGAACCTGCCGGAACCTTAATTTTAAGTCCCCTCTTATCAGATTTCCAGCACTGCAGTGCTCCCTAGAGTTATATAGATGAACTAGTGCAGTTCTGGCTGGACACCTGACCATTGCCCCAGGAAGTCCCAAGATAAACCTCAAACCAGCCAGCCTTGCTGGATGCTCAGACATCCAATGTAAAGAGAAGTGTCCAAGGTTCTCCATAGCTCAGATGTGAGTAGCTGACTTGTTTAATATCTGTATGTTTCTTGTAACCTACCTACTGTGACAACATTGGTAAACTTTCTACACAAACTATTCTCTGTTTATATCTCTCTGGCTCTTTGATGTCTCTCACCTTCTGTTTAGAAACAAAGATGTTTACATTTTCCTGCCTTTTCTGAAATTCTTTCTATTTCCAGCCTATTTCCAGTGCTAAACTCTATCAAGTGATTCTTTTGCTATGCACATGGAATACTCATGACTGAAGATAGAGGCTACTATTAAACTTCCTGAATTATGGTAGCAGACCTTTTTTCAACATATTTTTATCAATTTTGTACATATTAATACAAAATGGTGAAACTTCAGCTTTGGCAGCAAACCCACATTTGCTGTGTTTTAGTATTTACATTATTTTAATGTAAAATAATGGGAGAACTAAACTTTTTAAGTATAAATTTTTTTCTTAGATTTATACCTAATATCTCAAATAATCTTTTATGCTGATTTATTATTCAAACTATTAGGAAATGCATCTATCTCTCCTTTCCATTCATACTGTTAATAAATTAAAGAACAAATGCAGTCATTAGAATTAATATTAACAAATTGATGAAGTGCATAACAAATATAGGACAGCACTGCTAGAACACCACTTTAGGAAGACAAGTTATTATGAAAACTTTCAGTTAATAATGATCTTGTTTAATTATTTTCTTCAAGTTGCTGTATGGCCTTTTTTTACACAGTAATGTAATGTAAGAGGAAGGAAAGTTTCATGGCTTTCAAAGAGGCCTAAGGATATTCCACTTCGAAAGATAATCCAAATTGGGCCTAAACCTCTTATCTTTCAAAGTCTCACCTTTAATGTGAAATATTTCTAGAGACTTTGCATTTTAAATTTCTAAACTCATTTTATGATTTTTTTCTATTAGAAAATGTTACTTTTTCCTTTCAAAATAAAAATAAAAGTTTTTCCAGCAATTGTTACTTAAAACAACTACAAAAACTTACGAGTAATTTTTTGTTGTCAGCTCGTGTCTCAGGTAAATGTTACTGGAAGAAGCAGCCCTGTCTGGGGAAGTTCCATAGGGAAATTCACATTTTCCTTCAGACTGTGGCTATTTATTCTGAAGTGCCACTTGTGAGGGTTTTCTACCCTTTTCTCTGCATCAGCCCTCCTAAAAAGATTATTGCAAACACCTTCAGTGTCTCCACCTTTCAGAGTAAAACTGAACTCCCTTGATAACAGACTCTGATAAGACATTTGAGATTAGATCCTGACTGTACACCACAAAACTCTTCAGATTGGTACTCAGCCCTCTTGGTTCATCTTATTTTTCTGCCCTTTAGAAGTGCTAGGCAAAGACCAAAAAGTTTCACATTCATTCTTTAAAGTGTTGATTTTTGTCTCCAAGGCTTTCTTTTAAAAACACTCTCACAGCAGATGATCAAGGTAAGCAGGCAGCAGACTGACCAGAAGTACCTGAGATTAGGTGCAGTTACTGTTTTCAAGACTCAGTTCAAAGTGCTTAAACAGGTTTAAATCGTATTAAAGTGTTTCCTTCAGTTTAAACAGGATATCAGCAAAGCAGTTTGTTCTGAGGAAAAATAAGGCCATGTTTTGTGTGAGCAGGACACACCATGATGGGCATCTGTTTGTGACAGACCTGAACCATGACATTCGTATTCAAACCCAGAGCAAAAAGAGAATCATGTTGTTTTTACTTCCAGGTTAACATCAGTAATTCTATCTGTTGAAGTACTTTGGGCTACTAAAGTCGATGTTTGAAAAGCACAGCAGGGCTCCTTAGGCAAGTCAACAGTCATAAGGATCAGCCCTTATCTGGATCCAGTTCTGGGATCCTCAGTACAAAAAGAGACATAGAACACCTGGAATGGGTCCATGCTATGAAGATGATTAAGGGACTGAAACATTTCTCTTACAAGGATAGTCTGAGAGAGTTGGGACTGTTCAGGCTCAAGAAATTATGACTAAGAGAGACCTCACCAATATCTACAAGTATCTGAAGAGAGGGTATCAAGAGGACAGAGTCAGGCTCTTTGAGCAGAAAATGATGCACAGGTAGTTCCATCTGACCACGAGGAAGAAATTTACTGTGCCAGTGACTGAGCACTGGAACAGATTGCCCAGAGAGCTTGTGGAGCCTCCCTCACTGGGGATATTCAAGAACCGTGTGGACACAATCCTGTGCCATGTACTCTAGGATAACCCTACTTGAGCAGGGAGGTTGGACCAGATGATCCACTTACCAGATGGCCTAACCTTACCCGCTCTCTAACCACAGAGACATCACCAAGCATCAGAACCCATTGAAGCAAACCCAGAGGAGGTCACCAAGATGATTAGAGGGCTGGAGCACCTCTCCTAAGAAGACAGGCTTAGAGAGTTCAGTCTGAAGAAGAGAAGTCTCTGGGGAGACCTTATAGCACCTTTCGGTACCTAAAGGGGCTAGGAGAGAGCTGGAGGGACTTATTACAAGGGCATATAGTGATAGAACAAGGGGGAATGGTTTTAAACTGAAGAAGGCAGGTTTAGATTAGACATTGGGAAGGAATTCCTCATTATGAGAGTGGTGAGACACTACAACAGCTTGCCCAGAAAAGCTGTGGATGCCCCATCCCTGGATGTCCCTTTCTGATGGTTCTTTAACATACTCATAAATAAATAATTAAAGCCTTTCTCTGACATACATGTATTTACTTGATTTATAGCAGCTTAAGTGTCTGGGAAAAAATCATACACCATTACCTAGGCAAGTACAGGATTACTGTTCAGAGTTTCTATGGGAGAAAATGGGGGGAAATATCCTGTCTGTCAGTTCTCCTTGTAGTAGAAGAGCTGCATGATTAATACAATGCAGTTGCAGAGATTTGGTAACCTCCACAAGGCACTCAGTCTAACACATGGGATTAAAAGAAATAATTGCATTTAATAATTGCAAGAAATAATTTGGCATTACTCTCGAAAGCACTCAAGATTAACACAGAGCAAAGAAGGACAGGTCTGAGTCAATTCTTCAAATTCTGCTGTTACCCAAAAGATCTGTCTTGTTCAGTCTTTTCCCCATGCCACGAAGCCACATGTACTTCTTGTGAACACCCTACACTGTGAAGTAATAGACCAAGAGCATCTCCAAATGACAAAATCACCTCTCTTTCCAGTTCTGTGAACTGTGTCATGCAATAAGCACAATAATGTGCATGATGATTCTAACAAAAATTAAAAAGAAATATTTCATACATATATAATGGACACCATTGCCCTGTAGATTTGGAAGAAAAGGCATCAAAAAGAGAACAAACCAGAACCATGTCTCAATGTAATAATGACCAACTGCTTTTCAAGAAGCAGTTTTAAGAGAAAAAGTAATGTAGAAGAATATGAAGGCTGGGAAAATTTACTACAGCATATACATCCTCCTTAAGCAACTCCATTGCCAAATTCCCTTTGCCATTAGGTTTTTTAGTTAACCTGTTTCTGTGCAGCAGTGAAGAATAAGCATTAAGTAAATGCCACCCGTGAACATGACTTAAAACTCAATTCCACAGAAGAGTTGAACTAGAAAAATTACTGTGTTATGAGTTCAGTTTGTCCCAATTCTGGATTTCAAGCACCACAGTGAAACTTAAAAAAAAATAACTTAGAAATTACATGATTTTTTTTAATATTTCTGTCTCTCCTTTTTCTATGCTCATTCACCAAACCATTCATCTTACACACACTTGCTTCTCAAGCTAGGACTTCTACAAAAAAGCATCAATGAGTCATGCAGAGTACACTTTGCTGTTGATAAGATGATATCATTATTGCTGTCTCAGTGCCACTCCTGTAACACCATTGCTATTGAATGTCTAGGGATGATCTCACTGGTCATCAATTTATTTAAAGTTGGAGCATTTTAAAATACTTAAAATATTGCTGCTCACAGGAACAGGTTGTATTCAAGTGTATTTAACTGTAAAATCTCAAAAGAACTTGCTCAAGAAGTAATTTCAGCAATATTTTAAATTTTAACTAAGAACTTTATCTCAAATAATTGTACAGGATGTTCCAGTTTCAAAAACTCGTGTTTATGTGCTTGCATCATGTTTTCATTTTCATAAATTTTAGAGTCTGAGAACACCAGAAAATATTTATTATCAATATAAATGGAGATAATTAATGTAATAATAAAGAAAATGACCCGGAAATTCAAAGCAAAATGATGTATAGGTGGTCAAGAATATATTTTTTTATTATGTTTTTGCACTGGATGATTTTAAGTCCTCTGTAGTTAAAGTAAATATAAATGTCATTCATATAAATAAGAGGATTGTTTTTCAAACATGAAGAAATAGCAGGAAAGAAGATGCAGAGTAAGACACTTCAGCTTAACTTATGGTGGAATATTATACAAAAGGAATAAAATGAAGCTTCCTACAAAGACTACCTGAATTTAGTAGATTAGATGACCCGAAGAACACTTTTTTTAAAAAGTCCGTAGCCAATTGTTCCATACTAACAAAATGCAACAGACCCCATTAATCCAGTCAAGAAGAAATTGAAGCACAGCTGGGTATTTTAAAAAAATTACTCTGTATATTTGACATAATAAATAAAGTCATAGTATAAATAAAAAATGTTTGACTGCTAATAAAACAATCTAAACCTCAAATATTGTATTTTAAAAAATTGGAGGCTCTGGGAAAAAACATTCTTACAGGAGTTGGTTATAGACTGAAATTGAAAAGGCTCTGTACCATGGGAACATTGCTGATCTCTGCTGATAAATAGTATTTAAAATAATACTAAATCTCTATTAAAGTAATAAAAGTTAGAGGGGAGGACACACTTTCTATCATTTTATACCACATTAACAATGGGCTTGGTGCTGTACAGGACATAAAGGAAGAGTACTGAGGTATTCAACATTGAAATAGATTTTGGGCACAAAACCAGGTCTCCAAGTTGGGAAACACATCTCAAGCAGCAGCTTTGCCTAAAAATAATTCCTTATTGCATCCATCAACGCCCCCTTACATAAGCTGCACAGGAATACAGGTAATTTACAAAATATAAACTGCTTTTTTTTCCTTTCTTTTCTTTTTTCCTAAATCTTGTTGAAGCTGGTGAGACAAAAGCTGATGCTGAAACTTTGGCAATCTCCTGACATTAAGTAAAACGTAAATAAGAACAAAGAAATGTAAATGGGTATGTTATTTTCACTTCATTTATTTTAACATTTTAGAAGTGTTACAGAGGGTTGGTTGTTTTGCTGGTTTTGTTTTTTGTTTGTTTTGGTTTTTTTTTCACCTGCTTTGAAGTTTCAGCTTTTGTTCTGAAGGTGGTTCCCACCCAGGGATTGTCCTCCCCTCTCCCCTTCCCATCAGACCGGCCCACCCCTGCTGTGTCAGCAGCACATGAGCTGTACACTTCTGAAGCTTCCTGTAATTAAGTTCACCTTGTTGCGTTATAGGTAAACATGTTCAGACTTATTTTGGATACATTTGGGAAATAATAGCTTCTTAGAGTGCACGATGAGAAGAAACTTGTGCTACTAAAATAAACTGTGGTGAGGACTGTGTATTGTAGCGCTTTTACAGGGGGCAAATTCCCTTGGTGTCTTGGTACTTTCATCAGAAAATCAGGAACATTAATTTCTGTTGTTTTACATCAGAACTAACATAAGTTTACAATAATGTTTGTGTTTATACTGTGTTGTTTGTGTATGCACCTAGGATGGGATTCAGTTGACAAAAGCCATGTAGGTGGTTCCATTTCAGACACTCTTTGGGCACTCTGCCAGGACTCCATTGCCTTTCCACAAGGATTCTGGTCCCCCTTCAGTTGCTCTGTCTGGCTTCCAATCCCCACAAAAACATTTCTGACATCCTAGGGCAACTTAAAGTTGCACCAGGCACATATGCTTTGGCAGCTGATTCCTACTCACTCAGAGTTATGTAAACTATGACAGAGTAATTTTCTGGCACATTTTTATGCATGTAAAAAATACTGGCCCGAGATCCTTCAAGGAACAGAGACTCTGAAGTTTCTTGTCATGACACAATAACTAATAGAAAAGGGAAAACTATGGATGTGTTTCAATCTTTGGTGTGTTTTTCAACCTTAAGAAGATGCTAATACATAATTCATTGCCAAGTAATAACAGGTTGATTTTGCCTCTTGCCAGTTGGGACACAGAGCCAGACATTTCAGTGGAAGAACTTCAGCCTCAGCAAAGAAACAACAAAATACCCACAACAAAAGACAGAGCCACCCAACCTGACAACCCAGTGATCCTATGGCTTGTGCCAGGCTGGCATGTTGATGAAGCCAGCAGTGGAGTGCCACAGAAGTTGGCTGCCAGCCCGTGTAGAGGTACGGTACCTGGAATACTGCATCCAGCTCTGGGCTTCTCAGCATGGGAAGGACATGGACCTGCTGGAGCAAGTCCAGAGGAGGGCCACAGAAATGATCAGAGGGATGGAACACCTGTCCTATGAAGATAGGGTGAAAGAAATGTGACTGTTCAGCCTGAAGAAGTCTCTGGGGAGAACCTATAGCACCTTCCTGTACCTAAAGGGAACTACAAGAGAATTGCAGAGCGACTTTTTACAAGGGCATATAGTGATAGGGCAAAGGGAATGGCCTTAAACTGACAGTAGGTAAATTATGTCAGATATTAGGAAGAAATCTTCACTACTAGGATGGTGAGTCACTGGCACAGGTTGCCCAGAGAAACTGGGTGTCCTGCTCCTGGAAGTGTTCAAGGCCATATTAGATGGGGCTTTGAGCAACCTGGTCTGGTGAAAGGTGTCCCTGCCCACAGCAGGGAGGTTGGACTAGTTGATCTTTAAAGGTCACTTCCAACCCAAAGCATTCTATGATTCCATGTCCTATCCTGTCCCCCACAACGTCAAGTGAGGATGAACCATCTTCACACATGCAGCTCTGGGCCAGTCCCAGCTTCCACAAAACACACATTTTATCCTGCCTGAATGGCAAACACCACAGCAAAGCCTCTCAGCCACGCTGCCCAAAGAGCACACACAGAAGAAAGACAGCCCTGGATCTCTGCAGCTCCTCCTCTGTCCTCCCACCGTGATGGGAAACATCAAAACTGGGCTGAAATCTGCTTTTGACCTCTCCTCAGGGGTTTTGATCTTTCTCTGCCTCAGAAAGGGGAAAATAAACTAGCCACTACTGACATGAGTCTTTTGTATCCACCTTCCCTTTCCATGATGGTGTGATTACATAAGGTTTTGCTAAATTGGGCTTTCCCAAAATACTGCTACATCACGCCTATTGCCCCAACTTCTTACTTTAGCAATGTAAATTAGAACTAGAGTGGTTTGTCCCATCCTCAGGCAACATGTTACAAGACCAGACTTCTGCTTTTCTAAAAGGACTATCCACCTGCAAGCTGAAAAAAGCCCAAACACTTCTCTTTCTAGAAATCATTACATCGGCTGCTCTGAACGACCATTAGGACTGGCTGAAACTATTACTGGAAATGGGCTTCCAACTACAAAGTTTCACAGGGAATAGCTGCATTTCTTGGAGCAGGGGAAAAAAAAAAAAAAAAAAGAAAAAAGGCAGTTAAGTCTTTCAGTTCATGGCTACTTTCTTGATTTTTTTAACTATTAGAAGAAAGTTTTCATATTTCTGTGGCACTTTCTTTTAAAACCTCTGTGAAAGGAACATCTTCATTAAGACTTGCCATGAAACAGCCACTAATGGGAATGCTCAATTTTAAGATCCTCCTTTAAAGGATAGATTTACACTCTGAGGCAAACCACACAGGCATTTAAAAAATTTTCAAAACCAGGGCACGGAAAGCTGAGGAATCATGGCATCTGCAAAAATCTCACTCTAATTTGTAATGTGAGATCACTTAAAACCAAGATTTTTATTAAGAAAAATGAATTCTGACTTGATGTTAAACTAGTATTAAAAGAATCTGGAAGTCACACATCAGCGGTATCAAAGAAGAGAAAGGAGAAAGATACGAAGAAAGTACATAAGAGAGGAGGGTAATAGGTTTAAAGAAGAAAATCTGACAGGTTTAAATATGAGGTACTATGAAGTGTTATTCCTGCTTGTTCCCTTCCATAGTAGGTCTTGTTCTTATATGTTTCTGTAGAAAAGGAATGCTCTGAACCTCTTCAAACCATTCAGTCTTAATAATAAAAGTAATTTTCTCAGGTGGACACTGAACAGCTGCAATTACAGTTTATTTTGCTGAAGAAATTTTTTAAAGACAAGAATGGTAAGAGACATGGGGTAAGGAATAACAGCACAGCGTGTCTTCTAAGCTTGACTCCAGCAGCTTTACAGAAGACCTAGAGACACTAAATGGTATTTTTCTGTTGAAATGTCAGGGAGGTTTATTTCAAATGCCCTTTAGCTGGGGGTAATGAAAAATAATGAAAATATTCTAACTGTGGTCAGGTAGCTAGTGCTACTCTCATTCACAAGATCCATTTAAGCTCTAGCACAGTTGTTTTAGGGCTAGCAAAACCACAAGAATTATCTTCTGTGAAAGACTAAAGCTTTTACTATCTAATTTTCATGCCCATTCATTCCATATCTGCTTTAAAAAAAAAAAAATATATCCTACCCAATAATTAGGCTATTTCTTGTAAAAGAACACTCTCAAGACCCCTCTTATTTGACACAAAGTCTGCTTAAGCATCATGTCATACATGGTAGGTTAGCTCTACAGACAGGAACCAGTAGCAGAAAACTAACTTCTTTTTTTTAAACAGTTGTCTTTTAGCCCACTGATGTCAACATATCACAGAATCAATTAGGTTGTAAAAGACATCTGGAATCATGAAGTCTAACCTTTGACCTCTCCGGAAAATTCTGTTAGATTTGGGTTTTCTTTTTCTGGGGGAAGCAGGGGTTGGTGGTTTTTTGGTATTTGTGGGGTTTTTTTCAATTTATCAATGTATTTCAATGAGCAACATCAATGTTTAAAACTCCTGGCAGATGTTTTTTCATTGCTGAAGCAGTTGTTCATAAACCTTTATACTTATTTAGAAGTGGACTTGTATTTCTTTAAATACTTTCTACACATCTATTAAAAGTATACTAGAGACCAACATCAAAATATGATAAGTGAATGACATGGAAGATAAAATAGTGGTTTGTTTTGTTTTTTTTATTGAGGAGACATGAGCAACAGAAAAGTTTGATCTCCGGTATACAGGCAGTTCATGGGAGGTCACCTTATCACTGCAATATAATTTTGCTTTGGTTTGGTTGAACTTTCCCAACATCTTTATGATAAACAAAACAATTTTTCCATTACTAAAGGCCACTGACCTGACAGCTCAGGGTCTCAGGACTTGTCTGGGTTGTCTTTGCTTGAGCTGATTTTAGCCTTAAAAAAAGGTCACTACATGATTGCAGCCTCTCATTGCTCAGGTAAAACCCATCATAGAACAAAGAGAATGGTTAGGAAACAGTGACAAAAGTGAGCATGTAAGCTCTGTTCAAAAAATTTCCAAAAATAAAGCCCAAGAAGGCACAAGTCCATGGAGGAAGGGATTATCAGCATCTTTCTTCTCCCACTAAAGGGAAGAAACTCCCTGAGACAGGACCACACACCTCCCAGTGATGACTTCTGGATGTCAGTGGCTTGTCCTGAGTCCCTCTCTTTTTCAGGAAGGCTGACGTTAGCAGTTTTTGGACACAGAGGGGCTGTACACACCCCCAGAGAAAAAGGTTTTCTAAAAAGGATTTTTTTTATTTCCCTGAAAAGCGATTTAACTGCACTCTTAGATTTTTCCTACATTAATTTGAATTACTAATTTATATCATTGTAGTTAATAAACCAGTCTATTATACCATTAAATCATGAACTGGAGTAACAAAAATTTCCCAGTTCCACTTGTGACTGTGCTCCTGTTTTGCCCATATGAGGTTTTGAGTATAAGAAGCATGAAGCATGATCAATATATATACATATATATACATATATGCATACAAAATAAAAGACAAACACCAAAGTGAACAGAGCTCAGAACCATGTATTTATTCCTAATTGACAGGGAATATTAGAAAATTAAAAGACATGTGATCACCTATAGTTCTTCCTTCACAAGTGTATTTAACCTGTTGAAATTTTGCAGAAATATTTTTGCCAGTTTCAGCTGTAACGGGGAGTTTATTTTATCTGTAAACAAAAATGATGATATAAAACTCTAGAAACATCATAGTTACTGCAATCTGTCCTAGAAGCATCAAATGAGTTTTCATCATCAAATCTTTTCAGGCAGAAAGTGATCTGTGTTTTGTACAATGTATTTAGCTGAATACAGTCAAACTGTGGTGAATTTTCAAAGATACTCAGTGCTCATTTTATAGAAGTGAACTTTAAGAGGTTATTTTGTGGGAACACACATATTCCATCTATGCTTCCGAGAAAGTGAAGCTTTGTGAGCACTTTTCTTTTTTTGTTGCACTTAGTGGGTGTAACAGACAAGCTTTTGAGGCATACAAGGCCTTCTTTAGATCTAAAATAAAAGCAATAAACTCAAAGTTGAGAATAATTATGTTAGTTATTTAACCAATTTCAAAGAAAATGGTGGTTATGACTAGCAGAGCACAGGGAAACATCAGCAAGTGAAGCAGCAACAAGTTCAGTAGGTCTAGTGGGACAGAGAGGTCAGGCAGAGGAGCCACCTGAAGAGAAAGGCCAGACACTAGGGCCACAGTATCTCGAGGGTTTTTAATGGCGAGTGCAGCTGTGAATGTTAGCTATGAATACACTTATTTTTGGTAGTTATTCCTTAAGGATCAGGCTGAAAGACCAGAAATCCAATCTTCCTTCTCTGAGATACTGTTCTTTTGCTGCTAAGTGGACACATTTTACCTTCATAAATTAATTATAGAAGGTCATGTTAGTGGCTATCTGATTTTGTTTATGGAGCATCCAAAGGGGGCTTTCAGTGCCCAGGAGACTGCACTTCTAATAGCTTTGCTGTGAGAGACACCTAATGCTTGGAAATGTACCCTAGAAGTTTTGCATATTTTCAGCTGGTTCAGACTGGTATCACTTGGTGCATGTTCCCCTCTGAAGGTGAGTTCAAACGAGGTTAGCAAAGCCACTTCAATTCCAGAAGGAGGGCTCAAATCATGTCAAGGATTCTTGGTATGCTTCAAATAACTGCCAGTTTTGTTAAAGCAAATATATTGGTCTTACTGAAAGTAGATGGTGTTCTTTCTGCTTTATGAGACACACCAACACCAGTTTGGAAACTTTCTAGAGACAGTTGGAGGTGCTACAGCTATTAAATGGATGTGCTTAAGATAATTGTACTAAAATTAAAATCACAATCTATTTCAGAATCTGATGATTTGACAAATGATTTTAAAAGAAAATAGATCAAAAAACTCCTCACCTCACTCTGCCTTACACTGGATTAAAGATATTCAAAATGAAAAGCGTTTTGAACAGAGGAGACTTTCCCTTTGAAAATCCTATGTGGACAGTGGTTTTTGTTTTTAAAATCAGAAGACTCAAAACTTACATTTTTTTTCCTTAGCATCTCCATCAAAAGCCTTATCAGAAATTCTCCTAACAACCCAATTAGCAACACATATGCAATCATCATCACGCTATATTTAATTGGGACAGATACAAGAGACATAGCTGTTTCCGTGAGTGTTTGAAGCTAAATTACATTTTTGATTGAGTTACTTGAGTGGCAAATCTCCATTAGTGAGTTATATATTACATGCTGTGTTATCACTTTCAGAAAAGCAAAAACTTTATTCAGCATTAATATAGTTCTCTATCAAATAGGTTTTTGTATGATCTCACTAAATAATTTCTATTTGAATATTTCCCCCCCCCCCAAAAAAAACAAAAACCAAAAACCAAACAAAAACCACCACAACTCAATAGCATTCACTATTTAAAGTATTACGGTAAATGTCACCCTTTTTAATAAATAGTTTGCTCAAGTATACTTCAAGTATTACACAAATAAATAAATATACTTCTTGTAATCCTTGCAACTAATCTATGTTAGTTCATAAGTAATAATTCTGCTAAAATGAGAAGAAAGAAGATTGGATTACAAGTCCCTTTCCAAAAGAGCCAAATGTGTATATATAGAAAAAGCGTTAAAAATATGAACTTTATATTAAAGAAAGCAGTATCAGTACATTTACCATATAAATATACTCCTAAATCCATTCTTTGGTGAATGGTTACAGACTGAAAAAGATCCATATCAAGTTAATGAACTCTACTCTGCTGACTTACAGAAAAGAATATAAAATAGAAAAATCTACATATATTATTTCAAACTGCTTATTAGATAGACTTATCTATAATATATATATTAGGCACAAATTACATTAAAATAACATTTACAGAACTGCAAAGGAAAAGTTTCACAAGTTAGAAAATGGAAAGGGGGGAATGAAAAAAAATCAAGGTTGGCTGAGTAACCTCAACTCACCCCTTCTGCTTAGGCTGCATTTTGTGATCTTTATTTAAATCATCCTATGACATAGCAAATGTTGGAAGCCAATACAGAAGAACAATGGTAGGAAGCTAGGAGACATGGAACAAGGATAGATCACTGATATTCACCCTTAAGCTGGTACAAGCATGATGCTACAGTATAGTCCTGAAGCCAGCAGAAAATACTGCTGCTTCATTAAATCTCAGACCTAGAAACCCACCAAAGGAATTTGTGGTTTGTAATTCCCAAAGTACAACATAATTAGGTTCAATCTAATCTGCTTAATGTCATATGTGATTCATTGCCACTGTCTCGGTTAAATAAAACCCCAAATTCCCAGAATTGTGGCGATAAATCAGTGCCTAAAAGTTGGGGGGCTTAGAAAAACAAAGAAGAGGCTTCAAAGAGTTGATAAGTTTTTTTGAAGAGCATGGTCACCAATTTGCTGAGAGGGAAAGCTAATGGGTCTGGGTAAAAGGGCTTTAAATTAGCAAGAAAGAATAAGGTATTCAGAAATGAGACAGGAAGAAAAAGAAGAACAAAAAAAAGCAGCCAGTATACAAGAAAATCAGCAAGAAAGATGCATCAATAGAAGGGAGAATAGAGGCCCCCAAACTGGGATTCAGCAGGCAGGTAATTTATGGTGTTTCTAAAAAATGGCAAGACAGAGAAAAGAGAGCTCAGTGAAATAAAATAATGAGAAGTACACACGAGACTATATGATATCCCTATTCCAGTGAATTAAGGTGTTCTGTTTGGGACAGTAACAGAAAAACTCAGGAAATCTTACTGTGGGATAAAATTAAGTAATTGAAATATTAGTGGAGGAAAGCATATGAGACAGAGGAGTGACTACTACATATGTACACCCAGGAAGCATCCCCTACTCCAAGGTAGCCATGGAAGTAGGAAGGAAAATTATGCTTTTAAATTTCTGGGAGAAAATAAAAGCAGATAGAGAAAGAAAGCTTTCTCTAAAGATTACCAGAAAAACATATATGAGATGAAGTCCTGAAGTATCAGCACATACTGAAATTAGTTGTAGAATCATTAAAAACTATACTAATATAGAATTTATCTTAGAAATAGAAATATACAAAGTAGAACCAATTATTCTCACATTCATTCATAAGGGATGGTTCCTATGCACAGTGCAGGGAACATCAGGATCCCAGAAAAGGAAAACTCAAGGAAAAAATGCTTTTTAATTGCTCTCCCTCTTTATTTACAGATACCTCTAGCCAGTGAGCAGGACAATGTCACACTAGTCATGCTTTTAAGTTTTCAGACTATAAACTAAGATGCTTCTTTTTTTTCTCCTTTTCAATTATTTTTAAGCACCAGAATTACATTAAAAGGAAGAAATTTCTTTTCACCACTATCATCCTTACCTTGTGTTTTCTGAGGAGGTAGCTAGCTCCCATACTCCATGAGTGCCTTGTAGAGAAGGGTGAAATTCATCCAAGAGCCAACAGGAATGTTAAATCACTTTCTTCTGGGGGACTTTCCACTCTGTGAGACAGGTGAAACAGTTTCTGATTAATTTAATAATGATGTAGAAAACCAAACTGTGTTAAAAGAAGCTTTCTAGGGATCCAACAAGAACCAAAAGTAAGAACCAAAGCCCTCAGCTGAGGAAATCTTTAACTTTTGCTTGACCTGGAGGTGTAAGGAATTCAGACAAGGTAGCATCTCCAATTAAATCCATCAGGTCTCCTTCTGGATTTTGAATTGCCGCTCAGACTCTGTACACAGTAAATTTAGACGTGTGTCTCTGAGGTTTGGGTTCTTTTCTGAAAACTAGATACCTGAAAATAATCCATTTCAGTGCTTACTTCTTGGATATCAAAATTCTGCAGTTTGCTGATTCTATCCCAGCTCTGTCTTCAGCTGCAGGTGACTTCAATGAGACAGGCCTGCACTCAGTGGAAGCCTCAAAGTAACGGAGAAGCTTCAGAGGACAGGAAACAAAACCTAAAAAATCTTTCTTAAAAGACACAGAATATGTAAATCCACCAAACTTCCACTGACACTGCTAGAATTTAGGGAGGCAGCATCTACAGAAATAGTATAGAAAAGCATAGCAAAACACAGAATAGAATAGAATAGACCAGAACATTCTAGTTGGGAAGGACTTACAGTGATCACCCACTCCAACTGTCTCCCCAGAATTTAAAGCCTGTTATTAAGGGCATTGTTCAAATGCTTGTTAAACACCGACAGGCTTGGGGCATTGACCACCGCTCTAGGGAGCCTGTTCCACTGTCTGACCATCCTCTTGGTGAAGAAATGCTTTCTGATGTCCAGTCTAAACCTCCCCTGGCACAGCTTTGAATTGCTCCCATGTGTACTATCACTGGAGAGCAGGGAGAAGAGATCAGCCCCTCATAGTCCAGTCCTCCAATCTATCCAGATCTCTCTGCAAGGCCTCCTGTCCCTCCAGAGAGTCAGCAGCACCTCCTCCCAGTCTGGTACCATCAGCAAACTTGATAATGGTTCATTCAACTCCTACATCCAAAGCACTGATAAATATATATACATATATGGAAGAAACTCTTTACCATATACAGAAGAATATCTTCACTGTGAGGGTGGTGAAGCACTGGCACAGATTGCCCAGAGAATCTGTGGATGTTCCCTGGAAGTGTTCAAGGCCAGGTTTGATGGGGCTCTGAGCAACCTGGTCTAGTGGGAAGTGTCCCTGCTCATGGCAGAGGGGTTGGAACTGGATGATCTTTAAGGTCCCTTCCAATCCAAACCATTCTATTATTCCACAATTCTACAGGACTGGCTCTAGAATGGAACCCTGA
Organism: Chiroxiphia lanceolata; assembly: GCF_009829145.1. Classification (NCBI taxonomy): domain Eukaryota; kingdom Metazoa; phylum Chordata; class Aves; order Passeriformes; family Pipridae; genus Chiroxiphia; species Chiroxiphia lanceolata. The sequence continues at coordinate 67,354,060 of NC_045640.1, read as the reverse complement.
GGAGCATCGCTGGTGATGGGTCACAAGTCAGATGTAGCCCCATTCACCACTGAGTTCTGTCCTCCAGTCACTTCTTCAGCCATTACACTGCGAACCTGCTCCTCCCACAGCTGGACAACTTGCCCTGAGGATGCTGTGAGGGACAGTACCAAAAGCCTTACTGAAATCCTGAAAAAATACATCCACCACCTTCTCTTTATTCACAGGGTAGGAACTGTTGCCCAGTAGCATCAGTATGGAAATGTTGGGGTGATCAGGACAGAAGCACAGCTACAACACACATTGCTGGGAAACAGCAAGTGATTTGATGACTTTTTTTAATGTATTTTAATATGTTCCAAAATATTCCTTATGTTATATACGACTAGAGAGATTTCATGGAGACCATCTTATGGAAAATATGTTCTAGGAAAAAGAAGAATCTTTAAAAAGACAGTGGCTGCATCAAAAATAGCCCCAATATCATATTAAAACACTGATGATGTGGATCAGTAGTTCAAATATCTACTGTCATACCAAACCAAATGCCTGCTTCCCAACCAGAGAGGCACTTTGACCAACACCATACAATGATTGTAAGTTTACTATAAGTTTCCAAGAAGATTTTTATTTCAAGAGAAAACATTGCAAGAAAAAGGTCTAAGCATATCAGAGGCTCTTTTTGGAAGCACATGTTGTCTTAAAGGCTAAAGTTTCACATTGCTTCTATGACATATCAGAGCTAATCAGCTTAAAAAAAAAACCCAAACAAGTGTTTGATATTTTCCAGCTCTAACAAGTATCTGTGTCAACACTACATTTTCATGTTTGAATAAAGAGATATCCAGGAAAAAGGGTCTTTTTGTGGAAATCAGAAATTAATTTTGGTTTTCTTTCCCTCTCTCCTATCCCAAATTCTTGAAGATTAACTTAGTTCAGAAGTCACATAAAGTGACCCTTAGTTCAGGGTCACATAAACTGAATCAACAACATATTTTTAATGATGCTTTGGTGTAGGGGTAGAGAATTGTTTGTCCATATCTGTAATTGGCACTGAATTTATGGTTCAAGTATGTTTTGGAACAGAAAGGAATTCTTCAGATTGATTTGTACAGTCCTGCCACCTACCATATCTGTAGGTGAAATTGTAGCTACAGTGGTCCATAAATATCTATCTCCTGATCCCCTAAAATCTGCCCTTCCTAAAGACAAGATTCTCCTGAGGGATCAAATTTTTATCTTGTTTTGTTCCAAAATCTACATAACTTCTTCAAACAGCTAGAATATTTTCCAAGTATAAGCATTTCCCACTAGAAATTCATCTTTATTCCCCTAAAATTTATATTTATTCTAGGCTATGAAGTTTTTCTAAAAACATCTGAGATTTCCTTGGCTCTGTTTGCCTTGTGCTCACTTCTCCTTTGACATATTCTTAATGTTCAAATTAATAGCGTCAACTAATAGCTTTGAATTAGACCTAATTTTTGTGACAGAATTCCACTTTAAAATGCCCCTGCACAGTGACCCAGTCACAGCCCTATGTGAACTCAGGAAAGGCTATGACCTCCTGCAGTTGTCCCTTATTGTGACCTCCTTAATTGCACATATTAGGAGACACCAGTGAGTTAATAGCCATCAATCTCTTTATTCTGTTCACCTTTTAAGGTCTTATTGCAGACTGCACAAGACACACGAGAGTTGATTTTTACTTCTAGATTAATGGCACTTAAACATATTAAATATTTTCATAAATTAACAACACTCTGATAACCACTCAAACTGACCATGAAAAAATAGTATTGTGTGTTACCCCTTGTATACAATGTCTATGTAGAATCACTGATGGACTATACGTAGTTTTGCAAGATAAACCTCAGCAAAGTCATTACTAAGAGAAGATCAATAATGTTCTCCCTGTTTAGGGCTCACAATCTGATGTTTCTGATAAAATAAGAAGCTGCAGGTTGTTCCACTGGATACAGGCTCTATCCCAACTAGCATTTTGACCAAAATCCAAGCACTGGCAGACTGCATTTCATCTGTTCCTCCTCTATCAGTTCTCTTTATTGCTGTCTATATTCTTGCATATTTATCGGGCTAAGTTTTCTCAAGAACAAACTGTAGTAGAACAGAATATTTAGCGTACTGTTTTTTTAAAACATACACAAGAAGACTTAAAATTGGTGAAAATGACCCTACACAAATCAGTCTGAGGTGTAGCTGGCTGTTCTGGAGCAGCAATATGCCCAAAAGTTCAGCAATATACCTGGATAGGTCTAATTTTTTTTATTTTTGTATTTTTGTAAGGAAGGAGTTGCTGCATCTAAAGAGAGATTCAATAATTATTTCTCCTTATCAGACCTGAAGTTCTTCTACTCAATACATCATATCTTCCTGAATCTCTTTTATGGAACTGGAGAATTCACGTTGTTTCTTGACTCATAGGATTTTTCATTTTGCTTTGGTGGTGGTTTTTTTGCACAGAACTTTCCTATTTAGATTGGGACTTATTTTCTGGCTTGTGGAGCTCTTAGTGTCACAGTTCCTAGATACCTTCACTGTAAGTATTCTCATATACATTCTTAATAACCTATCAAAAATATGCATAAATACGCAGAGAGCACATGTAAACATTGCACTCAAGGAGACTTCCTTTTAATGTATTTTTTTCACTCAGATTTCTACCCAATCTCTTGCATTTCCTTGATCTGGACTGAGGATGTGACTAGTTACAAAGGAGAATATTTTGGTTTACACTGCCTTTTTTAATTAGGAAGATGTAGAAGAAACAAGCATTCCAACATTTTTAGTAACTTTTATTTAAAGTTGCTGTGGTTTTGTACTCCTTTTTAACCACGACACTATTAATCCAAAGGCTAAGTATACTTGTAGCATTAATAAAAGTCCAAAGTCCAAATTTATGCTTGACATTTTTAAATGGTAGCAATAAGAATTATTTGATGACTACCACAGACTCTAAAAGAAGCTGAAGATTATAAAAATATGTGGTACCATACAGTTAACTTGGTGTTTGATAAGACAAAGTTATATTAGTAGTAGTAAGAAAAGGGCTTACTTTCTTCTGGGGGCATAACCTTTGTTCCTCCTGCTATTTCTACCTGCAGATTTAGCTTCAGGTTCCTCTTCTAGGCAACCAGAAAAAAAAAAGGATTTTTAATCTCTGATTAGCAGAATCTAGCTTGAAATAGATGTGGGTTTGTATATATTTTCAAAACCATGAAACCAGCTCTTTAGAAGAATTGGTCTTAGAGATAAGTGTTAAGCCAAGCTGTTCTGCACTTCACTTGCTTGGATACCATCAGTTTTCACCTCTCTACTCTCTTTCAAATATGTGTTGGGAGTTCTATGGTATATTATTCACTAAATTATTTCATGACAATAGCCATTTGAAATCTTCTAAAAAATCAATTTATAAAAACGCTTCTCTTTCTTAAGTTCTTACTTTTTCACAATAGTTCTGAGAATCAAATATTTTATTTCTATTTCCTCTGCAGAGAAATTCCATAAGAAACTGTTGGGTGATCTTTTTTTGACGCTGTACAGTTATTATAGTCTTTTTTGAGATACAGTTCACATATGTATTCAGTCCACTGCAACTTAATTTATCCTTAGAGGCTTTGAGTTTCTATATTTTATAAACTGGAAACCGGTAGTCAAGTGCCTTGATGCAACAATTTAGAACAAGTGCAGACTGAGTTAAATCTTTATCTTAGAGTGGAGAGCTAGTAACTCTTCCTCCTTATATTATCCCACATGCACTCTCTGTGAAGACAGCAAAGAAGCACAGAGGCCCTATCTCACCAGGAAAAACCACTATATTTTGTCCAAAGGCAGATTTCAGACATACTTTATACCTACCAAACTGTAAAGATACTTCACAGGCTCAAATTCTATTTTCAGGTGGGCCAAAGGAATCCTGACCCTAAAATACTAACAAAGGTTAATGAACAGTTGATGCACAAGCTGAATTCATGGTAAATATAGGTCTTTGCAAACTTGGCAACAAGGGGGCTGCTGTAATTCATCTGTTCATCCCTGCCCTGTGGTTGTGCTATTGACTCCGAGACGAAACTCCATGACTGATGATTGTACTATGAAGTTTCCATGCAAAACAAAAAGACTCAGACAAATGATGGTCTTGCATCATCTGGCTACTATGGCATCACCCTGGTGCTCTGGACGCTGCTTGGCTACACTGCAGTCTCTGAAGTAGGAGACTCATGGATCCATAGTGCAGAAAGCTTTATTATAACTGGGGGACAATGAGGGCCATGGGACGGATGACTCTGTAATCTCTTAACAAAAGATTTATGTCGCAAGCACAATCATGAGTAATGTATTTCAAGTGATTTATCAGTAGTGTAAAAATGACAGCAACTGACTAATTAAACTGAGAAGTACAACCCTAAAATCCTCCAACACTTGCCATTTACATATATCTGCCATATGATCACAGGTTAGCCACAGAGAACATGTGGCCAGCAGAGATAAAGACATAGCCACATTTCTCACCTCCACACAGACATTGGAGTGGAAGCAACTTTGTAAGTCAAACAAAAAATATGCCTCTGATCAAGGGGTATAGTACAGAAAACCTCCCCAGAGAGCACTATTAGTGTGCCATTGCTTGGTTCTACTCCAAGCAGAGGACCAAGTAATGAGGTGATGACAATTTGTGCTGTTTATCTACCTATTGTCAAGTCTGGCTTCACTTCATAACAAACTTGTTCATAAGCAGCACTATTACAATGTATTACAATAAAGGTGTTATCTCAGTGATATGACTCAGGAGTACTTAAATAGATAATAATTTCTTTGCGACAGAACCTCTCCTACCCTAATGTAGAGGTTAACTCCACAAACCATAGCATACCTAATCCCGCTGTTAACTGCAATAATTACGATCCACACATCAAGCTACATCCTGAAAAGAGCCACAAACACCTTTACAGTCAGTTATGTTTTAGTCAAAGGACAGAGAAACAGGAACTACCAGATGAAAACATGTGGAACAGCTATGTCAATCTGTACGTCACAAACTTCAAACCGCACAGAGCAATTACTGTGTTACCAAAACTGTCGAAATGCTTTAATTTCTGTCACCTAAAATTTGTCTTAGCACAAGCTTACCTGCATAACAAATGACTGTTTTCAGATGTTCCTTGAGTTGCATGAATCTGCAACCCTCCTTTAAGTATTCAGCATAGTTATATCAATAGGGGTTCATAAAATTCGGGCCTAAAATAGCAATGCTGATAAGAAAAAAACCCCCTAATTATATTTACTTTTTTAAACAGAGTCTGTGAAGGCATATGTTTGACCTTCATAAATAATTTGGGAGACTGAAACACAAGGAAGAAGAAATACTTTTGAAATCAGAAAAAATCACCTTGGGGGAAAAAAATAAACATAGGCATAATCACCTGTAAGAGGAATGTCTTTAACTTTTGCAGCAGTGAAGTTCCTTGACAGGATGGACTAATATTCAGAGGATCTTTGATCTGTTTAGGAGAAGGATGGGGTGATATTGCTATCTGAGAGAGCAGAACAGAGAGTTCGATAACCCCTAGCACATCTGTCCAGCTGGTGTTAAAAGAAAACAACATAAAAAATAATTATACAGATTACTCTTTTAAAGGCACCACAAGGAAAATATCATGTAAAACAAATTGTTAATGAGTTTACACAATAAATATTGTGCAGAGATATAGTTTAATTACTGTACAATTCAGGATGAGCTGGCACTTTCATTATTAAATCTCTGCGCTCAGATTAAGAATGAAAACCTTCAGCAAATTTTGGATCAGAGGCAAAAACCTTGGGGTTTTCCACTTCTTGAAACACTGGCCCTCATTCTTTTCGGGATATGCAGGTACCATATTTTCCACATTTCGGTTTGGTTTATGTTCATGTCATCAAATAATTGTCCTTCAGACAGAATTTCCTTATGTTATTCATGACTTCACCTGCTGGGAAACACCGAATTCATACTGACATCCAGTAAGGTTGCCAGATGTGGCTGCCATGTTGGTACCTCTTCACATTGACTAAAAATTATTTCAGTACTCTACATAATATTTGCAAGCAGTAAGTCCTCTGAAAACTAGCTGAAAGTAATGTTAATTTATTTAGTTGGGTCTTTTCACAGTGCATTACTCATGAGGGTTGTTGAGGGTGTGATGCTTAAAAATAAAAGTAGCTATATGTATATATCAAGTGTTGACTAATCTTTAACACCTTTTCAGCCCAAAGTTAATGCCAAGAGTAAACTGGGATCATAATCATGTGCTCAAACACATCTTCATAATATATTACATGTGTCAGCAGAACCTATGGAAGTAATAAAGTACCTAAAAGTGGTCACGTTTTCTTTCTCTGGCTTGCAAATATTGTTTGCTATTGAATTTTCTGCTATGCATTTTGTTCTCTTCTTTTGCTTCTAAGTCTCAGGGTAAAAAATTAAGAAAACATTATTTTTTGGACTGCAAATTCCTTTCTCTTTTGAACCTCTCAAAGTTGTCATGAGCCACATGAGTTCTCAACTGGATGTTAAATATCAGGCTTTAAATACGTGCACTTTAAACAAAAAGTTGCTTGAAGTCAACAAGGTTGTGTTCAGATATATTCCAATACCATCCAGTAAAACAGAGGTTCAACCTATTTAAGTGAAAAGTGTACTTTGAATGGCTAAAAATGGTTATCACATCATTACTCACTGATGCCTGAAAAGTGCAATTCTTGTTCCTTTGGAGAATTCACAGCTTGTTGTTTTCCATCAAGTCTTACTTTTATTAAAGACTGGTCTTAGTTTTTAGGTATTTCTTAAAATAGCACTCACAATATTTGCATTATTCTTCAGAAAAGTTCCTAGCTAATTGAGTCATCTCATATTTGGGCCCTCTGGCCCCCATTTGGTAATATTTTAAAGCAAATATGTATTGAAGAAAAGGTTCACTAAGTCATTTCCTCAATAACGTAATTTCTAATGAATCCTTTCACATAATCATGCATATCTTTATAAATATATTCTGAGCAATAAACCATGATTGAAATTAAGTAAAATACACTCTTAAGGTTGATTTAATCTCTTTTACTGAATAACCATTAAAATGAAAATTTTCTCCCAAGACGCTCAAGCCAAAATGAGGAACATGATAATAAACACTGGGTAATAAAAATAAATTAAAAATCAAAGCTTTATGATATATTTTTCTATCAAAATGAAAGTGGCAAATTGAAAACAATAATGATGCTCATCCACAGTTACAGTTCCAACAGAACATTTCAGAATTTGATTTACAATTAGTGGCATCTTGAAAATGAGCCATCATTTTACATTTTAAACTGCTACTGTACAATCCAACAAGTATTAAAATCTTGATGTTGATTAATGGCATTCTCTCCCACTGTTTCTCTCGATGAGGCTTCACAGAAACCAAAGCAACAATATTCACCATGTGATAAGGTTGCACACCTCCTCCATGCTCAGTACAGTCACTACCACTGTGTTCATAAGCAGCAGGTATTTGGTGGTCTGAGAAATTTTAGTATCTTCACCAGGATGTGAGTATAGGACGTACACTTTCAATGTAATACTGGTACAGGTTTCAAGTCCCTGGATTAAGTGGGCTGAATACAATAACTGACTGCAAGAACCAGTTTTCCAGCTGCAATGCTGTTTCCCAACAAACTGCAGTGACTGAGCGATACCATCTGGGTTTCCCGTGGAAGAATTGCTATCAAAAAACGACTCAGGGACTAAGAACCACTGCAGTGTGTACCCCTTGTGCAAGGTGAAGGTGTAAGACCCAGTGGTCTAAGAAATTTCCTTAGTGTCAGTTCAGCTTTGTTCCTATTGCTCAGTTTGTCTCAGGTTCTGAGCTATGAGGTTTCATATCCCATCCAAACTGCTGCTACAGAGGCTTATACTAATCCTGCATATTTTTTATTGACATTGATCCACTTGCTGCTAGTGTCACAGCTTTTACTGGCCAAACTAAAAGGAATGGAAGAGCCCAATTTGTCTTTTCTTCCTTTTTCACTTATTCTATGGAAGAGCTTCTATCTAGATTTGCACAACAGCAACGAGAAACTAGGAACTAGAAAATACGGATATCCTGAAAATAGTACCTGTTACATCAGTTCAGACTACAAGTAATGCAGTTTACTTCAATTTGCAGAAAAATAGTTAACTCAAACCACCTTTTTTACTGCTATTTTTTTAAAATGTGGATATGAGAAGATTTGGAGCTCAGACATTTCAAAGAACACCCAGGGCAGTTAATAAACTTTTGACCTGTGGGATGACTGAAAATAAAACTTTCTTCTGCTAACATCTTCAGCAATCTTTAGTGCAGAAGAGTAACAGGTACATAAATCAAAATAAAAAGAAAAAAATAAAAAGAAAAAAGAAAAAAAGGACTTATAAATATCACCATAGTCACAGGCTATTGCATACCTTTATTCCTTAATGCTTAACATCTAGGTGCAAGTCTCTCCTTAGGAAGACACAATTATTTAACTTGGACAAAATGCATGATTTTTGCCATACGTAATATTATGTGAATATAAGCTTGAAATGGAATATTTAAAGATTTTATATTTTTAATAAATTGCAATTGCATTTAATGATAGACAAAAATGCCGTTCCTTCTTAAATACTATTTACTCACTTGAAGTGGCATTCCCAGACTACAAAAAATAATTAAAGTTTAAAACCAAATTAGTAAATATTAGCCAAGCTCTTACGAAATCTGACAAATTGATTGTGTGCACTATATTGTGACTGGATCAATTGGCATAAAATAAACAATGAAACAGTCTATTAATGCCTCTGAAAAGAAGGTCTGATTTTATTTTATTATTTTATTTTGAACCTGTTCCTAATCCTTCAAGGAGCTTGGACATCAAACTCGGTGGATGGATGGTGAGATCTTTAGTGCTTTGAAAATGGCTCTTGTAAAAACTTTTTCAAAGGAATGATCCAGGTTTTAAAATGGTAATATGGAATAGCTGTGACTAAACAAGCAAGAAAACGCCTTGAGGGCTCAAATCGGCTACACCCTTTTGTTTGAAGTGACAAGACCTATCATTAAACAGAAAAATTTTGCTTCTCCAGCATAACAGAGACACCAGCAATGCATTCTCACATTTTATTTCCTACTGTTATTATCTTTTCACATATAATTGGTTTCACGCCATTTCTGAGGAGTCTAAGTTGAAAGCCACTTTTTTTCTCAATAACATGCCCAACCCTGCTCACATCTTATGAATGTATTCCACATTCCCAACTCCTACCATGCTGCTTTGTCTCTCTAGCAAATTCTTCCTTCAATATCATCCTTCCTCATATAAATATTCCCTTATACCATTTCAGGTTAAATATATATACACACATATATTGTTTCCCTCCTTTAATTTATTACCATTTCTTAATCTTTTTGAAAGAAACAAAACGGAAAAGGGCTGTTAATTGCTGGGAGAAAATCTAATTTGCAGTATGCACACATAAGTTACACTGAGTGCACATTAGTCTTTAGCCTAACTGCTTTCAGAAAACAAGAAACCCCACAATAAAAGTGGTGAAGAGAGAGAAGGAATAGGAGGAAAATGAATCAGAGATGAAAAGAGTCTTTATTTTTTATTTTTAATAATCCATAAAGTGTACTACAAGAATTCAATTTAAAAAAAAGTGTGTGGGGAGAGAAATTTGAAAGTGATTTCAGAAATTAGACAAAAATGGAAAGAAAACACAGGAAACAAAAATCCTCCAAAGAGAACTAACAGGCAATCAGAGCTGCACACAAGTAGAGATGATCCCCTGGAAGACCATGGTGGCAGTAGGGAGGACACTATAGCATGAGTCAGCGTGGTCATTCAAGTTAAGAATCAAAATGCTGTAATGAGGCATTTGTCATGGCCTGAAATACAAGTGGGAATACCCTGACAGGATGTTATACTAAATTTTCCCTTTATTTGCAGCATGTAGGAATGTACAACTAGGATTAAACCCATAAATGGGGTAATAACTGATATAGGCAGTAACACACATACAGTATCATGTGTTAAAAATACACGTTGTGTCAAAACACTATAACCAAATGGATTTTGGTATTCTATAAATGCCTAAATTTATGTTTCCATGTGCATGTTGAAAGTCAGTACTCTGGGCACGAGACGATGCTGTTGCACTGCAAGTCCCAGACTAAGACAGCCAGACATCTGCCAGCCACAGAACAAGGGAGAAAAGGTGACTCTGACATGAAAAATGCCGGACTCGCGTTCCTTCTCACTCACTGTTGATAGAAACAAGAGTGAAGCAGCTGGATAAGACCCCAAGGGAGTAGAACGAAGCAAGAAATGTGACAAAACCACAAGACATGAGAAAGAAAAGCCAAGGCTGTCAAGGATATGACAGAGCCTGCAACTGGACTGAGGAAGCTCCACAGCAATTACAAACCTAAAAAAAAAGATCTGACTGATAGCAATGGGAGAGCAAGAAGAGAACAGAGGGAGGTCCTGGCCAAAGAATATCAACAGAAAGCACAAGTATCTAGATGCCACTGCAGAAACACATAAAATTTAGTCAGTCTTGTTTAACTATATTTTTTTTATTATCTTATTTGGTAAAATATCTATCAGTGTTTAAGAGGCATTTGGACAATGCCCTTAACAATGTGATCAGCCCTGAAGTGGTCAATTAGTTGGACTGGGTGACTGTTGTAGGTCCCTTCCAACTGAAAGATTCTATTCTATTCTAACATTAGGCTTTCATAACAAAGTCACACTACAGGTGACTAAATACACTGTGTATCCCTCCTTTTCCATTTTAGTGTTTGATAAGCTCAAATAACTTTTTCTGCCCTCGTGAGGATGATTCCCTTGACTCTCTTTACGTAAAAGGGTGAAGGAATCTAAAGTCAGCTGGAGCGCAGGGCAAGCAGTGGTGGTGCTCCCCTGGTGTGCAGCTCCCCCAGCTTCCCCCTCTCATGCAATGCTGGTTAGAAAACTCTCCTACAGGAGCAGGTGGAAAATCACCTCTGTCAGGTCACTTAGCTGCCATTGTCATTGTCACCAGCTTGAAGAGACAAGACTTGTTATCTGCATAACCTCAACTAGAGGACAAAATCAAGATACTACCGAGGTCGATGTAGGATTGAATTTCCTGCCTGAAAAAGACGTAAACCTCAGGATTTTCACTTCCTGGTTGATATCATGACATATACAAGTGCTTAGTGAATAATCACCCCAAAAGTCGAAATTTGTAGTAGGGGCTATTATCTCAGCAACAGCAAGAATCTCCTATTCATGTGGTAATATGGTTTCTGAGAACCTCAAAGAAACCTCATAGTTTCTGAGAGCAGTTATTTGTATAGAGATATTCTAAAATTACATGGAAAACAGAGTAAAGGTGTTGTCAAAGGCTTCCAAAATGCAGATGAGATCAAAAAATTCCCAAGCAGTAGCAGGTGCTTTTACATATTAGCACTAAGAAAACTCAAACAAAACATTTTTTTTCTTAACTAATATTGGCCATATAACTATGAGAGAAAAATAGCATTGATCTGAAGCATTATGACTTTAAATTTGTGAAACAAGCACTCTGTCTTCACCCATGCATCCCCCTAAGTCAAAAAAAGTATTCTCCAAATTATATACTGATGACACTGGGACTTAAAGCACCTAATTATCCTTTCTTCCCTGTCATGAGAGGAAAGAGCTCCTATGACATATACAGCCATATATTCAAGATATCTATCAAGGACTTTAATAAAGTAGAAAATTAAATTAAATGCCATTTTGTAATCAAGAAATTAGTGTTTCTGCTTTTCTACTCATTTCTCAATGTGCAGTTTCATTTACTCTTTTTTCCTCTCTAGCATCCGTTTTCTTTCATTCCTCTTGTTAGCTGCTTAATGTTACTGAAAAAAAGGATTTTTCCCCTTAAAAAAAAAAAAAGAGGCAAGAAACCATTTATCACTTATTACATTTCCTTAAACCTCATCATTCTTTTCCCTGCATCAACCATTTTGTCACTGAGATGACTCCATCTGGTACTCTTTCCTTTACAAGTAATAGTCCAAATCTGATGATCTTTTGGAAAACATTACCTCTCACAATGGCATGTATGAGTTCATTACTTCATCTCTCCCAGCTATATTATCCCATCACAAGAAACACAGTGACTTTTGAACCTGAAAACTTTTCCAGCCCTACAGGAACTGATGAGCAGGGGATTTTTCCTTTGTCTTTCTTTGTATTGAATTAGAACAGATTTGGCATCAACTTGACCTGGAGATTGAACTGAAACATTAAGTAAAATTGAATGCTTGTAGAAAATACATAAAATAGTGTAGTGATATATAATGTAATGGACTCCTTCAAAAGCTCTTACATATAGCTCTGCAGATGTTATAGAGGTTATATATTTTGCCTGAGATGTTCTATCTATTTGTTCATTATGATTCCAAATAAATTCTATGGAGACTTTTTTTTTAAACAAAATTTTAGCATTGCCAGTGGTAGTTCAGCATACTTAAGAAAAAGAAAAGGTTCATTTTCTCTCTTTCTGAAATCCATTGATTTCCAAGAATTATTCTTTACCTCAATATCTATAAAAGTACACCTTCTCCATACATATGTATGTACTTTCATAGATTTCTGGAGCAGCACTTTAAAGTATTACCAAGAAAATGCAAAAAGTATGTTGTCTTCTGTGTAAGATACCAATTTACCTGTCTGACCTATGATCAAGTATTTCATTAGTGTCTCACTCACAGCAGGAAGCACTTTTTGGATATAGCATGCATGATTTATTTCAGGACAAGAAATACAAATTAAAACACCTTTCACATCTCCTAATGACTTGGCATATTGGAGAATATTCCATAGATCACCTGATGGTAGGCATATTTCTTTGATTATTCAGCAGTGGGATTTTAGTTTTCATTCACTGGGAGATTTTTAACAGAATTTTTTTTTTTTATGCTGGAAGTTGGGATTTGTATGAAGCATTCATACGAATGCTTCTTGTATGAATCACAAGCATCATCGACCTAAACTGCCTGTTCTTGGGAAAACTTGTACAGAGCAGGTTTCTGTTCAAATTTTATCAATGAAACTGAAAGAGATCTGTTCCTGGTCATAAGGACACATCATTTTAATTAAAGTATCTTGCTTTTTGTTACATTATTTTCAACTCTGATTGTCTTCTCTACTTAAAAGCCAACTGGCTTTTCTGGAAGGCATAAAGATTTTTTTCCCTCTAAAGTGGCTTACAGCTAAATAAAATAAGAAATAGTTCCTTTGGCTTTCAAAAGAGATCATTAGGTCTCCATATCATGATAATAGTCAGAATTAACTGCATAATTAATGCATTTTTTGAGCTAGAGAAGTTAACTAGATGGACTCTAAAGTCCTTCCGGACTATTAAAGTTCGAGTCTTGCATCCTGTTTCCCATCTCCTCCTCTCAGTGAAGAATAACTTGTCTCTTCACCTTAGCACAGTCAAGATTCCCCTTTCTGCAAGAATCCGTTTTTTTCCCCTACATTTCCTGATATGAAAAGTTGTGCAAGTACACCAATACAAACAAAAATATCTAAAAAAACCCCCACTAAAATAATGTTTGTAGCAAAGACAAGTAAATTCACTATAACAAAGCAAGTCTATTGTACTCAACAAACGCTAAATAAGCGTAAATACCTACAAAGCCACCTTCCAACTTAAGTTTTTACATATCCTATAGGAAATTGCTTAACTAAGGCTGGTGTTTTTCTGAAGCTTTCTGCCATTTTTAATGGCAGCCACCTTTTCATATCTATTTGCATGTTCTAAATCAAACCAAGAGCTGGAGGTGTAATCAAAAAATCTTTTTTCAGCTCTTTGAAATGACTACTCTGAGCTAAAATCAATGTGCTATCAACAACCTGTTTTTATTCAGGCTGCCCTTGTATTCTTTGTCTGTGGTCTCTTCTTTCCTTAAGTCTGCCACCCGTTCTATCTCAAAAACTGAAAATTAACTGAGAAACTATTGCTTAAAAACACTGATAATTACATTGTTTATATTTAACAGAGATTACCTATTGCTTTCTCACAGTCAAATTGGACTGGAGTTTGTTTCTTGTCAGAGCTTTCTGAAAACCTGTATTTTCAACTGTGAAATAACAAATAGCCAATCTTCAGCCCTTCTCAGCCTCCTGAATTCCCCAGAACTTTCAGATGCGAAAATTAAATATCTTGTGTCTGCAGACTCTAATCTTACTAAGACTTTCCATTTTTTTAGTAACTAATTGTGGAGAGTTGTAATGTCAATGTAAGTATGGAGGGGAGAGGAAAGGCACGGATAAAGTATGGAAAGAGATCAGTTGAGAACAACCCTAATCCTCATAACTTTGTGTCTTTTCAGGTAAAATTACAATCTTCAATACCTAGATTAATATAAAACACCTCTAACTAACCTGAAAAATACATCTCATATTTTCTACATCTTTACACCACTTCTCATATTGGTTCAGAGTTGGTGGTCAAAGATATCTGCTGCAATCACGTGTAAGCACGTTCTCCCCTGCCCTGTCCTCACACCTCTTTCCCAACAAACACGTCCTCTTACTTCCATGAGTGAGAAAAATCAACTGCTTTTCTGTACGTCTTGCACAAGCAGATCTCAGTTAAGCTGAAGAAGTTGCATATATGCTGCCTGCCCCTAGAGAGCTGGTTGTATCAATCAAATATAAAGATGCTTTAAGTAGGCATTGAGAAACCAAGAGGAGTTCCTTTTTCACTCCACAGAAATATAACAGCATTCCACATTAAATAAGCATTGTGGTTACCAATCTCCTCTGGTTTTGAACTTGCCTTAAGCTGCTGTTAGAGAATTATTTCCTTCTTTGAAAATTTGCTGGCATCTTACTAGCATGGTTGAAGTCATCACTAAATTCCCTTCTCAGGACTCACACTAAACCCGATGGGAAAGTAAACACCTTTGCACAATGGATTTTTTTGCTTGTGTGTTCCTCTAGTTGCTTTTGCAACACAAGCAGCTTTGCTCAGCAGTAAATCCTATTCAAGCAGTTATTGTGATTGCCTGCACTAACATGAGACACTCGTTTAAGAAGATTACAAAATAATGATGAAATTGCAGCATTACTGCATTGTAAATCTCATCAGTGAGGACAGAGAGAAGCTCTCAGAAAGTAACAGATTGCTATTTCAAGTTTCTCCATTTCCATTATCTGACTTCTGCGAACATAAGGAAACTAAAGACCTTGATATTTTAAACTTAATTAAATATTTCAGAGATGGTTGTATATAATGGCTATATTGTAGTTTAGAAGTTTAGTTTCACCCCAGAGTTAACAAATGAGTAGCAGGTGATTAAAATGCTGTCTCTTGTACCAGTAACCTGTTTCACAAGCTGTATGTTGGCACTTTAAATCACCTTGTGAAAGCTGGGCAACATCAGCTTGTGCACTGGGCATTTTTGTACAGGTATTTGGACTCAAAGTGCTTAAAGCTAGGAAGTGTCAATTGGTTGAAAGACTCAGTAAGACATTCACTACTTTAAAATTATATACTGTTAACAAATATTCAGCAAAACAAAGTCATGAGTTCAGTTTCATTACTATAACCAGTTTAGGGAGGCAGCAAATCCATGAGATTTAAATGTTGAATTGCTTTTACTGCTCAGCTAAGAGGCTCAGTTTCAGACAAAATTGATGACTGCTGAAATTACCTAAAAATTCATGCCCATCATAAAAGCAAACCAGCTGATCTTGCTGCAGGACACCACACTCCCTGCAGATACTCTCAGCAAAATATTTCCCTTTCCTTCACCCTAATTCCACACCCTTGAGGGGTTTCTGTGTCCTACTGTGGTCATGTGCTCTCCTATGAAAGTGGGTAAGCTGCTGCCTCCAGGACAGTGTAGTAAATTATTAAAAAATAGGAGTAGTAGCTCTTCTCAGCTTGGATATACTGGCGCTATATCTCTGGCATCCAAACAGTGCTGTGAGTTACAGAGAGTACTCAGTGCTCTTACTTGGCCGGGACACCTTTCCTGAAGCAATTTATGCCCAAATTCACAAGTGGTTCCTACAACCAGGCTCTCACTCAAAGTATTAAACACATTACTTTATGTATAAGGTTTTATGTACAGATTTATATATACATTCATATGTAGATATGTCTTAAAATACTTTCTGAAAAGGACAAATATATATTATATATAGATTAATACACAGATATGTTTTAATATAACATACTTTATGAAAATGATAAACCTGAGCAAGTGAAATCTTTCTCCTATTGAAGTTAATAGTAAATAAGCTCAAAAGTAAGTCAAGTTTGGGACATAATGAGGAAGATTTCTGGACTTATTTTCCCAATTAAACCTAGGTGAGGAGCTTTTTGGGGTGACATTTCTGCTGAAGTTAGTGGATAAAAGCTATAATCCACTGCCTTTGTTTCTGCATTTGCCCTTGGAACAAGGTAGGTACTCCAAGGAAAGGAGTCTTTTAGAAAAACTCCATGTCTTACATGCAGACAGAAAAATAAAATCTTAAAACAAAAATCTGGTTATCATTTCTCATTCATCAGGAATACTCTAGCAATAAATAGAGCTCCATTTGAGTTACCTGTTTAGCTAAATTATCTTGAAAGGATTTTTATATTATACAATTAGCTGAGAGCTGGGTTGTATCTCTCTTGTGGCTAAGGCAGCTGGCAGGAGCACATCATCTTCATACTCCCTGTGTGTTGCAGGTGTCTCTGCCCCAAGACCCTCCATTCTGGGCTTGCTAAATATGCAAATATTATTAATAAACTATTGACTCAATTTGTTAAACATTCAGGAAGAGGGTGGCAGAATGTGCATTTCCATAGCCCTCACTGTAGTTCTCAGGGACATCGTTTGTCTACTTAGAATTTCATCTTATTTCCATTCAGAAAGCAAGGAGTGATTTTAATGTAATCATCAGGGTTGGAAGAGACCTTAAAGATCATGTAGTTCCAACCCCCCTGCCATGGGCAGAAACACCTTCCACTGGACCAGGTTGCTCAGAGCCCTGTCCAACCTGGCCTTGAACACTTTCAGCGGTGGAGCATCCACAGCCTTTCTGGGCAACCTGTGCAAGTGCCTCACCACCCTCACAGGAAAGAATTTCTTCCTAAAACCTCATCTAAACCCATCCTCTTCCAGTTTAAAGTCACTCCTCCTGTTGTCTCCCCCTTGTCCTATCACGGACATGAGATACTTGCGGGGATTAGCTAGTAAGGAAAGCTCACTAAGAATTTATTTTAAGGTACAAACACTTTTCAAATTCTTGGTCTGGTGATCCTATTCCAGTCAGTTTAGTTTTCAAGTAATTTAAGAAATCTTTATAGCTTAAAAATATACCTTTAAAATAGCTTTTATAGCCAAATTTTAAAACATCTGAACTTCTTTGGAAAAAACTTAATGTTTAAACAGTTAGAGTATACTGTAGTTAAAAGTAGCATTTCACCCTAAATGTAAATGTTTTATATTTGAAAAACAAAGTTACACAAAACATTATTGTGCTTTCAGATTTCAAATGGGTTTTGGCAGATGACATATGTTCCCCAAAAGCATACTTTGGGGACTTGGGCCTTGACAGAAGGAAAGCATTAAAAGGATGAGCAACCAAGGGATATATTCCATCTCTGTTTTCAGTAATGCTATAATTTGTAGCATTTACAACAACAAAAAATGAGTATTCACAAAGCAACAGCTGTCCTTCTCTTCAAAATACTCTTAAAGCTCATCTCTGTCATGATGTTTTCAAAAACTTGACAATGGTTAAGCAGATGATATTCTGCAATTGCCACTTATTCCAAAGATGAGAATAATTTCATCCCTAACTAGAATTTTTTCTATCTTCCTTTTATATATGTCTTGGTGAATAGGGACTGTATTTTGCTCTATGTTCCAAGCGTAGGTAATAATGATAGAGACTCTAGATATCATCAATATTAAAAAACAGGAAATAATGTTTGTTTTTAAACTAAAGCACATGTTCTCACTTATAGACAGCTATAATGGCTCCTGTATTACAGCAAATGGCTGCTGTATTTACACTAGGTAATAATTTACTCAAATAAGTTATGAAATTACATCCAATTGTTTCTCTTAGGTAACTATATATTATTAAACAATCTGATGTGTAAAACCAGACTTAAGTGTCAAGTCAAAAGAAATCCACTGAACATGTCTCTCCAGGTATCACAGAAATGCCAACATTAAACTGCAGAGAGGAACACAATTAACAAAAATGTATTTCCAGCATAACCCCAGAGGTCATTTTTTGGATACATCACAAGAGAATTTGAAGCAAATAAAGAACTCTTTAGGTGTATTGCTGAGATTCAACAATATCAAAGCAGGTAGTTTTCATCAGCTGCCTTAAAATCCCTTAGCTATTTCTGTTTCCACATATCTGCTGTGTCCATATAAAAACACACTTGATATCAAGACTGGTACGATTACAGCTCCAGGGGAAGAGGCAGCAAGTTTCATCTGTCACCTTGTCTCCACCTAGTACAGATCTATCTGATAGGTACTCTCAAAATATCACGTTGGATTTCTTAACACACAAACTGTGAGGAAATGTGGAGGGGAAAAAAGCTCTCCTAAAACACCAGTGCTTCAAGAACCCTTTTGAATACTGGAGAATCGGCTTCTAATTTTGCTGAAATTTGAAATCCCTCTCTCTGGGACAGGGATTTCTAACTTCCAAGACAACAGTCCAATCCTCAGGCCATGGGCAGACTCTAAGAAAACTGGATTTCTCCAATTCTGAATGTCTGGGGAGAGGGAAGAAGAGAAAAGAAATTGAAATACATTCTCCATCCATCTAAAAACAACACAGTGATCAGATGATTCATATCAGTGAAGTGTTAGAGAGCTATATAGAATATTCTAAAGATAAAAATCTCCTCTGAATATGTATATAGAAGCTTGAATGATTTTTTGAGTACTTCAACAACTTCAGCAGTAACCCATGAAGCACGGGGTTGGAATTGTTCAAACGGTAGCTAATATTCAAATAACCCATCAAAACTGTATTTCCAACAGACTGGTATCATGAAAAGAATTTTGGATAAAGGGGAACAGATGAAGAGAAATAGCAAAAAGAACTCAGAGGAGCTGTCAAAGTCCCCCAGGACAGTTTTAGACAGAATTAGGACACCATTTGCAGGGAAAGTTGTTGTTATGGACACTGAAGGCTCAGCCCCAGCTCTGCATGAAGAAAGCAAAGCATTCAGAGAGGAACCCGACAGTTCAGCTCTGATCAGAATTAAATTTACATTTATTTTTTCCATAACTTGTGGATTCCAAATTTTAAAGTAGAAGTCCAGCCTCAGACTGGACTTCAACATTGGATACATGTCCAACTGAAAGAGGGAAAGCCTGGGGAGCTCTCTCCCTAGAAAATCTGAACAAAATTGGGATATGGAGGCACAAATAGGACACTGATCTATACTTCAGAGATGTAAGAGTTAAAGAAGAACACTCTAAGTTAAATACTGACAGATAGCATTGGGTAGCTGCCAGTACAGGTAGAAAGATACCATCTGGGAGGTGTTAAATGATACTCTGGCAAAGTACATCCCCTCTACAAAGAGGTGGTGGCACACAGCAGGTTCACAGCCTTAGCATGGTGTTTCAGAGCTTATCTCAGCATCCCTGGCTGCTGAATCCCAACTATAAATCACAGCACTGACTTGTACCTGCTTTTCCCATGTCTTTGGTGAGTGCTGTAGGCACTTTCTCTTCCTTTTTCTCTCCTCCACAGTCTTCATGGCCCAAAGTTTGGCATAATTAATCTTTGATTAGAGATTAAAAACAGCTCTAGAAGAAGGCAGGTGGTTCCCAGAATATCACGGACTGTGGTGTTGGGATATTCTTAGTGAAAGCAAAAACCTTTTAAATTCTGCACCAAGTAAGACTGAAATTTATAAAAATTCCAATGGGACATAGACCACAGATGCAGAAAATTCTTTTTTCAATGAAAGGGAGATAATCTGGCATGGAGCCCAATGGGTACGTTGTTGTTAGGAACTTCCAGCAGAGTTGGAACTCAGAAGTTGGACTCTGACTTCTCACTCCATCATTTCCTAATGATTAGCTTCAGGCATTTCCCCACCCAGCCTGCTATTGCCTCTGTACCACACTGTTAGCATCTCCCAGTGTGAGGTTGCTCAGCAGTGGGGTATCAACAGTTTGCCAGACCATGCAGTGTCCAAGAGTTAGGGGACATGGTGATTCCCATAGTTGCAGCTCTTTGCCAGTACTCAATCACTGGTTTACTCTGTAGTGACACAACAAATGCTTCAAATGATCTGCAGAGTAGGTATTGTTGGCTAAACAATCAATTTATCAAATTACTGTATTTCCAGATGGTGGAGTCAATGTACTCTGGCTTTCTGACAGAGTGGGAGTAGAAGGAGGAGAGTAAATATTTCCCTTAGTAAGTACTGAGAGACTGAAGAGACATCGTTATAAATACACACAGAAATACAGAACACTAGAAAGTAGCAACCAATTAAAGCCCTTATATCTCTCTGTTTCTTATCTCTATCTTAACTCTTATCTTATAAAACCTTTGAATAGAAAAGGAAAGATCATTCTAAAGGCAGTAAGTGGAGTTCAAGGTAGATAAATGATTATAAAGTCTCCAAAGGCACCCAGGGGTCTCAGAAGTAAGGATATAATTTAGAAGTTGATAATCTACCTCTGAATGCTCAGCCACAAAACTCTCCACAGTGCTGTAGGTGATCTAGAGATACTGGCAGTAAGAGAGTCACTTCTGTTCAAAATTCCACAAAATTGCCTTCTTCCTTCCAGGGAAGAGAGTCTTGCAATAGCAACATGCTGCAGGGCATGGAGGTGGACAAAGACACTTGGCTTTTCAGCAGTAGGTCTCACGTGAGGCTGGTCAGCCTGGAGTACTCACACAGATTTGACAAAACGAAATGATGGTGCAAATCCTACTTTCAACAAAAGAAAGAACTTCAGTAATTTAGGCCACTATTTACTATATTACTTTTTAACAGAGGTTTCCTAGCTAAAGGCCAGATAGATACCTACAACAAGCACAGGCACAAAACTTACTTGTACTTCTTTTAAATCTGGCTCTAAAATTACACTGCAATAAAACATAGCACAGTGATGTGTTGAACTGCAACAATAATTTCCTTAAACCAGATCTGGCAACACATTCTACTTTACTGGCTTACTTCTTCTTCAGGTGGTTTCATGCACCATTCAACAAGTCATTGCAGGCTGCTGTGAATTATTTGTGCATATTTCAGGCAGCAGCTGCCAGGAAGCCTCATAGGCCTACATATAAATCACATGGCTGCAGACTTCCTGGGAGAAATAAGCCCAGGTCACGCCAAGACACTCCTTGCATTAAAGAAAAGGAAATGTGAACTATTAATTACACTTTGGTAAAGTAATGCTTTAGATTTAGAGTATTTTCTTTTGCTGACTAGTTGAAGTTCACGGACCAGCTCCAGTTAAAGAAACTGACTGGAAATAGTGGTGCCTCAGTTCATGCTTTTTTTCAATGTGGAGCCTCAGGATGGGGGGAAAATGCTTTATTTAGAGCTAATTTTAATTACAGCAAGACAAAGGGCAAGAGAGTTGTATGTATACATAAAAATGTTAAAGACAGAAACTTACTTGTCTGATCTAAATGCCAATTAGACTGGGCTAAATTTGAATTTAAAAGCTTGATTTGGTTTAAAGCACAAAGGTTTTAAAATTCTTTCAAACTCATGCAAATTTAGTCACCTCAAGAAACAAGTTTTACCTGTTTGCCAAAGCCTTCTGGCTTTCTGGATGAAAATCTGAACTTGGCCATTCTGAAAAAAAAGAAATATGTCGTGGAATTGAGACAAAAATCTTAACGCAAGTTCAGGCATTTAAACCTATTAAAGCTGAAATGCCACGCAATGCTGGTCATGAAATTCTAGTAATCTTTGCCTATCTACTTATTCTCAACAATTAAAAAAATATAGTTATGAGTTTCCCAGAATAAATAGCTTAAGTATTAAGAAAACCAGTGAGCCAAAATACTGTTGAAAAAGAAGGATGTGTGTTTCAGAGAATTTGTGTATGCAACAACTTCTAAACTTGCATTTACAAACTTCAAATGGATGTTTAAGATACTAAAATTTTTATGGAGATCTAAAATTTCTACTTCCCTGTTCCCTCTCTCCCTCTGATATTGCCTGTATCTTCTGAGTCTAACACCTAAACCTTTTCTCAGTTTAGCTTTAATGAACATTAAAATCAACCAGTTCTTCTGTGTAGAGCCAAAATACAGTGTTTCAGACTGAACTGACTGAAACTGTTGAATTCAGCAGCATACATCCACATTTAATTAAGATTGCTGCAAGTGCAGGTATTCTCAAACTGTCCAAAACATGACCTGCTGAGGAAATTAATCAACCAGGGTCAGAGTTTCTAACTGGAAATTATTTTGTACATTAGGAAGAGAGTAGGGAAAATAAATGTAGCAGAGAGATGGCTTAGAGAGAAAAGCACTACCCAGCTAAAGTACAGTGGGACAGTGCTGCAGGGATCCCCCCATTGGGAAAGGTGGGAGTAGCAAGAGCTGGAGCTGTGACCAAGCATCTCCTCTCTTCTTGTGTTCAGGTAGACACCTTTTTGTACATTCCTGAGAAAGAACAGAAGAGCACAAAGGTTAATCCAGTGTCACAACATGATATACAGTGCCTTGACTGCTGTTCACCTTTTCAGGTCAGGTGGGTGAAAAGGAAGAGGCTGTCAAAAGTCTGGGCACTTACAGTTATTCATATCCTCTTCGCTCAACTACATAAGTATACTGAAAAAAATCCAAATACATTTTTAGTCATCTTCACACTGCATGCACGTACTTATATAAAAATACACACACAGACACACACACGACGTCTCTTTGGAAGCCATAAAAACAGACAAGCCATTCTTAGCACCGCTCCAGAGCCTTCTGGAATTACATCGCTCCTACACACGGGCACTCGGAGAGGACATTGTTGAACAGTCCACTTTGTAGCACACCACTGCCCAAGCAGGGGACAAGCAGGAAACAAAACTTCCTTGCTCCACAGTGCCCATAACTGAAATACAGGATGGCCTCAAGTTGCACCAAGGGAGGTTTAGATCAGATATTACAAAAAATTTCTTCACAGAAAGGGTTGTTAATCACTGGGACAGGCTGCTTAGGGAAGTGGTGAATTCACCATCCCTGGAAGTGTTCAAAAAATGTTTGTATATGGCACTAGAAGACATGGTTTAGTGGTGATCACAGTGGTGGTGCTGGGCTGACATTTGGGACTTATGATCTTAAGGGTCTTTTGCAACCTTAATGATTCTGTAATTCTATGATTCTAAGAACTAAAGGAAAAATAAAGCCATGCATATGTTGGAAAAAATATAAATAAGTGTCCTGTTTCAAAACTTCTTCTTTAATCTAAAAAATGGAAACTTTTGATGGACATCAGGTTGTGTGTCCCTGGAATGAAATATGGATCTCTAACTTTTATGAAAATAAAGTATTTCAAAGAAGGTATGGAGCAGAAAAGACATTTTAAATATAATACCTTTCTCAGGAGGAATCTGTCTCAGCAGCAGTTCATGACACTGCAGACTTTGATTCTGCTTTGACAAATATTTTCTCTAAGGTGAACCATAAGTTGCTTTAGTTTCACCGTTTTATTTTTTCCATTTTTAGTTTATGTAGGAATTGCACTGAAATGACAACCTCTACTCCCTCAAAACATTCAGAGATTGGACAATAAAGACCATTTATTTCTATTAAACTGCTATCACTTATTAAGGTTATCCAGGCCACTAGCTCATGACAAAATATCTTGTTCAATGTAGTTTTAATTTTGACCTGCAAGAAAAAGGCAGAAGTAAAGAAGATACACTTGAAAAAGCAGTGCAAGTTGTATGTCTTAACTTCCTTTAAAAAAAAAAAGAAAAAAAAAACAGTTATTTGTCATTCTGACAAACTAATGAAAGATGATGTGATATTTATTCTTTTTCCTTCCATTTTTGAAATGGCCTGCCATTTTCAAGATGTTGTTTTAAAATTTTGTCTCAAGTTCTTGCCTTAAAATTTTTTGTGAAAGGCAAGTTATCTCTTCATTCCACATTGCTTTTCAATCTCAAAATAGTCATCTAACATGAAAACAGTCAGAGCTGCAACAAGCAGAGCTGCCAAGATAACAGTAAGAAATTCCATCCTCTACTTTCACCTTGGTGCTAAAATGTAAAGTACACCATTTTAAAACATTTTGTTTTAAACTGGATATTTGAAGTCTAGACTGAAAAAAAAGGTAAAATGGGCTGTTCCACCTGAAAAGCCTCAGTTCAGTGTCAATTCAGATATGTTTTTTTCTTTCTTTTAATACATTAGATAAGAGAAGAAATTATTTCCCTGTTCTGCCAACTCAATCACTCCATTTTCACTTCATGCACAATTCTTATGGACTGGTATCTCTAGCTCCTCCAGTTTTCTTCTTCCATTCAACTGCTGTCATTCCTTGAAGCATAATGTAATGGCAACTTACACACTGGTACCAGAGAATGTGTTATTTCTTTGCTCTTGCTCTGTTTAACAAGGAATATTTCTTTTTCTATACATATGTTGAGCCTATTCTGTAAAAGGATTGCAACTTTTCAAGTCTCCATTTGAGTTGTGACATTTTCTTCAAAAGTCCCCAAAAGCTTGTATGTGTAATTGCACCTTCCACTATTTTAACATTTTCCAAGAATCAAAAGCACATGCTTTCAGTTTTAATGGAAAACTTACATCTTTTTTCTTTATAAATATGAGTATGGTTTCTGGTCCCTATATTTCAGTATTTACAGTCATGAAGTTTTATCTACAGGAGAAGTTGTCAGTGGTCAAGGCCGAAATTTACTCATTTACACCTCAAACAGCAGTTGATAGGTAGAAAGATCTCTGTTCTGGATTCAAAATGCTTTGAGCATTCTTAAAGGACTAGTGTAAAGCAGAAACAAGATGAAACAGTTCCAGTAAAACAAATGAAAAAAAAACCTTTAAGAAATTTCTCCAAATTAGTCTAGTAGATATGGTCTAGTGGAAGGCATCTTGGCCCATGGAAGGAGGGTTGGAACTAGATGATGCCTTCCAACCCAAACCATTCTATGATTCTATGATATGTTCAAACTTATCATAACATGGTTTAAGTGCAGATTTGTATCTTTTTCTATAAGATCAAAAAGAAAGGTAAAAGAATGCAAGCACAGTTAAGAAAAGTAAAAAGTCAAAAAGCGAAAGCAAATGACTGTGTTTCCAGCACCATACAAGAAAGTCTGTGATTCAGAGTAGCAGTATTTCACAAAAAGTCATTTGCAGATTAATTTCTTTGCCAAAGCTCTGTTTGGCACAGGACCTCGGGGAAGCATTTCAGCTTCAGCCTCATTTTCTCAGAGATGCAATTTGTATATTCAATTTGAGGGCCAAGAATTTGGTATCCACCAATTCTCCAAAGAAACTAAGAATATAACTAAAACATCTAAAGCAAGTCCTACCTCTCTACTCCCCAATGCAGCATCACTTTCTATCAGAACAGGTAGTATTAATGAGACAGTAACAGGTGATAATCTGTGCTGTGATGTTAGAATAATAAGAACCAATTAGAAAGCCATACAATTATGGCTGCTGATGACACAACTGATATCCCAGACCACTTGCAGAGCAGTTATCACAGTAATATGGCTTAAAAGAAATGATCAAATTACAGTATTCAGATTTGTTTGTTACAAAAGATAGATGAAGCTTGACATAGTCACAAATAACAGATCTTCTTAAGCATGATTAAATGTTTTAAAACTATTTCACGAAATGGCACATTTTGATGCAATTACCATTAAATTGTCTTCTTGGTATGTAAAGCTTACCAGTTGCTTTACTTGAGGAAAGAAACAGAGAGATATAGGGATCAACAGTGGAGCTGGATGGTAAACCTTGAACTTATTCCTCAGGAAAATATCTATTCATCAAAAATCCTCCTAAAATGAGAAAATAATAAACCGAATTTAGTGCTATTGTTAGGGTAAGTGGGGCAGGGAGGAGAAAGGAAGCTTAAAAGTTAAAAGACCATTTGAACATTTTCAAAATAAACTCCAAAATCCTGTATTTCAAACAAACAACAAAAAAAGGCTTCTTAGCTAATATTAAGACTGTCAAAATTAAAGACTGTAAGGAAGAAAAAGTATTGCGCTCCTACACGGGAATATGTTTGACTGCGGGTCTCAGATCAGGGTGGATTTTTTCTTACTGTTCCTTCCTAAAGTCAGGAAAAGTACCATGCTAGGAAAGTAATGATTATTCTCCATGGTTCCATTGGAGTGAACAGTATTGTATTCATATAATAAACAGCGTAGATGAAATGAGAGCCAAGTCTTTTATTGGCTCAGCAGTTTAGCTGGGAGATGGATTTCCCAGCAGAACTTGTTTACATTGCCTATCCCCACATGATTGAACAGGCGGCTGCCAGGGGTAAATTTAAATATTCAAATATGCATTTAAAGGAAAGAGAGACTAGAAGGAGAGAGGCAGCATGCACCAGAACATGGTGGGTGGTGAAGAAGTAAATGATGCTGTGATTCCGATATCTGGACATCCCCAGAGATGCTGGTTAGTCACCACACACACCATTAAGCACAGACCATAACTCAAGTCTTACTCCTTCGTTGTAAGCTCTTATCCAGCTCCCTGCCCTTCTCACATCCCCCAGTTCAGTAAACAGTATTGAATGACATGCTTTAGATATCCCTTTCTATTGCCTTGGAAAAGCAGTGCTTTTGGACTCTGCTCAGTTTGAGCCAGCAAGGAACTTCCCCACACCCATATATGTGTGTATATACCATGTGCTACACATGGTACTTCAATACAAAAGTAAGAGTCAAGTTTTAAACCTACTATGTTTAGGCTTCTACGTGAGACACATTAAAACATCTTTTTGAGATATATTACTGAAGTGAATAATGCTCACTCCTTCCTGAACTTTGAATGCCTTTTGAATGACTCCTGACCTCAAATTACAGCGTGTGTTCCTCTTGAATCACAAGTTTTAAGTCCCCAAACCTTACCCTTTCTGTTCTGAGAAATATTTTATCATTGAGGTGCTTTAAAGTCAAATTTGTAACATTTATGAAACAGGAAGGACACTGAAAAAATATTGAAACAGAAAAATATTTTTTAATTAAATAATAGAATTATTTTTTAAAATTTCAACTAACAGTTGTATGATTACTTTATATGTTGCTTAAAAGTAATTTTATTTGAGACAGAGAAGCATTCAGATCATCAAAACCTAGAATGCAAGATTAACTTGCAGTCCTAAAGTAGTCAATCACACATAGTTATGAACTTTTATGCACGTCTTATATCTGTGACAAAACTAGGTCCAAATCACTGTCCTAAGCCAACAGGTTACCCAGAGAGAATGGATAATAGGCTTGGTTCTGTCAAAAACATGCCACACCTTCCTTACAGTGGTACACTTTTTTATGAGCAGAATTTTAAAGGCAGAATCCTAAATCTGCTCTAAAATAATTTTAGCAATATTAATGCAATCATAAGGTAACTGGCAATCAAAGCCTATTCCACAATGCTGACCAAGCATTTTTTCATTCTAATGGACAGCTAGAGGATTTTTCTTTAAAATACTCAAAACCTTAGACAACAACAAAAGAAGTTTTCACCTCAAGAATATTAGTTAATAATTTGCCTTTACAGGCCATGAAAGATAAAAGTAACTGTTACCAGAGAACAACTTCTGTTAGTCATTGGTATAAAAATGCTGGCTGGACATCTTTGAAAACTGAAACTATCAGCTTATCTGTAAAAAACTCACAACAGGGGCAGGAGCAATATAAAAATTCAGATCTCTTCACAATCATTATGACCAATTCTGATGAAGGATTATCTTGTGTTTACATTTGTAGAAGTCTGTGATGTGCAGATTTTCACCCTCAAAAAAGTAAAATGTAAATATTTCACTTACAGCTGCTCATGTTAAATATGTCTAACTGTAAATTTATTAAGGAATGGTAGCATAATATAGATACACCCACTTCCATGCATATAAGCAATGATACATAATGACTAACACCAGCTCCATTTGTTCTTTGAAGAACTCATTGAATCTTTACATATCAGTTTCTTCATTTGCAAATGCATGTTTTTACAATTACTGGCATTCAGTAAACTCTGTTACTCTTCCAAGTGCAGGAGTTCTTAAAGAATCTGAGTGCATATGATACAGTCATTTGGGAAAGGAGGGGTGGAAGAGAAGGAAAAGGAGGGTTATGATGGTGCTTCTCCCTAAGGACTTCTGCAGTTTAAATATTTTATTATGCTTTTTTTCTATGTTAATTTAACTTTTTAGCAATTTTATTTTAATTTAAATCAAATTAAATTCAATAAGATTTCACTAATGTTATCATTTTAATTTTAAATCACATTTATTTTTGATAAGGAGGGCAAGACAGTAAAGAGGGGCACTTAGAAACATCAATACGCAGCTTCCTCTCTCTGTAGACTCAAGATCGTAACCAGCTACATTTTCATGAAAGGAGGGATATGTTCAGAGTTACCCAGGAAGATTCTGGAAATAAACAGTTGTTCAAGTGCCTTCTGTCAATGTACAAGTCAAATCACTGCCAAGTCCTCCCTCCTTCCCTCCACGAACTAATGTCCTCTGGGTAGCTGCCTGGGGCAGAACAAAGGAGATGCCCATGTCACCATTTGAAGTGTTCGGCAGTAATTCCACATCACTGCACTGGAATCTACTGGTGACTACAGAGGAAACCAGTGTCTGCTGGCTCTGATGCTGAAGCACATCCAGCACTGCAGCCAAAAAAGCCAATATTGTCAAGATCTGAGATGAGTATATTAAGTAGCTCCAGTTTAACTTCTGGAGCTGCTCTTTCTCCACCTGCAAAAAAATGGCTCGGGAACAGTAGATCAGCTCTGAAAAGTCTCTTGCTGCATGAACTGTGAGTACACTGAGCTATTAAAAAAATCCCCTTTTAAAGGCTGCCGTGACCCTTTGATTCTAAAGTTTCATTGCATATGATTGAAAACTTTTCCCACCTTACTCCACCAGCTGTCTTGCCCCATCCCTTCCTCTAATGAAGTTTCCTCTTTTTTATCTCTTCTCAGTTCAGTGGCAGTTGACATCTTAAAACATAGATGTAGAAACCTGCAGAAAACCACACTAACCTTCCATCCTGATAGAGGAGACCTTTTAAAAGTTTAACCGCAGCCTGTAGAGTCGACCAACAGCGATTTGTGCTGTCATCTTCACAGATGCATAATGAATTTCAAGTATCTGAACATCTATACTGGACACATTTTGTTTTGTTGTCAAAAGGACATCGGGGACCTCCTCTGACTCCCATTATACAGATCCTCCATCTGAAGAATTCACAAGGATCTGCAGAAACCATATTAAATTACAGGGACCAAAACTAATTTTTCTTTTTAAATTACTGCAGCAATGTCAAAGGCAAACTGGAAGTTCTTTAAAACGTGAGGCTCCCCTTCTGACACACCAAGTAGCTTTCACAAAAATCATGTCTCTGACCTCATTTCATGCATTTTACATTACTTTCACCACCTTAGTGTCAGGCACTGAGGTCACTGAAGTACTTCTGATTTCTTTCCTGTTCTACTTGATTTTGTAGCACCTCCTCAGCCATGCAGACTTTTGTGGCCCGTAACTAAAACACCCCTCTTAAGTTGGTGAGGAGACTCTTACGATAAAATCAGCAGAGGAAGGAGCAGGGTTCATTATTTTTACGTTACTGCTATGCAAACACATTTCTGCATCATGGGCTATTGGACTGAATTTCAGTGTTGATCCAAGCAACATCACTCCAAAGTTAATATGATAGCTTAGGAAAGTAGAAACTTATTCAGAGTTTGAGAGGTCTACAGGTCTCAGAATGAAACTGGTGAGAAAGTCGTGCAGCATCACAACTTGCAAAGCAGCTGCTGTGTTTAAATTTCACTTTTGCATTGAAAAAGGAGCTAATGCCAGTTGTGAAGTTCAAAGGATTGGCACTGTAGACAGGAACAGTTGAAGAGTTTTCAAAGACTTTGCATGCACAGGAGAAGAGAGAGGATTTCTTTGTAAAAAAATTAGTATACTATAACACATATGCTGGAGGAGGGAATATTTAGAGATTAGATCAAAGACATTGATTTACCTCTTGTTTATGACAGTAATAAGAAAAATCTATACATGCTCCCATCAGTACATACTACCAAGTTTCCTATAGCAATCAAGGTGATATTCATCTGATATTGAGCATTTCAGTGCCAATACTAGACCTTTACATTTCCAGTGATTCAGTTATATAAAAGACAAAAACATATCAAATATCTTTCAAGGGGAAAAAGAGTTCTACAATGTAACAACCTGGGAAGGTTTTATAATAATGTCTTTTCCTGTTGTCTCTTCATTTGGTACAAGAATTTAATAGTTTCTCACCATCTTTCCCCAATAACAAAAATTTTTTGCTATAATTACAGGTTTATCGTGTCCATAAACTATGAAACAACCAAAGCTGAATTTGGCATTGCATAATGGTTTTTAGCCTTATAATTTCAAACTAAACCCAAGCAGACAGCAAATTTAACATTTATGAAATCTGGGATGTGTTAGAGAAACATGCCATTAAAAGAGACTTTGGTATCACTTTATCTTGGTATTGCTTAGAAATACTACATGTGAACCACAAAGTTGAGCTCCATCCCTCTGCTGCAAATTCCCTCTGATTGGGATGGGGGAAAAACTGGAAGTATCAGCATGTGCCTCTGCCACTTTTATCTCTGAATCACAGTTACCTTCCTTCAGTTCAACTATCCAAGTTATAGCAGAATAATTTTGCACACTTTGCGCAATACTGAAAAGCTTTTCTGTCTCTCATTTGCATGTCTTTTTGGCCACTTTTTAAAGCTTATAAAGTTAGAACATTATCATCGTTTTGAGCTCCTCAGCAGTAAGAAGGATAAAACCCCTAATATGGTCTCTGCTGGGAGAGCAAGGATATAGAAGGAATAGATGCAGCAGCAAAATGTACAATAATTGCTTTAGGGCTTTATCTTTCTGGCTTTGCTATGAAAAGACCTCATACAAATACAGTAATTAGCTCATGTTATAGATCATTCATAAAAAAACCCAGAACTTCTCCAGCAACAGTTCACTTGAAGAAGGGCTTCTTTTGGAGATACTCACTCTTCATGCATCAAAGTCCTCCACAAGTACAAAAAACAAAAAAAGAAAGTACATGCAAGCAATTCTCGTCCTTTCTCAGAAAAACTGAACCAACAGGTTGCACTGAGGTCTACATAAACCACGGACAGGACACCCACAGCTGCAGCAACAACAGAAAGATGTGATGCAAGTGGGTAACAACTCTGGGAAAATCCATCTAGCAGAGGCTGCAATTTCATTCTTGCACAGCAAAGGAAGGCAAGAAACCTCCAGTCAATTGTCACTTCTAAGTGAATATAGAAGCAACTGTATTTACAAAATGCATATTTAGAACAGATGTTAAAGCCAAAGCTCACATATCAGCATGGGTAACAGGTCAATTTTGTCTTCAATTTTAAAGCATCTAGAGTTTGATTTAATGTAATAGTGATGAGAGCTGCAGTACCACTAGCTGTAGAGCAGAAAAGGCTGAAATATTTCTTGTAAAAATGTCAAACAAATAGAAACTGTTCAAATCACATTTGGTCTGCATTTCACTAGCACGATGAAAGTACACG
The DNA here is from genome assembly GCF_009829145.1 of Chiroxiphia lanceolata. Classification (NCBI taxonomy): domain Eukaryota; kingdom Metazoa; phylum Chordata; class Aves; order Passeriformes; family Pipridae; genus Chiroxiphia; species Chiroxiphia lanceolata. The sequence goes on along the minus strand of NC_045640.1, from coordinate 67,322,215 downwards.
TTACTTCCAGCACTAATCACCGTGAGACAAAAAATGTTCTTTTATGGCTGGTTGGTATATTTCTCTATTTCATTTTTACATACCTATATAGTCACCTCCTGAAATTCAAATTTATATGTTCCTTAAATCAAGTTTTTGCTGCTCAGATTTTTTCAAAGTAGGAATATATTGCTTTTTAATACAGGACAGGGCAATGTGTTCTGCCAAGTCTTTTCTAAGATTATCATCAGTGCATTTTCTGGAGAGACTGATCTACTAAGACTGTTCTCTGCTGTTGGATCGGCGTAGTCTTCTGAGCTAAAAAGTATGACATTCAAGGCAAGTGAACACATTACCTCCACAACTCCTATATTCCACTGTGTGTGAAGTAAACAAAACCTGAAGAAATAGTTATGACAGCGATTGGTTATGCTGCAAAATTTAATTTCATCTCATTTAAATACGACTAAAGAAATGAAATACTTCCAAAGCTGGTTCAGCACAAGTTTCTTCTTTATTTGGTGGCTCAGGAACTCTGAGGCATAAAAGCACCCACTGTCAATCCATGAGAAACAACTTTCCACTGCCACCTTCTCACAACAAAACAGCAGAAGCCAGAAAGACACAATAACACCCCTGAGGAAATTTTTACTTGGAACCACTTCCTTTTCAAATAGTATTTGTTGTGGGCTATTGGCCATTTTCTAGACCTATGTAACAGAGCACGAGGTGTTCGTTATATAAATCCTGCATACTTTGAAGTACACTCCCTTTATTGTGACTAGTACATTGTAATTAAATATTTTAAAGAATATGTTGCAAAATTTTAAAATGTATTTTAATACAGTGTATTTATAAGCCTTAGCAATTACAAAAGAATTGTAAACTATTCTGTATATGTTACAGTCAGGGAGAAGTTATTTTGCTCACTGAGAGAGGAGTGAAAAAAAATACTTTTGCCTTTTTCCTTTTAAACTTTTTCTCTGCTAGAACAGTTAATATCATAACAGAAGCATTTAATGGCACTATTAACTCAACCACCTAAACCCAGTATCTATATTAATTACTTTCATTATGCTTAATTGGACATAATCATCTAACCTAACAATTCCTTGTATACTAATTAATAAAACAGCATGTCTTCTGGATCAGAAATGTGTTCATTCATTTCTTTCGAAGGTAAGATATTTAGGAGACAGATAAAATTCATAACTTCCATTATTGCTATATTTGGACAGACTGTTAACTTTTGTAATCACAGTGACTGTTCAGGGCAATGGATCTCTTCGGTGAAATTGAGATTTCATGCAAATTTTGCATATTTAATATATTAGGTGTTTTTTGCCTCCTTGGTGACATTTGAAGAGAAAGATATGCATGAGCAAGGTCATTTCCATAAAAACACTTTACGGAGTTACAAAAAACTCTAAATCTTCCATCTACATTATAAATAATCTTCTATAATGCTACATTGTGATATAATGGTGTTCAAGTACATAATGTCATCTCCTTAAGAAGGTAAAGAGTTAAGCACTTATTTGATAGGTCAGAAGCCTGGACAGATCAGATGGACCATCCCAAAAAATGCATGAACTGCTTTCTCTTCCAGCAGCAAGTTCATGATTTGATCTGACCTCACAGGCATGAGCCAGTCCTCATTTCTCCACCTTGCTCTTGAGAAACATGATTCAATAGATATTTTGCCCATGATTTCCTTTCATGAAGGACAAGCTGAACAAAAGCAAGGAACACTTTCATCTTGATATTGTAGAGTCAGGATTATTCTCTGAGAGAGGAGACCAAAATAAAGATGACCCTCAGCCTGGGAAGTCATTCTAAAAACTGAACAATGGACATCTCTAAGGCAAAATTATTCTCTAACCCTCTTATTAAAGGTATTATAATGTTTAATAATATTAAAGAAGTAATAGGCCAGAGGGAGGAAGCTCTCACCACTTTGTCATTTGGTAGCTATGTAGGTCTGCATCCTAAAGCATGCATTCCATTTCATATTGAATAAATAATTTCAATAATATTAATAAGTAATATTTTAATGAAATGGAGGAACCAGACCTGTACTTAATAATCAGGACACTTCCCTGGGAAGGGAGAGTAATGTGCGTTCGGACCAATTAATCTTTGATGTTGTTCTGCTGTTCATAACAAAATTAAATTCAAGAGCTAGAAAATACCACAGACTAGCTCAGCAAAATAGTTTAGAATGCAAAAAAACAAACCAAACAAACAGTAGCAAACTCCCATCATGAAGAAATTAGCATCTTGATTTCACATTCTACATAAGTGTGCTAACCAGTGAGCTACATTTGATGAACTAAGCAAGGGAAGGGGTGGAAAAGGCAAAGGGGAGCATAAGCTTGCATTCCTAAATCTCTCAATCCATTAAAGAAACAAAACAAAGTGGGGAAAGAAACAGATTAGGCACCAATATCCAGAAAATAACTCTGTTTTGTCAGTCACAAGGTGAAAGCACATCACCCAGAAGAACTAAGAAAGGGGTCTAAATTTTAGCTTTACAGGAGTTTAAAGATCCATTCCCACTTGTAGCGCTTCCCTCCATTAAGTTCAGCAATACCTTGTCTACATGACATGCACTGACCCAGTACTGCAACCAGAGATGTCCAATCCTCCATCTATACCATACTGGAAGTTTAGATGCTTAAGACAGTTCCAGGTCTCCTGCTGGAAGCTGACTGCCTAACCGGGTAGCTACTCAACGTGTATCAGAGATAACCTTTCTACAACTACTACCGTCCCTTGAAATCATTCAGCAAACCTTCTGAACCTGATTTGGTGTTAACTGGCTTGTTTGAGGGATCCTATTTCTGCACACAATGATCAAATGAACTTTTCTTTGTTTCAGTACATTCACTGTATGACACAACTTCTTTTATCAGAAAGTTAGACAAGCTACACGTTTGAAAGGGTAAATAAGCCTACATGGTTTCACAAAAACATATTAGTAAAAAATAGTAGGGCCAGCCATGGTAGAGGCAGGAATTCAGTGGTTGTGTTTCCCAGCTCTGAATTAATTTAACCAAATTACACATCCTTTGAGGACCTTTTTTTAACTTCCTTCCTTAATAAGAGTGACTGAGCAAAAGCTGTATTTTATTCACATCCAGATAATTAGAAGTTTTGGTATTAGCATCATTTAAAAAAACATTCATCTGTTCCAACTTCCTCTAAGTTCCAACAACAAATTTTAAGTGAACACACTTCTGCACGTTAATATGCCACATCCTACTTGAAAAAAACAACAAAAAGTTCTTCTCATGAATCTCCCTCCATTCTTTTTCTCATTTTTTTCACTCAACCTGTACCAAATCTTTTTCGGCCCCTCTCTTCACAGCCTTTGCCTCTTTGAAAAAGTAAATGGTGGGGATCATCTTACCAAACTTCACCTCGGTTGTCCATGAGAATCTTTGAACTGTCTGTGTACTAAATACCTGCTCTTAAATACAATACAAATGGATAAAATGCAATCCAACTTTGATTCCCTCACATAAATTACAGAGAGCACACATACACACTCGTGTGTGAACAGCCAAACTCACTTCTTGTGAATCTATCTACAAAAACCTGATTTCAGACCTGCCACATACAACTTTCTTTCCCTTTCTCCTGCTCCTCAACACACAGTATTTGTGAATGTCTGACCAAGATACAATTTGAATCTTCCACTGTTTGAGCTGAAAATCTTGCAGGGAGAGCATATCAATATTCAGGATATACCAGATCCAAGTTACAGCCTATTCTAAACTCTGATCCCTATTCTGGATCCTAATGCAATTTTCTTAGTCTGTAATTAGCAACATTATTCTAGTGCCTAATTAATAACTAGTGTCACAACCTAAATTATCATCATTTCAATAAAATAATCTTTCAAATCCAGTAAAACAAACAGTGTAAAACACATTTCCTAGCTGCAGACAGGTATGTCATACCATGCAATTTTTAATTTCATAGGCATAAACAGATCAAGTTTCACTACCCAGTCATTAATTAAGTGGTTATAGTTATTAATGAATTAAGCAACTTTTTTAAAAAAATAATAATTCATAAGTCGTATAAATGAATCACTGGTTCCGGAGCTGCCAGCCCTTCCCAGGAAGCATTCTGCAAGTCACACCCAGCCCCAGGTCTGTTCTGTCTTGCCTCTGCAGCTCAAGCCTTCAGGGGAAGACTCTTATCTTTTGACAGATAACTGCAGAAAACTGTCATAACTGCACAACATTGCACAATCTGCAGTCTTACACACCATGAATATTACAATTTTTCTTTCTGCAAGCGATTTCAATGTAATTTTGGTTTTATTAAAAGCATTAAGTCTTGTTAACAAACCTCACCTGATGCACTAAGTCTCAGTAGTGCAACAGGATTTCTTTGTACAGATTTTTAAGAGGAACCCAAGGCTGAAGGTACATTCCTGTCCCAAAAAGCTCGAAAATCTTTGCAATTCCAACAGTTCCATGTCAATGGGAATTACTTATTTTCAAGCAAAGCAACCCCTTCAAAAATAGTTAGAACAGAGAAAAAAATAGACTTTGAAGTTTTAATTTGTTTACAAATGTCTGTGGAAATCAGAGCTACCAGGTAGATTTGAGATGGCGTGGGTTGTATTTGCTGTGGAGATGAACAAAACTGGGATATGCTGAAACTAGCTTAGCTGGTTGCAAATGTAAACATATGACATGGTTATTGTACAGACTCTGAAACCAAAGAAAAAGTTTCACTTAGTGGTGAGAAGCTGAGAGTGGTAAAACTACTTTCTTAGCACTGTTCCTCAGAAGTTGAGAGGAAAATTTTAAAATACAACACAAATCAGAGTTGATTCCTCCTGCCTTAGCCCCCCTCCTCCCTCAAACAACCAACCAAAACACTCTCAAGGCTGACTCGCCTTATTTAATAGTCCTCTCTGGAAGACAATTGCTATTAGAGTTCAGCAGCATTAATTGTTCCAGAGCGCAGTGTCAGCGTGTGAGCCAGGACAAATGCGGAACTCCTGCATGTGTGTTACACGGTACAGACCTTGCCTTTAGCAGTTCTCCACTTCTGACAAGCAGGAAAATAATTATCAAACTACTTGATGCAGCAGCCTGAGGCTATAATAACTAGTTATAACCCAATTTAAATTTTGCTGGTTTTACCAGTATGTAATTGGTATGTAATTTAATTATTAAACTGTCCGGTTTTTTTTTTTAAACTATCAGCTGTCAAGTGTTCTATCAGAATTCCCTTTATGTAACAAAATATCATCAAAGAAAGGTAAAATAATCATTGAGAGTTTCAGATTTTCTTCTCTTTAAAAAAAAAAAATAGTCACAGAATCAGAGAACAGTTTGCACTGGAAGGACCATACAGATCATTTGGTTCCAGCCCCCCTGCCATGGGCAGGGACACCCTCCACTAGACCAGGTTGCTCCAAACCCTGTCTAACCTGGCCTTGAGCATTTCCAGGGATGGGACATCCACAGCTTTTCTGGGTGACCTGTGCCAGTGCCTCACCGCCCTCACAGTAAGAAACTTCTTCATTCCATGTGAAAAAAAAATTCTTAAATGGAGTTCAATTAAAGAAACAAACATTCAAAAATATACTCTGAATCCATGTAGCCAGGGGAGAAGCGTCAGGGCCTACCAAAATCTGCAGTCAGACTGCAGCGGTAACAGGAGTTCCTGCCCCATGATGGCTTCCTGAGCACCCCAGGTTTCCCCAGAGGAGGAGAAAGCAGAGATATCTCTGAGGCCAGGCACGGAGCACCAGCTCTGCTCCAGCACAGGAGGCTGCTGCTCTGCTGCTCTCACCCTGGACTCCACAGTCGGACACTGGCCCCAAAAGCTGTAGAAAGGGAGGAATGACATGGGGGTCCTCTCCTACTGCTTGGTATTTCCCACTTGAGGGGACAGGCACAGCCTTCCCTCTCCTTGCTCACTGCCCTTTAAGGTTAAGCAGGTTAAGCAGGTGCTTTTTTTCTCTCTAATTCAACTCCTTTAATTTCTCCCTGTTAAAATCCCTTTATTTTGCGCATTTATTACACCCCCACCCCCGTCTATCATCTCTCTCCAACTGTGAAACTCTACTTTTCCACATTTGGTTGTTCCTTAAACAGAAACTACAATGCAGCTTTACAGTTTACTGCTGTCCCTCTCTGAACCTATTCCAGATGTACCATATCCTTTTTGAATCAGCAGGAACCAGTGCTACACACAGTATCCAACAAGATGCAGGTAAACTAGGGATTAATACACAATGTACTCTTCTTGTCTTTTCTTTTCCCAACAACCCCTAACACTCTGCTTTCTTTTTGGATTACTACTGGGCTGAGGTTTCCACAGAACTATTTATCATAAACTCCGAAACTCACTCCTTAGGGATAATGAGGCTTCAACCTCAGCAACAGAATAAACATGCAGAGCAAGGACAGCAGCAGCGCAGTGAAGAGAAACCTTTAAAGACATACTTTAAGAGCTATATCCCAGGGCTGGCTTCTCAGTTTAGGAAAGTTTACATTAAGAATTCAGAATTTATTTTTGTTCTCCATGAATGAAAGCAACTTAAACAGCTGTCAGTGAAAAAATAAAAGAGTAATGAAGCAAGTTAACAAAGATAAACAAGAATACAACATCAAGAGTGACTAGTGCAAGGCAGAATGATTCAGAAACCACTGAAAGCTTAAGTTTCCTATGTTTCGCACATCCCAAGTGAATGTTGCTCCTCATGCCTGCAAATGGCACCTGATTCTGAGGAGCTACTGCTGAACCAGACCTGCTGCCAAACAATCCCTACAACAGCTCTCTTAGGCAAGCGAAGCTGACACCCTGCCTCTAATCCACTCCCTCTGTCCATGCAGCAGGCTTGAATGCAAGCCAGCAGGACTCCCAAAATCTGGATAGTGATAGCTAGTGAATTGCTTCACTTGAGCTTTAAAGGCCTCCTCTCAGCAGGATACATGATCTCAGCACACCACCATGCTAACTGCAATGACAGAGCTGCCTATTCACAGTTCCCCAGAGGGCAAGAAATGTGATGAAGTCTGGTAGCACAAGACCATAAACAGAGACCATCAGGACATGTACACCTTTTTTAAATGAGGACTGCTTGTTAGTGGACTGAGCAACTCTGGATGCCTTTTGCCCTTAAGAAAATCAGCCAGCAACTTTCCTGGATTAAATGAACTACAAATACAGGGATGAGATACAGAATGACGAGTCTCTCTCCTTCAATGGTGCCTTAGCTACCAAAAAATTGCCTAACATGAGAGGAGCAGTACACATACACGACCAAGCTACCTGTTGTAAGATACTGCTAACGCTCCAGAAAATCTTACATGGTGATAAAGCACTTGAAGAGTGCAGGGAAATTGCCAATCTAACTTTTACTGTTTGAAAAAGGTACTTACATTCAGAGAAGCATGCATTTTGCAGTCAGTGTTGAACAGTCAAATAAAATCCCCAAGAGAACAGCACACATTTGACACTTGTGATGCTTTCTTCTGTGAAAAGCAGCTAATCTTCTTCCAGTCCTTTCCAGGGGCACCAAGTAACTGGAGTACTTTTAAAGAAGTTACATAGCTGAAAGTGTTAAGAGACTACACTCCTTATTCTTTTGATGGCACATAATGCGAGACTCTTCTCAGACCAGAGCGGAAGAGGAGTCCATTCTGGTGCAACAGCATTCATCTCTACAGTAGATATTGTTGACTCAGAAGGATGATGTATGAAGAGAGACTTCATAAATTCACTGAGCAACAAAGACAACCAATACAGCTTTTGGGACAATGCTGTGATAGAAGACTATTAGATTTTTTTCCTATAAACAAAAGACAAGCTGTTCTTACCACCAGATCAGCTACTTTCCTCTAGATCTGATGGATCAAAGTTGACAACAGTGAATAAATACACTGTTCAAGTGTTATCTGTGCAAGCGCTGGCTTGCTTTGCCACTTTCTAAAGTTTGGAACCTATTGAAGTTGTTTGATAAACGGTTGCTCATCAATAAAGATCAAGGTTTGCCTCAGCAAATGCCAACTTTTTCTAAATCACTGAAGCACTTTATCAAAATGTAAAGAGTGCTAATTAATTCAGGACTTCCCAAATTACCAGCTTATCTTAATTCACTATATCAGATACTTGTCAGGTGTTTGGGAAGAAAAATTGACACAAACAAATTCTGAAGGGATGGAGGGGTGGGCGTGAGAGGAGTTCAAGAAGACTTGAAGACTATCTCACCAACGAATCCTCAGATGGCTATTTCCAGAAAATGGCATGGGCGTATCCAGAACCCGACACAAAAACAATCATGTAAGACATGAGCATTATCTGATGTATTCATTTTTATTGGACTTTTAGAGAAGATGACATACAAGATTATCTTCCTTTTAGGTAGTTGACAGATTTTAGGATGAACAATACAGGAAGTTATAAACCCTTATCTGAAAAGAAACCGGTATTATTAAACAGAAGAATCTAAAGCACCATGAAGGTCTTTATACTGTATTTCATGACCATTTAGCCAGGTAGAAATCTACACTCAATTAATGAAACTACAAAGATTCTGTACTTGCTAGGGAAGCACAAAACGTGAGGCAGTTTCATGTTTTCTGGAGCATGGGGTAATTCAGTTCACACACTTTGCTATTGCTTTGACACCGAACCAGTATACCAAAACTGGTTATTTCCACTGTGACAAACAATCAAGCATAGATACTAATTCAGTTCCACATCACACTTGATAAGGTTGACAGCTTCAGAAGGGGAAAAATCTGTAACTGCTTATTTGGCCAGATTGTCATGAAATGATGTGGGCATTTGCTGCACAGCAGGGGATGTCTTAACTGGACAGGAGCTCAGCAGACAGGAAAGCTGTGTTTTGAAACTGCAGACCTTGAGTTTCAATCCTGTTTTCTAGTGCAGGTCATTTTGAGACAGACCTCTCTTTGTAACTTGTTCCACACTGTTGGAACTGCTACTGCAAGTCTATTTGCTCACATACATTATTAATATCAGCCTCATGTGTCATCCCCCTTCTAACCTTCAGTCCAGCTATTTGAATTTCATTAGGTTATAACTAGAGTCAGTTGAAACTTGGGGCTGAAAACAGACAAATTGCAACAATTCTCTTACCTCATTATTAAAGATTTATATTACAGCATAAAAGATTAGGTTTACAAACTTTATGGTTTTAAATGGGGGGAAAAAACCAAAATGTTCTCTTGTGAGGACAAAATGCAGCACTGCACAAATACTATTTTCTTCTTAATTGTATTTTAGAAGACCTTGCAAAAACTGGTCCATTCCTTGAGAAGGTTGCAGTTGTAAAGAAATGTAATTTTCCCAGTGCAAAAGCATTCCTTTGGCTGTCTTTCCAACAGCAAGAATCCACAGTAATGTAAAGGTTTTCAAGAAAAACACGGGATGAAGAGTATATGGGATATCCAGCCTTGTTCTTTTCTTCTCTGAAGAAGCCTGAGATTAGAGACACTCTACCATGTGCAGTAAGAGAATATACAGCGTTTCCTCCAAAAGAAAAATGCCATTCCAATTTTTTTTTTAAGTTCTAAAACAATGTCTCAGCCATTGCTCAGAAGAAAACAAAAAAATCTCCGTAAACTAGATTTACCCTAAAAGGTTAGCATTTGAGAATTTTTTTCATGTTAAATAAATTTTGTGCACAGATTGGGTGGTTTCATACCCATAGCCACACAAGCAAGCAAAGGTTCACAAAAGAATTTTTCTCTTTACTACTTTCACCCCCTAAAAGGTCCTTTTTTCACAATAGAGAATTATATCATTAAAATTTTGGACAAACATTCCTGAATATTAATTAGTTATTTAGTCTTTCTAACTAATCAAAAGTCCTCTTTATATATGGTTTCAATGACTATTACAGTGATTTTCCTGTAGTTTTCTTAGTGGCTGTTTGCTTTCCCTTTTATCATTCCCATTCATGCACTGTCTGGTGCACTAGCTGTCCTTGACATTCCCTTATTAGGTTTACAAATAATCATTAATTTGTTTTGTGTTCTGCCTCCTGTTTCAGTGATATATAGGCATGTCATTATCTTTCTAAAGTGTATTCATTATTTTTCTCTTCCCAAATAGCTCACTACTTTTCACAGAGGGTTCAAGGCGATTTGAATTGTACACACGCAATGGTGTATACTGTTCATTGCAGCTTCACTAAAAGTGTATGTTATCTATTCTTTAGCTATCATAATTAATGAACTTGGGATCTGAAGTCTCTTTCACTGTTTGATTGTTCTTTCTCTTGGTCTGCTTGAAAGGCATTGCACTCCAGTGAACAGAATACTAAACTCAGACTTGGGTTTGATTGCCACTCCTCCTTTTGTCCCAGGTCTTTATCATGGCACCATCTCCATCTTCCTCCCACCACCGAGGAAAAAAGGAATTCATAAAATGCGGGTTTGTGCAAGGTGGGATTTTTTGGTTGAGGGGATGGTAGTCAGTTTAAAGTTCTCATCAGACTTGGGTCTCTTCTATGCCAAGAAGTTCGCTTGGGATGGCTTGCTTAGAGTCTCAGCAATCTGCTGTGGCTGACTTTATCAAGGAGGACATTTACTGGCAAGTCATCAGAAGCCCAAATAGAAAAAAATAATCTTTTTGTTATAATTTTTTTTTTCCCCCAGCAGTTTCGGTAACCCAGTTTTATGTTCTTCTTACTGCTCAAAAAATAACTCTGACATTCTGGTTAATAAACTTGTTGAAAATACACTTTTCATTAAAATGTTAAAACACATCAACTCAGTTCAAAGTTTCACTCACGTTTCTGATACTTAGATGTTATATTTCCAAAATTAACAAAATTTTAATAGTAAAGAGACAGCTATGACACGATTGTCGTCTTAAGTTGCCAAGAAACTCTTAAAGTGGTAACAGAAAAAGAATGAACTAATGAGCCTGTAGCCATTCTCAGCACAGTTTGGAGATTTAAAAAACTCTGGAATGAAAGACACATTAGTTCCTGGTATCAGTTGGATTTGTAGTTATAAAAAGAACTACAAAGGCACAAATGAGATTTGTGGGATTGGTGGAGCCCATTCCCTTCTGAAAGACTGACAGAATGTTATCATGGAATTACTATTTAAGTTTAAGAGGATGCATGGAAAAAACATGAGAAAGTGCCACAGGGGACAGTTTGTCCAAAACTGGGTCCCACGAAAGCCTGCAAATGTCAGGCTCATGAAATAATCTCATTGAAGTTTATGCAGTATTAGAGACCACATTCCAGAGTCATCCACAGATACTAGAAAAGCCATCCTAAAGAACAAAGGACATTCACCAGAACTAATAATTTCGGTTCCACTCTCGGAAACGAAAGTCAGGTATGTTCTTTAATGCATGGTACAGCACAGGTGATGTTGGCTTATCAGCTTGATAGTGCAGTTGAACACATAATTATCCCGTTCATCTTTCATGACAGGTATGTTCACAATACTTGCTGTCACTACCCTGGAGACAAAAATAAGACCAGCACTAAGACTTTTTTTTTACATTTCTATCATGAAGAGAAACTGAGAGACCAAGATAGAAGGCAGATTACCTTCTTAGTGATTTTAAAACAGCAGAAGTCAGATGACTTCAAGAATGGCATGTTAAAGAGAAAACAATTAGAGCAAGATTAATCTGATTTATACTGGAGAATCAGTATGAATCCAGATCTCTTATGTTCTGCCTTGAAGAAAACAGTAAGAAAAATCAGTCGTTGTGTGGATTACATTTTTTTCCTCATGCATACTAAGCTAATACTGAAAGAGTGATGTGCTTTGTTATAAAGAAATCATTAAACTTCATATTCATCGGAGGTTATCTGTCCTACACTCCTAGCTCTGTGCATTTACCTGATTCATGCTGAGCATCTTACTCCTCCTTATACTACTTTTCAAGGAGCCACCCTTTATTTTGCTCTGAACCTTGTGTCAACACATGCACATGTGCAAACCAAGTGTAAAACACAATCATGTCAGGAGTGATAGTATTTCCCACCCACTCTGTGAAAAGAATTATGCTGTGTTTAAGGCTGTTGGGCAATTTGGTCCAGTGACAGCCTTTTGCAACACAATCCAATTAAACTGAGCCCTGTGCTGTCCGCTGTGTGATGTTCTGAAACTGTAACGTCAAAATTAGGCACCTCATAGTTGAATGAGATTTATTTTTAATGCCTGTTTCAATTGTTAACACAGTGGAGCTGAACTAACTGCAACTTTCATTTCTTCCCAGAAACAAGTGTTGAAAAGGGTTAGTTATTGCAGTTTCTTGGAAGTAATATCTTACAGTGAGAGGTTTCTTTCCCCACTTGTATACTCTATTTGTACAAATGACAACAAGAACACACAGCAGCATGTAGGATATTCTCAGCATTTTACTTAGGAATTATGTCTCCAATATGTTTGTCAGCATTTTCCTAATAGATCTCTGTATTTAGAAGTTTATAACTCTACTGAAATTTCAATCTCAACTGGAACTTGGCAAACTGATTCTCCACTCAACAAATCTTTCTCCAGTGAGCCTCAAAAATAAAAAAGCCATTAGATGGGAACACATATACAGAGCTTGTTACAGAAATGACATTACAACTGAAAAGTAACTACACTTATTGTATCAGTTCACACACCAATGGGAACTCTATAAGCTATAGAATTGGAAAGCTTTTCTTAAGAAGAAATAAAAGTTATACAGAAAAAATACTTCATCCTTCCTGAAAGAGGAAATTATTAGTGTAAGTTTTAAGAGAAGAATGGAAGACTTTTTTGAAAGGTAGATTATCACATATCCGTTCCTTTCCTTCAGTTAGCCAGGTCATAGCTACCTTTAGTTATGCTAATACTGGAAATATCTGGAATAAGTTGCATGCAAGTAAGATGTAATCACGAATTATGTAGGTATATTCAAAGAAAATCTGAAGTGAGATAATCTAAAAGTTAGAATCAATCCATAAAAGATTCATGAGCAAAAAAAAAAACCCCTCACACATTAAATAGGTTTTTCTACAGATTCCAAGAAAGTGATTTACAAATCCAAAATACAGTAGTGCCATGTATTAATGGAATTAAAACCTGTTGTTCAGTAGGAGTAACACAAAAAAGGAAATTGAAGTCAACACATAACAAGTTTCAGCTGCTTTAATCCAGTGAAACTTGAGTATCACACCACAGTCAGTGTCAAAAAACAAATGACTGAGCTTACTCACAGTGTTTCAATGGAATCAAAATCTATTAACTGCCTGCACATCGATATTCCTCTGCAACGACCACTTTAAGTCTCAAGGCTAAAGACACACTGTCAAATGAAGTACATCATCAAGTACCAAATAATTTAAAAGGTCATGAAGAAAGTTATGCTTGAGTAGTGTTGTAACAAATAAGCAAACCAAACAAGCAACAGCTCACCCCCCTCCCCTTTCTACCTCACTTAGCACCATCCCTCCCTTCCACACATTGGGGTTTGAAACCTCAGATAATAAAAGCTGTTATGTGTTTATTAAGGTCATGAACATACAACACGTGAATGATCTTAATATCCTTGGTACAACTCCTGAACCATATAAACCAGCCACACTTGTCATTTTAAGAGCATCAATAGTACATATTTTATAACACATGTATAACTTTGACAGTGGCAATATTTGCACCTTTCCTAAACGTTTTGGAGTGGGGAAAAAAACTGGAATTCAAACCTCTTCCATATTCATGCATCACATCTTACTGAAGATGACCTCAAATATTATAAACATATCAGAATTCTCTAAGCATAACCTATAGCAGCTTTGAGAATATAATTCAGACAAGCTTTCATGCATGACTAACATTAATCAACTTACAAATCTTGATGCAGAAGTTTAGTTTTAGAAAAACACAGTAATTTAATCAGTGTTGTACACTGCAGTTCTGTTTTGTTCATCACTACCCATAACACTGTATCATTAAGCATGTTTAATTCCACATAAAGCAGTCAGTGAATGCTAAAGCCTTCCTCAGACATCATTTAACCCAGCAAGCCTCAGGCACCACTGGAAAAAGCCTGCAATTTGAGAACAGGGAGAAATCCAAAGATAGCATGATTTTGGAAATATTTTATGTCTCAATGACCCAACACAACAAGATTGTATTAATAACAAAATCCTGACATTGATAATACTAATTATTCATAGCAAGACATACTCCATAAAAGGACAGTGATCTTCTGAGGTATATATTACCGTGTCAAATTAATTAATCCAAATAAATACAGGCTAATTTACTTCTCCATTACCACCCTTTACGTTCCAGTAGAATTGCTATAGTGAAATGTGGATGTAAGACAGTGAATGACTCCAACCCAACCTGGGAAAGTCTCTCTCAATCACTCTCCTCTTCTGAAGGGATCAAAGAGGCATCTTTCAGCCTCAGCAGAAGGTGTAAATGATGTTTATTGCTCTGTCCCTCCCACGTAAATCTTATCTGTTCTCAATCAAAACCAGTGCAATAGGAAGGTCAAAAAATCTACACATTTCCCACATAATCTTACTCTGCAAGTTGTTATTTAAGATTTCCACGAACCCTGAAGGTTTCTCTTTTGAAATGTGAAATTAAACCTATGCAGCATCCACTCTACATAGCAAGAGAATTACGGAGTAAATCCTCATTTTCTTATTATGCCAAGAGTTACAGACCATCATTCTCATATAGCAACAAAATCCCATTAAAACCAAACCCTCCATCGTTCGGCAACGACACAGGAAAGCGTAATTCTTCTCTGAAGCAGCCTATCAATTGTCACTGAGCAGTGAGAGCGGAGAAAATGCTTTCCTATGGAGTCCTGAGTCATCAGCCTGAACTTCTGCCACATTCTTGCATTAGGCATTTGCCTGCTGAGCAGTTATTTGCGAACACAGCGAGACATAAACATGTTAGCCACAGGAAGAACAGAAGGAGGGGGAAAAAACAATAAAACAAACACAAAAATGTGGGGAAATAGCGTAAAACTTGTAAATATTAGAAACAAGAAGTAGAAATAATCCTCACCTCAGCACTCAAAAAACAGGAGAGGTTCTGTAACATGCTCTTTGTAGGGGCTCCTCTGGGAGTTCAGAGGTACTTGCTCACATCTAGTACTTCAGAGTTTATACCTCTATTTCCACATGTTTCTTGACCTGGAAATTTCTGTTTGTTTGTTGCTTTCTTACAAGATCAAGTATCAGGCGATAAAACCCTGAATGAGCTGTTCAGATCACCAACTAAACCGAACCATTTCATATCAACTGAACTCAATTATTCTGTTTTAATTAACCACAGAAAGATCTAACCCCTTAGAAATAAAGACTTCTCTTTCATCTTCCAAGCAAGTAACAGAGTATAAGCATTAATAAATTCTGAAATGCCAGTTAAAACTGCAACTTCCCATGTTTTATTATTTCAATATGTGTGGATGCCTGTGAGAATAACCAGCATTCCTGCAAGAACTGCCCCCCAGCCCGGCCATTTCATTAACAGTGAGCTCACTGATGCAGTAGACAAAATGGACCACAAAGACAAAACAAACACTTCCAAAAGTCTATTGACCAAGGGATATCAAAGAAGCAGCTTTGTCAGGGGGAAAGGTAAAAGATCACACTGAAGGAAAAGATTGGGGATAAAAAATAAGTGGATTCTTTTTAATTTTGGAAAAGTTTAACAAGGAAGGTACCGCAAAAGCCTTTATCAAACCCCTTTTTCTATTTTCTTCCCCTTATAGTAATTTTCTACATACCTTCAGTGCTACCTCAGGTGTGACTGCATGGTCTAGGCAGTCATTCCAGAGCTCAGCCTGACCAAGCTAGCAGAGGCTAGCATGCTGGCATTAGTTGACAGTCTATAGATTTTACAGTAAATTATACGTACAATTATGTAATGGTCTCTTTTGTAGTCTATAATGGCATTTACAATATAGTCCCACAGAGAACGTACCATCAAGAAAATAATCCACTTTTTCTTTTGTGAGTGAAATCTAATTATACGTTCAAACCTCCAAACAATTGAACTGCAAATAAAAAGAGAAAAAGGTGAATTAGAAATCAAAGATAATAAGAATTAAACAGTTGTGAATGTCCATGGTACAGCTCGGCAACAACTGCTTTACTTAAATCATATACATTTTCTTTTCTCACCAACAAGGAATAGCCCAGTTCTCTACAGCAATATCTACTGTTTCTTAAAAGGGAGCTTACAAAATATTCTGGCAGCCTCAAACTTAATTGAAACTTTTACAGTCAGTGAAAGGTAGAAGGAGGAGATAGACACAATATTGAGGATGTCATTTTATTCAGTTTAATGCAATCAATGTGAGCCATCATTCAAAACTCACAAAGACATAAAATGGATTCAAAAGACAAACATTGAACAGTTTTGGGGGGATTAATACCATTCACAAAAGTATATTCTTATCAGATAATAGAAATGTCTTCAAATTCATTCTCCTCTAAAAAAAAAAAAATTGCTATTTGCCATTGATAAGAACAGAACTGAATTTCAGTTTTACTGCTAGGATAAATCCACCTCTACTTAGTGGCTATATTTATTTGAAATAGAGATGAACAAACACACCCATGGAAAACCACTGGAAAATGCAGATTCAAACTCTAAATTCACTGTCAAAATTAGAAGACTTCCAAACGAACATGTCCTATATCATGGTATTTGCAGACATCTGCACTCTGTCATCATGGCCTGTGTGTCAACCTTAGCTTGCATAAACTCTGCAAATTAATTCTGAATTATCACTGGAACAATTCCACCACAATTTAGAGCTTAGTAAGTCTCTTAAACAGCTTTCAAATATGCATAACTAATCTATAATTTTATATTCCGAATCTGTGAGCTTGTCATGAGGACATGCATCTGCGCTGCAGAGAAATCACGATTCAGATGATCACAACTCCTCACCTCTTCCCACGTCTCTCCCATTATGTGAAGAATAAAAAATTATTTCACCTGCAAACCTTTCTTAAACTGGATTTTTTTTGTTATTTTTAAAAATTCTGCCTTTCAAGGTACGTTATCTGAAAAACATTCAAGTGAGTTTCTGGTCCTCTCCATATGGGAATATACTTGTAGATTATAAAATAATCCAGAAATTATTAAATCTTTTAAATCCTGTACTTGAAAGGTTCTTCCTCTCTTTACCACTTTTCATACAGCAGTTTCATCTCATTACATGCCTAATAGGGAACGACTAATGTGACACCTTTAAGTGATTCCTGCTCATTTTTTTATTTTTAAGAGAAAAAATTCCTTCCTTATGTGACTTAATGACAGACTAGATTTATGAAGTGGGAATGAAGATGTCCTTTTTGCCAAAACCAAACTCAAGGCCTTGTGTCAAGGAACCTGTTCAAAGGATGCTTCTTGGTGAGCAAGTAGGGTCTGAAATTTTAGGCCCAGAGACCCTTCCAGAGATCATGCTCTTTGCTAATTAATTCTTATTACCTTATAGCTTGAAAGGACTGAAATACAAGGAAAGTCATTTGAATTTTACTCCTGGAAAAATATTTGCTACTTCTATATTATAAGGCAACACATTAGTTACACATCTAATTTAGGGACATAATTCATCATCACCCAGCCATGAAATGAGTTCTGAGAATTAAGATCTGTTTCAAAGGACAACTTTTTTTGTTGGAAGATACTAGTAAGTTGTTTGCACCAAAGGCATTGCTAAGCACGCCACTGACTTGGAGAGAATGAATGCAGAAGTGCAGGGACCCGCAGAAGTAAAATATAATGTGTTGAATCACACGCGCAGTACCCAGGTCTTAGTCAGTGTCATTCTAGGTCAGTCCTCCTCATCGGAAACTGCATCTCTATTCTTTCTGAACTTGGTAAAAAAAAAAACCCAAACAATATAACCTGCTAAAGGTTTGATTAATAACTTGCTGATCTTTTACCTGTAGAAAATTTTAGTTATAGACAGTGGCAAAAAACCAGAAAACTATAAAAACTATGACAGGACTAAGGAAAAAAAAAAAACAACCAAAACCCCAAAACCCAAAATATGTGCATTAACATTAAGCTATTAATTAGTGGAAAACAAGCAAAATCCACTACAAATATATCCCCAGCAAGAGTAGTTGGACCAGAACAATAAAACATAATGGGTATAGCAGTAGCTCAGCAATAGAAATACTCAATGAGAAGTGTTGGTACTGAGCTGACTTCACCACATTAACCTGAGCACATCAGACAGGTCGCATATTTGGATAATGGAAAAAAACCAGCTGTGAAACTCCATAAGCTAAAAATACATGTTTTCTACTTCTTAGAAGTTTTACATAGAATTTAACCAAGCATCTTCTTCCTTTTGTAAGGCTTCACAAAACATTTTCTTTATCTAATTCATGAATAGTTACATCGCTGCACACAAAAAAACATTATAAACTGCTTACTGCATCATTCAAACTATTTTCATATCACAGTAAAATGTGTGAGTGAGCTAGATGCTCAAATAGTTAAGCCAAACAAGTTTAAATTGTAGAAGTTGAGCTTCAAAGCATTCAGGAAAAAAATGTGTTCAACAAGGTTTAAACACATCAGGTTTAGGGTCTGTGCAGAAGAGTGCTTTTAAGTTGCAATTATTTCTAATTCAAAATCACCTTCATCTACATCTATTTTAGAAAAAGGGAAATGTGTTTTGATTAGTTGTTTTAATCCAGCTGTAATCCTAAGTAACACATTTTCTTAGTTCTTAAGAGGGCAGCTATTTAGAGGATGGCAAGGGATTTTGCTTCTGTAATACATCTTTTCAGTTTGTGTACGTTCATGAACTGCTTTTCATGCCCATTTGAAACACTACTAAGTGCTTCAAAAGTATTACAGATTTCTGTATAAAACCAAGCTTTAATGCAAGATGATTTCTCCAAAGAGAATTTTGCAAAAGAAAGCCATTCCTTTACAAGGCAAAATGGTAAACTGTCTACTCCTTTCTGATGGTCTTAATAATAGAGTATGCATAGAGAAAAAGTACTTCTACAGTTTAATATACAAAGAAACATATTTTTCTTAATGATAAATTTTAGTAGCTCCTCATTTCAGCCACATGCACATTCCACTTACTCATCTAATCCTGTAGTGATTATTTTCTAGGATGCATTTTACTGTCTCTGAACAAGCTGAACAATTTCAAAACTTGGGAGGCAATGACATACATAACTTGCCATAAAGTTTGAAGTTTGTGAGCAAATTAGTTCTACATCTGCAGTAATATTGTTTAACACATTACAGAAGAAAGTCTCATTAGATTTTTATAATTTGAAGAGCTAATACGGAATCAGTAAGCATCCAGTTGGGAAGTAAAAAACATAGAGTAATTAATGTACTATAGTATGCATGCATTGATTTTTACATGGACTATATTTTAGTGGTAATAATGTCTGGCACCAGAGTACAAATCAATAGGAGCCACTACTGTGCTGTTGGTTAAAAAAAAAAAAAAATAAGGAGAACAATCTTTTCTTTAACTGGCATGATCAGAATTCCACATCTCAATTTTGCTATTGTAATACCTGCCATTATTTTAAATAAGATTCTCATCCCAAACTTATTTGAAATACATATAAATACCCAGTCTTTGTACTCATTCTGTTCTTCTCATAAGCAATATGCTGTCAGATTTAGAAAAAAGCAAAACATTAACATCAAATAGAAAAAGGACTGTCTGCTTCATGTGAATATTCATGGCGATCTGTGTTTGCTATCACAGTTCAAACACCATGTTATGCTTTGCTTCCCTTCATTGTTTCCTCTTAGAATTGTTAAGCAAGTTTCAGGCTAATACATGAACACAAGGTGAGCAAGAGACTGCATGAGCTTCCTGAAATGGCAATATTAGAGTATATTAAGAGTATACTACAAGTATATTAAGAATAAAAAAAGTCAATTCTGAAGATTCAGTATCTTGTTTAAGTCTCAGAAGGCCCTGGGGCAGAAGGGAACACAGCGAGTAGCATCAGGGCCCAAATTCCATCTTCAGTAGCTGTTTGGGAACTGCACAGGTGTAGATCCATAACCTTGCACAAGGGAGTTTCCAATTCCTTCACAATACAGAGGAACAGTTAAGGGCCATTTCCCAAAAAATCTGTACTAGAAGAAGAGGCAGGCAAGCGGCCCAGGATGAAGGCTCTGGGGGCCAAAAAGAAAGGCCTGTGTGCCTGGAAGTGTGCAGTCATTTCATGAGCTTGATTTTATAAAACTAGTAAATAATAATAATAATAATAATAATAATGATAATAATAATTAAAAAAAATCAAACCGTTTTTAGGCTGTAACTTCACAGAACCCCATGAAAATGATGGAGGGAAAGAAAATATTACACTAGTGAGAGTTGTAAGATATATAGAAATCCAAGGACAATTATGGTACATATGAAGGGTATCCTGCCCTATGTAAGAAATTATTTTACTTAAGATTTTAGGTCAGAACAACCTCCAGAACAGTATAGCCAATATTAAGGCATGCTAAAAATTATCCAGGCACACAAAAGAATACTCAATTAAGATTCACATTACTGATAACACAGCCCATTTTTAAAAGGAAGGCCTAATAAAAGGAAAATAATCTTAATTTAAGGAAAAAAAAATCAGTCTATGCACCTACATAGCACCTACAGTTCTTTTACTTCCAAGGCAACACCAGTCCTGCTTCCACTGTCTTCTTCTACTAGTAATATACAGCCAAGAAAAGCTGGCATGGGTAACTTAAAATTCATCGTCATTAGCACACAGAATGAAGCAGATGGAAGTAATGTACTTTCCACTTCTTACACTATGGTTAGTATTTCAATATTTTTAGAATAAACAAAATAAATGGGATTATTAGGTGCATTTCTAGTATGAGAAAAATAATTGAAAAATGTAATTAGCACAATAACCTTCCAGAGAAAGTATGCATGCAAACTCTCTAAAGGCTGCTGCTAATACATTATTTATTCTAGAATGTCTTTGGATTAGCCAGCTGGTTCTCTTACATAGCAAAATATCAGAGTCTAAAGGCTATTAGGGACCTACAGATACCATTTCTCTCAGCAGGTGCTACAAACACACAGTTCTGGGGTGGGAGGGGGTGGAAGGACAAGAGCTCCTACGATCTTACCTTACAATGCTTTTCTAAAATACACTGCCAATTTCAGAAATACCCAGCCAATATTTCCATGTTGGGTGGTGATTTAACTGTTTTACCATATAATAAAAGATTTAAGCCCAGAAAGTAGTAGTTTGTTAAATAAGGGACCTAATATTAGGAAATACTGCTAATTTGAAATTCTACCTTAGAGTGAGGATTGAAAGAATTCAGCAACTCCCAGCATTTGACTTGCTATTTTTAGCCGCAAAAGTGTGTGATATAGTGCAGCACCATTTGCTTTTTGAAATTGATTGTGCTGTCTTTTCGCTGGTAATAAATATACTATCCTAACACCATTTACATAAAAACCTGGAACCAACACAGTGTCAAGCTCAAATGCGGTACAGCAAATCTGTGTTTGAGCGACCTTTATGTATAATGTGCCCACAAAAGCCTACTAACAAAATAAAGCTTTTTCAGGGCTGTCAGGTTTCACCAACACAAGGTTAGAAAGGATAAATCAAGATTCAGCAGAAAGAGTAGTATATGGTGAGGAAAATAAAACAGAAGACAGGCTAGTTAAAGAGAATCTAGCATTACACTCACTCTGATCTGCTGGGTTTAGTATTCAAGTGGTTGAGACACTGATGATTTACATTTCAAAGAAAAAAATGAAGCTTGCTGATGATGTTCCACAGAGCGTGGGTGAGACTGCCTAATTCTTCATGACCCGTATCCATGGAAGCAGTGGAAGCACCTTTGGAGCTCACCCTTCCCAGCACTGTTCATGAAACTCCAGACTTGTCTCTCTCACCCCAAACACCCACATTTGCCACCATAAACCTCGACTCAAGTATAAAGGTAAACTGTTACAAGATTGCAAGGTTCTTGGTATACCCCTTTATGAGAATATAAATAAATAGGGAAACTATGTCTAGGAAATAAATATGAACAATGGCATGTTGTTCACTTGCAGAAGAAAAAATGAAAAAGTGCTTCAACTAGCACACATCTTGATTTCACTGATTTTTATTACATTATTACTAATGCAATGAAACCAACAGTCTCATTGTTGATCTTTGTCCATGTTCTTTTAAATTTGAAACATATCTATAGCAGCAGATGTCAACATATCCCCTAACACTGCATAGTACTAAATTTCTTAGAGGAGGATTTCGGTGCCTAACTGCTAAATTTCACTATCTTGACCCCTTTCGGGGAAAAAACCCCACAACTATGCTTAAGAACAGAAAAATTGTCTAATGGGCTCAGATTGTTGTTGTGTAAAGAAAAAGAAGCAATATATACAGGAACAGCATTTGGCCATTCTCCTGTTGAACTTTAAATTGGGATCCAAATCATTGCACAGTTGACAAAGAAATTTACTTTGGTTTAGTTTCCTGACAGGTTTCTCCCTTGCTCACTGATCAAAAGCAGATTACAAGAAATTAGGTCTGACAGGTTTTTTTAGGAGAATAAACGTGTGAGATGTTCAGGTATCACTGAATGGCTTGGGTTGGAAGGGATCTTAAAGATCATGTAGTTCCAAACCCCCTGCCATGGGAAGCCATAGCTCATACCCCTATATGGGGATGAAGGAGGGAACTTATTAATTTTCTCTCCTTTAAAGGCATCAAATTAAAATTCACAATTCTTATCTAAAGAACTTTTCCTGCCCTCTTAAAAATAATGTATAAATAGATATGAACAGATAAGTAAATAAAAAGGAGAACCAACCTTTACTTCCTTCTTGGCAACTTAACACTTTCAAAAGAACATCCCTGACTTTTCCTGTACCTGACAACGTAAGACCAGACTTCTGCAACCCCACAGGCCTATTAAAGTAAATTGGGCACAACAGTTATACCTGTTTGCTCCACCGCAATTTTAAGTTCCAATTCTAAAACAGAGTGCAAGTGGGGTGTCTTATCTTCTCCAATTCAAAAAGTCCCTCATGGTCAAAAATAGCCTTAGTGAACTCCGTATCAGCTTGACAGACAAAACAAGAGTATTTACATTCATCCTGCCTCTTTCTCCAAACTCACTGCAGCTAAAAAAACCCCACTTCTGCCTGTCTGAAGGATCAGACTTGTGTCTGTCTGAAGGATCCCTTAGACACAGTATTTGGTTATTATCGGTTAAAAAAATAAAATAAATATTTTTAAAAGTGAACATCTAAATGTTCTGTTTTGATTCCTTGTAAGGGTAACAGAAACAACGTTCACTTCTCCCCCTTCACATCTCTTCTCTCTTCTTTCGCAAGAATATCCTATTTAGTTCCGCAGTCTGAAAATGACCTTTCATTTCAACAGCTCTGTGGGCTCCACTACTCGCAGAAATAAACATTTTCTTCCTGGCACAATAGCAACTATTTTAATATTCTCTTCAGACTTTCTCTTCACTGCAATCCTAATAAACACATTCAGGTTTACGATAAAGAGAGATCCTACCAGACAAATGGCAGCAAGGTTACAAGCTGAAGCTGATGACCTTCTGAAAGCTTGTTTTCCAGAGCTGCCTGATGGGGTGAACATTCCAGTGTTGTTATTCACTGAAATAGGAACTCCAAATATTCCCCCTTTCTAAGCAAAGTCATTTTACCTTGACAACATATCATCGCTAGCTCTCTTCTGTACATCTCCTAGGTCAGGAAAGAAAGGTGAGTAATTTATCACTCATGAATCCTTGATTTTAATGCAGATATTAACTGAAATTCAATTTCTATTGAATACATATTTTGAATATTATATACACATACATATGCAGTAGCATTAAGGCACAAAGGCTAAACATATCTGTCAGATCTGATCTGAACTGGGATAGAGATACAGTATTTTTTAACTACAGTATAAAACACTGGTGACTTGCACTTCATAAATTCCTGATTTTTCCAGAACCTTTCAGCCACTTAGCCATTAGAAAGCAAAGAGCTTTAAAGGAGTTCCAGTTTTGTAATTCATTTGACTTCAGCTTGCAGGCGTTTAAAAAGGGTTAGGTCATACAGATTCATTTATTCCAAATACCCAACCTGTAATGATTTCTGCTTCTTTTTAGGAGGAGGATTTATAGGCTGGATTACTCCCCACAGAACTATACACAAAGGTGTCCTTCCATATGCTAATCTCCCTCTTTTGGCACAGAGATATCACATCTAAGATACTCCCTGGGTGACAGAGAGGAGCCCACCATTGTTTTGTCCCACACTGAGAAGGCTGAAGCCACCATTTCAGATGAGTATGGGTTTCCTATTTGGGCACTACTGCAATCCAAAGTTAAAAGCTACCTCATGAAACTTCATGTCTTTCTCTTTTCTGCCTGAAAAGCAGACAGGGTCAGTCCTTACCTTACATCCTAAAAGGGCACTTTCAATTTACCAGGAAAGAGTCAGAAATTCAGCTTGCTTCAGCAGAGAGAATTACAGGGTACAATCCCAAGCAAATTAGTAACACACCAGAGCTAGGAAAATAAGGTCACAGTGTCTTTGGCAAGTTTTTGAATAGGACACTCATAGTTGGTCTAGATTCTTGTGCTAATACCCTCTTTGAAGGCACACTTTTAATTAACTGCAGTAGGAAAAGTGGGTAAGAAGAGGTGTGGAAAGCAAGCCTTATGTTCATCTGTACACTCTAAGCTAGAGAAGTTTGGTTTTATAGTATCCTTTTGATGCAGTTCCTTCCAGATCACTGAAGAAAGCTCAACCTTCAGTTGAGTCAGAGCTGAGTCCCTTGCTGAGATGCCCTGCTCTAGGCAGCCCTGTCCTGCAGTTGGGCAGGGGATGGTGGCACACACCAGGTTCCCTGACCTGGGGGAGCCCTGGGGGAGCACCCCCCAGTGCTGACCCAGCGGCACACCCTGAGCAGCAGAGGCACTGGGGGACTCTGCACCAGCTGCCCCGCCCATGGTCGATGTCTCCACTCAGGGGGAGCTGCTGAGGAGAGAGGGTGCAGTGCAGACCTCACTGAGACCCTTCTCTGGGGCAAGGACAGGCTGTGAACCTGCCTGCAAGGCTGGGCCCAGGTGGAGAACCTGCAGGTGGCTGAGCTGCATGAAGTGGTGATAAGGTAGTGGAACACTGGGGAGGCTCAGAAAGAATTAGATAGCTGGTTCAAAGCACAGTGTGCAGTGGACCTACAGCCAGACAGCCACAAACTCCCACTCCCACCCAACACACAAAAGGGGACAGGAGGCAACAGTGCAGAACAGAAGCTTGCAACAGCAAGATGTTCAGGGGGCTAGAGCACCTCCCCAATTAAATTACATTGAGAGAGTTGTGTTTTTCCAGCCTGGACAAGAGAAGGTTCTGGGGAGACCTTATAGCACCTTCCAGTACCTAAAGGGGCTAGGAGAGAGCTGGAGGGACTTATTACAAGGGCATATAGTGATAGGACAGAGGGGAATGGCTTTGAACTGGAAGAGGGCAGGTTTAGATCAGCTATTAGGAAGAAATGCTTCACTGTGAGGGTGCTGAGGCACAGGCACATATTTCCCAGAGAAGCTGCAGATGCCCCATTGCTGGAAGTGTCCAAGGCCAGGTTGGATGGGGCACTGAGCAGCCTGGTCTAGTGTAAGGTGCCCCTGCCCACAGCAGGGGGGTTGGAATGAGATGATCTTTAAGGTCCTTTCCAACCAAACCATTGCATGATATGATTCTGTGATTATAGAAGCAGTATCTCCATCTATGTATATGTCCACGGTTTTCTACAGCTCTCCACTAAGTCCATCAGCTGTCACCAAGGAGTGCTGCCAAGTTTATTCTGCAACACAGGGAACTATAAAATAACAGAACAACAGAACACACCTACTTTGTCTTTCTCAGGATTATGCCAGAGATTTTACAATATTGTTCCATGTTCAGGTCTGTATTTGTATATCTCCTAGTAGTCAGGCATATATTTTCTGTTATGTTCTGGGAAGTAACTGTACGCATTCTAAATGGTGCTTTACATTACCATGCATTCATGTTATTACTATTTTTCTCAAAGAGAGGATTTTTTCTTCCTCTCCAATGTTAAAATAATATTTTGTTGTCACTGGACTCGACGATCCTTGTGGGTCCCTTCCAGCTTGGCATATTTTGTGATTCTGTAATTCTGTGATCTTTTAAAGTAACCAGCTGCTTCCTGCCAGGATCTACAGCTCAACTGGTAGCACTATAAAGGTATTTCTTCAAAACATTAAAACTCATTGCAGCTTTATTTGTTGATGCTGTAACCTTAAAACTACCTTTGTTAGTCTGCATTGGCCCTACCAATGTGTCGTCCCTACTGCAGCAGTTCAAGACAATGCAGTACCTTTGCTTGCAGTTACATTTTGTATAAAAGAGTCTGCAACTGGGAAATGGGAATAAATTATATCCAGGCAATTCCAACAATGCAGAGAGACTTATAGATCATAAATGTCAGAAAGTTCAGTGTCAGTTTCTCAGAGGGTAAAACAGAACAGAAAGTTAGTAAAAAAGGATCCTGCAGTAAGCAATAGGGCATGCATGCAGAGATGTTTCTCAAGCAAACAGGGTTGGGTGAGCTGCCTTAAGACCTGAGCTCTTCCCATCCAGATATGTTCTCCAAATCACAGTCAATAAAAGATGCTTACATTGATAAATCCACTAATATATTTACAAGGTAGCTTCCTTCCTCTATCAAAGTCAAGAGGATTTAGTTGTCCCCAACAACACAGTTTAAGAGACTTACCTGTGTACGACCAAGAGCAATCCTTTATAAAACAAACCTTTACCTTTAAAATTAAACTAGAGGTATTTAGTATAGTTCCAAGCAAGCAACTCTTGCCAAGTGGCTGTCAGATCAGAGTGCTGTGCAGTATACTTGACAGAAAAGCTAGTGTAGTTACAATAAACCAACTCAAGATTTAGTACTGGAAGAACTCAAACACTGCCAAAAGAATCACACAGTAAGTGCTCCCTGTAACAGAGATTTTGGGATTCTTATTCATGCATACCTAGATTCTCAGATTTACGAACAGCCACCCTTTTGTTTCAGGGGCTCCTCAAATTTATATTTAAGAGATATATACTTAGGCCTGTCTTAATAAAAAGCAAATACGGATTTTAAAGGAGTGGAGAAATAACTAAAGGTATGGGAAAGAAATCCATCACCCCCAAATGCTTGGAAAAATAGCACTGTAGAAGTGTGACAGTCATACAACAGAACTATTCTAATCTCCATAATTAGAACGTATTTACAGATCCAAGTAGTCTTTCCATTTATAATTCAAGGGCTATCTACACTACATTTAATGCCCTTTCCCACTTAGCCCCCTCCCACCAAAGTTTTGAACTAAAATACAGGCACACCATACTGGTGTGAAACCAGTTAGGTTACCAGACTTAGTCATTCTGATGCATATTCTGTTTTGAAGTCCATCTTACTAGGCAAATGCATTTATATTAATGCAAATGTCTTAGCTGAGACATACTACAAACTGAAAGGAAAATAGAAACATTTCAATGATTAGAACAACAAAACATATAAAAATGAGGCCTTAAATATAAGGGGACAGGAGCCAGAAGTCAAATTAGCTGAAGGGCTTAACTACAGCCCTGGAATGAAGTGCTATTCATTGTTGGAAATACAAAGCAGACTCTGACAATTAACGAATACAAGTCTTGTGTCTTTTACAATAGATCTTTAAACCATTCCTACTCAGCAGATTCAAAATTGTTTCACTGGGGAGCACAGGGGCTACTGACCCAAATAGCAGCTGTTTTGTTCAACTCACCCTACACCATATCAGAACCTCTGGAAGTTTTGTACTGCATGCTAGCATCCCCCTTGTCCCTCCCTAGCAAAAGGTAAACTTAATCATAGTATCCAAGTGAAAAACTCGGGAAACACTTCACGTTGCTGTTTAACAAACTTCTAAAGCTACTAAAACAGGTTTCAGGGTCTACCTTCCCTCACTGATCTTGCCCAGGCACACTTTAGTGAAGAGCAACTTCCACACATTCCCATATTCCTAACTCCCAAAACAGAGGCCTATAAGGAAGGTAGTTTCATATTTAGGTTTCCTTATGCCCATCAAATATTTTGTGTGCTGTAAAAGGCACTAAAGTAAGACAGGTCATCTAAAGTTTATTAAAACATCTGTGCCTTCCAGCATGGAGTTCACAAATTGCGAATGCAACATTATTCAGCCAATTTAACAAGATTAGCCAGCCTGTTTTTTCCACTTTCTCTCATTTCTTCATCCATAACAAGCTAGCTTGTAGCTAAGGGAAGCCAAGCACTTTTAAAGCTTTATTCTTTCACAGCTAGTAAAGTACAGCATTTACAACTGGGAGCTATCATGTCAGAAGCACAGTAGTTTCTCACGGGTCATTCAAAGTGCGCTACACAAACCAAACCCAAGAAAATAGAAAGGAGACCGGGAAGAAAGCAGACTAATTAACAGTTCTAAATTTTAGTTAAACTCTGTTCAACCTTCTGCTTCTCAGATCCAACTAGACAACTAATAAGCTTCGTGGAATTCCGGCCCTTAATTAACACACAATTATTTCCCCAGAAGGATTAGAAGTTTCACCAAATGTTCAAGAAGTCAGTTTTTACAGCTCCAGTTAGATAACTGTCTCCATTTAGGAGCAAGGGTTACCTCTCCATATTCTACTGGTAACAGACTATATTTTTTAATGCCATCACTTGCATTTTCATTGCACCAGGCTTCCCTCTTTGTGACCACATAACATTTTCAGCCAGTAATTCAGTCACTTGACATGATAAGATAAAAGCCATTAATGTAAGTACCCCAATTATACATTAACTGTTTGAAAGCAGAAGAATCTGTTAACAACCACCTTTCTGAAAGACTAACCCAATATTTTATAGGCCAAGGTCTGAGGCTTTATGCTCCCTAGAAAGGAAGTGATCATCAGAAGCAAAATGCTAATCAAAGCAAAACCAGTTTGACCAGCAGATTGCACCACTAACTTCCACCAACATCAACGATGCACGGTAAACAGCACCCTTCCCAAGGCAGTCCAGCTTCTCTGCTGGAAATTAGTTCTTCCTTGACTTGTGGCTAAACACACAGTTCATTTTAAAGCCCTGCCTCAGTTTTGTGAGAGCAGAAGGTGTGAGTTTTAAATGACAATGCTGAAGAATTAATAAGACAGTCAATCATCAGACCTTTATCTTACTTTTAACCATTTACAGCTATCTTCAAACAAAAGCCAGCTATGACAGTCCTATGGTTCTGCAAATGTCTTCCCCAGGGTAAGAACGACATCATCTCCCCTAAACACCCCAGCTTTCTTCTGCTCCCTTCTGGCTGCACCTCCATGCTGCAAATTAATACATGTTCTTTCAACACTGCTTGGGCAATTCCACTACACTACACTAGAAATGCTTAGAAGACTGACAAATCAGGCCAGCTTTACACTTCAGAACTGTACAAAGGCCACCCACTGGCAGCAGCAGGCAAATGGCCAGCCTTTATACCCTCTTCATCATTTTAGCTGCATGCAAACCTGTCAGACTTTCACACCACCATTGTAAAACAGTGCCGAGTGGCACACAGGAACACAGAGCTGATGGAGGTTCCTCATTGCACATATGAATGTGATCAGGCCTGACTGAGATTTCCTCAGCTAGGAAAGGTGAGCCTGAGAAACTGCTGCTGCTGCTAGCGCTTTTACCTTTCCAGGTCAGGCCTTTCTTCATACTGTAGTTTTCCGTGCAAAAAAAAGAGCTTTGGTACTTTCAAAAGTTTCTCTCTTTCTTAAATGAAAAAACTTTCTCCCAAGAAGGCCACTGAACAGTTCCTGAGGGTCAGCTAAGGGCTCAACTAAAAGACTGTCATCAATAAAGCACATTTCTGCATGTCAGTGTAGCTCTTCAAGGAGCATCAAGCCAACTGCTGTCTTTGGCCAGAGTGAATCTGTACCAACAGTGCTGTGACCAGCCACAGACCTCTGGTTATCCCTACAAAGCAGTGTTTGGATGCAGGAGAGCTGTGCTTTGCAGCCCCCATGCCCTTTAGTCTGGAAGGGACACCACTCTTTTCAGTCCCACGGCCTGTCACCACTGGTTGACAGGACCAGGTACCTCCAGCCCATTTGCCCCTTGGCCAGGGGGCTGCAGGGGCCCCTCCTGTCCCCTTGGCCTGCAGAGAAAGGCAGTGAAGGCAGGAGCATGGTCACTCCAGCTGGGATCAGGTACCAGCAGCCTCTATTTGGCATGTTCTCCTTTGCTAAGGCATTCCTTGCCCCTGCCACTCATTCCTGGCAGCTCTCTCGTTGAAAAGGCTGGATGCTGTCACAAGGATCTCGCCAGGGCTGCTCACATCTTCTTGGCAGGGCTGGCAGTCCCTGGGCCGTCCCAACGGTGTTCCAACAGACCTGTCTGCACCCCCTTGCTAAAGGAGACAGAAGAAAAGGTCTCCTCAGCTCTCTAGCCAGGCAAAAGGGCTCCCCATGCCCCAAAGCCTGGCTCAGGTCGGCAGTGCTGCTGAGCCCAGGCACTGCTCCAAGGGACCTGTCATGGGCCCTCGTGCCATAACCACACTTACTCTTCCAGTACTTTCCTCAGGAGCTGCAGCTCTTCCTGCTGCTCTAATGTGCTCTGCCTTGCTGTGCTTTGCCCCTTCTTCAGCTTCTCGGCATAGGCCTTTCTCAGGAGGTAGGGAGGGCGATAGGGATCCTCAAACACATAGGGGCAGGAGGTCTGCAAAGGCAGAGGAGACTTCTAAAGCACTGCCACCAATGGCTGGGGCTGCTCCCAGAGCTTCAGTGTGTGACTTGCACAGGCTTGGCTTGGTCTTCAAAGCAGTGGTGCTGACCCCTCACAGAGAGCACAAAGCTGCAAGCCCATGCCACAGCCAGCTGCACGCTCCAGCCTGGGGCCTCAGGAACAGTTCCTCCTGCAGGGAGGGCAGGCCATTGCACTGCTGCTGTGCCCAGACACCTTCCTTGCTCCCTCCCAGGTGTTGCAGCTCCAAGGCCAGAGTGTCACACCAAGGAGTGAGGAGGGGAAACTCCCCTTTCCTCGAGGCTGTGAGGTGCATCCCCTACCTGTCCTTGCTCTGTGTCCTGTCTTGTTCGGTTGCCAAAGTATTTGCGCCACACTTCACCTTCCACCTCATGGCGCCTGGATGCCATCAGCAGCTGGAGCTCTCTTTCTTCCCTCTCATTGTAGAGGGAGTGCATTCCCTGAAGACCATGCACACACCACACATGCAACATTACTCACCTTGAGCATGGGCAGGAAAGCTGGGACAATGGGCAGCTCTTACTGCCTCTCTGCCTCAGCCCAGAGCCCAAAATGTGACACAGGGCTGGCAAAACCCAAGGATGTACCATTGCTGAGAGTCTCGGAGCACATTTGGGGAGCTTTGACCGTGACTCAGACTGAGGTGTGGGGTGCATTAGCGTCTTATCGGTCTTCTCCTGGGTTACAGGCAGGAATCTAAAGAGGAAGGCCAGGAGTCTGAGTCTGTGGGACCCCACTCTGAGCCTGTACCTGTGTGATGGGCTCACACCCTGCTCCATGGTACCACGCGGCAGTTCAGCAGAAGGACCACAAGTCCAGCAGGACAAGGTCTCCAGGGCCATTCAACATCAGCACGTGCACCCCAGCCAAAGGAAACATCTCTCTCTCTCTACCACAAGTGCACAGTGTTTCCCCACACAGCCTCAGCC
This sequence comes from Chiroxiphia lanceolata, assembly GCF_009829145.1. NCBI lineage: Eukaryota > Metazoa > Chordata > Aves > Passeriformes > Pipridae > Chiroxiphia > Chiroxiphia lanceolata. The sequence goes on along the minus strand of NC_045640.1, from coordinate 67,290,484 downwards.
ACACCACTCCTCTACAGGGCTCACCCTCCTCGGCCAACCTCCTTGTCTTTAGGCTGATCAGATTCCATCGACTGCTGGCTGGCCTGGGAAACCCTCCGCCGAGCCAGGAACACCGGATCCAGCACGCTGACTGCAAGTGGGAGAAAGGGAGGAGCACACGGTGTCTTTGAGATCATGTGGCCAGCAGGAGGGGCAGAGCTGCTCAGTCGTGCTACGCAAGGCTCGCCCTCAGTCCTTGCCACTCCTGGGAACCAGAGTTCCAGGCAGGCCCCTGTCCCTCACCCACACTTGATCCGGAGCTGAATTCCCACCAAGCCACCCATCTCTCCGGGACATGATTTTCCTCCTCTCCTACTCACAATTCTGCCATCAGAAGGGACCCACCAATAGGAAGAACTGGGAGGTACTGGGAATCCCCAGGGCCCACTGGAGGGATTGGGTGGTAGGGGCTGCCCACAGCTCAGAGCCTCTTCCAGAATGAGTCATCCCACAGTGACCTCAGACCTCCTGCCCTCATGAGGGCAAGAGCCCTCTCAGTCCCTGCCAGCCCTCAGATGGCACATTACCTCTGCGGGAACCTCCGCCCCAGGGCGCCGACTCTCTGCTGGGCTTCAGGGAAATCAGAGGGGCCCATGGCTGGTGTGGGGTCTCCACTACGAGACTGGAAACAAGAAGGCACCAACTGGGTAAAGCTGGGGCACCAGGCTCCCTTGGGGGCTCAAACTTGTAATTGCTGGCACCTGTCTTTAGGAGCCACTGCCAAGTCCTTGGAGGACAAGGTGCACAACAACCCTCCTTGCTGCCCATGTAGACTGTCCCACCTCTCTCAGGGCACATTGAAAGTTGACTGGCCCCTTTGTCTGCAATCTCCAAGTCAGAGTGGAGTGAGTGATGGGCAGAGTAGGAAGCTCTCCTGGGAAGGGGCTGGTCTTGTCCAAGTTTGGCTGGAAAGAAGCTTCAACCGGCTAGAACCTGCAGAAGCTGCAGAAGCCATCCACTCACCTTGGTAGTGTGATGACCTCATCTCGACTGACCCGGTTAAAATCATTTTGGCCTGGAAATGCCACGATCCTCATCATGCTGGAGTCCTGCAAGGGGACAGTCACATTTCAACAGACACCCAGAAACATGCTGGTTGCCCACAAAGGTGGCAAAGCACCTTGCTGCTCAGAGACACAACGGCTGCTTCCCAGAAAGCCTCACACCACCTTCTCCCTTAATGTCATTAGACCCTGCCTCAAAGGGCCGAGGCGCTGCCCAGACTTGGACATGCTCATCAGGAGTGTGTCTAGGCTGGGTGGTGAGACAGGTCATGACAACTGAGAGAAGGCAGCAGGAGAGCTTTGACAGCGTTGCCACAGAGCCATGAAGAGGAATCCCATAGAAATGACAAGCTCACCCTGAGAAGAGCTTTCAGCATGTTTCCTGTCACATCTGGTTCCAACACGCAATGATCAAAGAAGGTCATGCTGACCACTTTTCCTCGCACAGCAAGGATACCAATGCCCTTGAAGGAGAATTCCACCTCCTTCTCGTCTGCAAGAGCCCCAGCAAAGCAAAGCAGGGTCTCATGTACACACAGCTCCACAATTTCTCGGCGGAAGTGGGTGTCTGCAGCAATCTCCCCGAAGTCCAGCTGAACAACAGGTGTCTCATCTAGGAAACAAGAACAAAGCAACAGGGTGTCTGCCACTACAGTTCAGCCAATTCCAAGATTAGGGGTCATCAGTGCCCAGCCCTCAGGCAACACTCTGCCAGACAGTGCTCCCCTTTCAGCTTCAGTCACCTCTCCAGAACAGAGCTGGTGGTCAGGAGAGGCCAAAGCTTTGCTTGGCCTCCTGCTGCAATGAACCAGCTGGAGCACAGGGGAAGCTGGGGAGATAAGGCTGGCTCCCCAGAGAGGGGCAGGGTGCTGGGCTGCCCTATGTGTGCCCACACTCAGCACTCTCCAGGTTGGAAGTGCCTTTCCTTGGCCGTGTCAGAGCTGTTGGCAACAAGCCAAATGCAAGGCCTCTGTGGGGACAGTATTCCATCTTCTTACCAGGAATTTTGGGTTCCTCACACTCAAGGTTGTAGAACGCCCTCAAGGGCTTGCTTACAACGAACACGGGTCTCTCAACAGTCAAAACCTTGCCCTCTTCCACACTGGCATGCACTGGGACAATTGCAAATGTCCCAACTCCAATCTCCACTGCCTGGAAACACAAGCAAGAGGAGGGAGCATTGGTAGGGCTGCCCAGAGGCGGGGTGGCTGCCACATGACTGGCATAGTCCTGGGAATGGCACTTTGGCCCCTGCTCTGGAGGCCCAGAGGGAAAGGGTGAGGCATATACAGGAGGCAGGACTCACCCTCTTCTGCAAGAGCTGTCTGCGGATGTAGCGAGATGCTCCAGACCAGATTTTCCAGATTTCTGGAAAGCAAAGGAAAAGCTCTGTCATGCTCTGATTCAGTGACAGTCACCATCCCCTGTGCCCCTACCTACACAGGTGACAGTGGGGTGCCCTCAAGCACCCCTTGCCCTGAGTAAGCACTCTCATCATTGGGGTTGCCCAACCGCGTGTTTGACTCCAGGTTCAAAGTAACCCACCCTGTGTCCATGATAGGCCTGGGGAGGAAAGGCAGGTAGTAGTTCTGGGAAGGGGATTTCCACTCCTAGACACTGCCAGTTCCTAGAGGCCTGGGCTACCAAAGCCACCCCAGAGCCTCAAGGCACCACAAGGTAGGGCTCTCCTTACTGCAGTCTGTGCCGTCCAAAAGAGCCCCCTCTATGGCCCCAGACTCAGGGGGGCTTTCCACAGCTCATCTCCATGTAATCTTAGCCCTGACAGTGCTGCTGCAAGGGACACCTATGGTCTTACCACTGTTGCTGAGCTCCTTGAGAGTTGGGAGGTCCCCCGGCCCCACAGGCTTATAGCGCATGTACTTCATCATCTTTGCCCCCCTGCAGTGCAGCAGCTGAGGAAGAGGTGCTTGTCCTGCTACAAAACCCCTCTGCTCCTCTCCTCCTCCTCCTCTGCACTTCTTCCCAAGTGGTGTCTACAATGTTCTTCTAAAGTCTCCTGGGAGCAGGGTAGTTCCTGCACAGCAGTGCAGAAAAGTTGCTTGCTCTGCTACAAAATCCCTCTGCTCCTCTCCTCCCTCCTCAACACTTCTCCAAGTGGTATCTCCAGCGCTCTCCCACAGCTTCCCTTCGCAGGGCAGCTCCTGCACAGCAGAGCGCTGGTGAGAGTAGTCCTGGTATCACCCAGACCTCTCCAAAGAGTGTGGAGGGGGACCTGTCCCTGGGATGTGGGTGTCTCACTGTGATGTCATGCCATGGGTCACAGGGCTGTACACAACCTGCCACCACACAATCCCACCCACGTTTATCTCCAGCATGAGCAGGGTAGCCCCACCGGCCACCTCAGGCTGCTGCACTGACCCTCCTGCCTGCACAGCTCAACTCATCCTCCCCAGCTGGGCACACAGGAACTCCTGGAACCTGGGGAGTAATAGGCACTAGTACTGAAGGGGCTTCATGCACTCAGAATAAAGCTGGAGAGGTCCCCCACAGGTCACAAGGGAAAGCAACCCCGCGTTTTGGCTCCCAGGGCAACCCTCAGCCCCTCCTATCCCCTAGGGCCACTGGGATGGACCTCCTTCCCTACACCAGAATCCACAAAGAAGGACCACAACTGCACATGGGATGTTGCAAAGACACCATGCAGGTGCCTTGCAACTGCATCCTCCTTCATACATGTGCCCTCCTGGAAAACTTCCCTGGACATGACTACTGGCTCCCAGACTCTCCAGTGAGCTCCCAGGGCCCCATTATCCCATGGGGACCCTGAGCACAGCTCCAGGAGCAGGAGATATGCTAGAAGCAGCATCAGGAGAAAGCCCTGAAGATACAAGGAATGAGAAGACTGTTACCCAAGCACTGGCCAAAGGCCCCATGAGCCCAAGCCCCAACACCAGAGTAACAAGGTGGCCCTGAAGGGCTGAAGCTCCCCCAAAAGAGAGGTGCAGGTGCCAGTGCACTGGGCAGCATCACAGAGCAGCCTGTCCCACCATTGCTCAGGGTAAGACACACACTGTGGAAGGAAAGAGTACCAGCAGCATGTACAGAGATGGGAATCTCACTCTCCCAGGTCCCCCAGGAGGTGGACTCCATATTTTCCAAAAGAGCCCCACCACAGAAGGAGACTTATGTTGGTCAAGCAGGATTTGTCTTTCCTAAATTCTTAGGCTGTGTTGTCTCTGCTGTGTTGTATTTCAAGCAGACATCTGGTAAGCTGAAATCCCACACGAGAAAAAGGGCTAGTGATCATAAGATTTCTCCCTGTTGCTTATAGGATATTTCATCTGCCTCTTCATACTGCTTGGGAAGTCTGTAACAGACTCCCACCACAATATCTGCCTTGTTGGCTTTCCCCTTGGGTCTTACCCTGATACACTCAACTCTATCACACCACCATTAAGCTCCAGAAAATCAAAACTCTCTCTGACTTACAAGGCTACCCCACTGCCTCTCCTTCATCTCCTGCCCCTTTTGAAGAATTCATAGCCACCTGTTGCAGCACTCAAGTTGTGCGAGTCATCCCACCATGTCTCTGTGTTGGCAAGTATGTCATAGCTTTCCTGATACACAATGGTTTCCACTTCCTCCTGTCTGTTGCCCATGCTGCCTGCATTGGTGTAGATGCACTTCAGCTGGGCTATTGGTCCCACTGACTTTCTGGGGGGAAGAACCGCTAATTCCTGCATGACCATTCACAGGTACTTCTGTGGTTTCTCATACCTCAATAATTCTTGCATCCTTGCTGCCACATGGATCTCCATTCCCTACCTATACTGAGACAGCATACTGAAGGACTTTGGTAGCAACCCAGCCCTCACACAGTGGCATGCCACCCCCAGGCTTATCTCTAGTGATCCTGGATTTATCCCTTTCCCCCTTCAACTGTAGCTTAAAGGTCTCTCAACTGCTAACTCCAGAGCAAAATTCCTTTTCCCCACTTTGAAACAGGTGTACCCCATCTGTTGCCAGGAGGTTCAGTGTTATATAAACCAACCAGTGATCAAAAAAAGCCAAATTCTGCTGATAACACTAGGCTTCAATCCAGGTATTGATCTGCTGGATTTTCCTGTTTCTATCCCCATCATTCCCCGCAACTGTCAGGATAATGAAAACACTGCTTGTGCTCCAGATTCCTCAACCAGTTGTCTCAAGACCCTGACATCTCTCGATTCTCCTCAAGACTTCTTGCTGGTATATCATCACTGCCCACGTGAAAAACCAGCACAGGATAATAATGAGAGGGTTATAAGAGGCTGGAGAGTTTCTTGGCAGTATACTACCCTGGGGCCCAGGGAGGCAGCGCATTTCTCTATGGGTTGTGGCCTATTGGGAGCCCTGTTCCTCTCAGAATGAAGTCACAAATGACAATTACCATTATTTTTTTTCTTATCAGAGATGGTCATGATGAAGGGAGTAAACGGACTCCATTCAGGCAACCCCTCCCCCATGGATGAACCTTTGTCCACAGTGTCATGTGCCTGGCCCTCAAGTTCCAGAGCCTCCTACCTGTTGTTTAAGGGCACCTGGGGAGGTGATTTGTAAGAAATCTGTTCCCATTTCCCCCTGTCTTAGGTCTTCTCCTTCTGCCTGCAGGCGAGAGAGCGGGGATCCTTCGCTCCTTGTGATGCCCCTGGCTGGTGCATTTGCCTCGGGGTTTGCAGAGTGTGGCCGCCTCAATCTTCTCCTCAGCCGCCCTGATGCTTCTTAACCTTCCCACTGCCTCTCAGCTTACAGCAGACCAGACTGTCCACCTGGTCGCACTGGTGTTGACTGCTGCCCTCCGATACCAGCGGCAGGCTCTGGCCCTTCCCGTCTCCCAGGCACCTGGACGGCTGCACGTTTCCCGGGAGCTCTGCCTGAGGCCGCCATATCTTGTCTGGAGCGCACAGAGGACGCGGCTCTATGCCGAGCGGACAGCACGGGGGGAGCTCCTCCCGCGAGGGCACAGACAGAGCCCGGCTCGTCGCTGGAGCTGCCGGGGACCGCGCCAGGGGACCGCGCCATTCCCACCGCCTCCCGCCCTGGGGGCCGCGCTCCTGGGCCCAGGCGGGAGCGATCCCGGCCCACGCCTGCTCAGAGCCGCCTCCGCTCCTGCTGCCAGCGTGTCCTGCCGGGGGGCTGAGCCCTTCTCCGTGCCCACTGGAGCACCCCCCGCCTCTCTGGTTCCCTGCGTTCCCCTGCTTCGCTCCTGAGCGTCTTTGCTGCAGCAGTTCATCTCTGCCCAATACCTCCTGCTCCCCTTGCATCTCAACAGAAATAATGCCCCATGTAATTAAAAAAAAACAAAAACAAACAAAAAAACCCCCACCAAATAAAAACCAATACACATAATGGATTAATCACTTAATTTTGCAATACAAATGCAGTGTGACTTCGATCTCCTAAGTCTGTCCCCAGAACCCTGTGTTACTACTGCCCCTGTCAAATCACCTAATTCCACCAATCTGCTGGCCATAGACCAGCCACTGTGGATATGCTTCCAACCAGCTGAAAAGTCAGGAAATTACAGTTTGGGAGCCCTGGGCATCTGGAGAGACAACCAAAGAGGTTTTCTGGCTCCTCAGTGCCTGGATAAATCCTGTAATAAAGTCCATGGATTGAAGATTTACCTCCAAAACTGTCAGCCTGACTCCTACTCCCAAGAGGTCTGCACACTTGCTGAGGCTACACTCAATCCCACTAGCCATGGCATTAAGGAAGACGATATTTGGTAGTAGCAGTCCCAGGGGAGACCCTGGAGTGACATGGGTCTGGCATAGTTGCATATGCTGCTCCTAGTACTCTTTTACCCTTCCAGGTCATGCCTTTCTTCTTCATGCTGTAATTTACCTTGCAAAAAAAAGGGCTTTGACACTTTCAAAAATTTCTCTCTTTCCAAAATGAATAAACTTTCTCCCAAGAAGGCCACTGAACAGTTCCTGAGGGTAAACCAGCCTTGCTCAAGTAAAGGAATGCCATCAATGAAGCACATTTCTGCATGTCAGTGTAGCTCTTCAAGGAGCATCAAGCCAACTGTTTTCTTTGGTGGTGTAGGTTAGATTCTGCTTTTGAATTTCCCCATACCAGTCACAGAGAGAGAGGAGGCAGGGAGGGTTACCCAGAGTGAATCTGTACCAACAGTGCTGTGACCAGCCACAGACCTCTGGTTATCCCTACAAAGCAGTGTTTGGATGCAGGAGAGCTGTGCTTTGCAGCCCCCATGCCCTTTAGTCTGGAAGGGACACCACTCTTTTCAGTCCCACGGCCTGTCACCACTGGTTGACAGGACCAGGTACCTCCAGCCCATTTGCCCCTTGGCCAGGGGGCTGCAGGGGCCCCTCCTGTCCCCTTGGCCTGCAGAGAAAGGCAGTGAAGGCAGGAGCATGGTCACTCCAGCTGGGATCAGGTACCAGCAGCCTCTATTTGGCATGTTCTCCTTTGCTAAGGCATTCCTTGCCCCTGCCACTCATTCCTGGCAGCTCTCTCGTTGAAAAGGCTGGATGCTGTCACAAGGATCTTGCCAGGGCTGCTCACATCTTCTTGGCAGGACTGGCAGTCCCTGGGCCGTCCCAACGGTGTTCCAACAGACCTGTCTGCACCCCCTTGCTAAAGGAGACAGAAGAAAAGGCCTCCTCAGCTCTCTAGCCAGGCAAAAGAGTTCCCTATGCCCCAAAGCCTGGGCCAGGTTGGTAGTTCCTGGCAGTGCTGCTGAGCCCAGGCACTGCTCCAAGGGACCTGTCATGGGCCCTCATGCCATAACCACACTTACTCTTCCAGTACTTTCCTCAGGAGCTGCAGCTCTTCCTGCTGCTCTAATGTGCTCTGCCTTGCTGTGCTTTGCCCCTTCTTCAGCTTCTCGGCATAGGCCTTTCTCAGGAGGTAGGGAGGGCGATAGGGATCCTCAAACACATAGGGGCAGGAGGTCTGCAAAGGCAGAGGAGACTTCTAAAGCACTGCCACCAATGGCTGGGGCTGCTCCCAGAGCTTCAGTGTGTGACTTGCACAGGCTTGGCTTGGTCTTCAAAGCAGTGGTGCTGACCCCTCACAGAGAGCACAAAGCTGCAAGCCCATGCCACAGCCAGCTGCACGCTCCAGCCTGGGGCCTCAGGAACAGTTCCTCCTGCAGGGAGGGCAGGCCATTGCACTGCTGCTGTGCCCAGGCACCTTCCTTGCTCCCTCCCAGATGTTGCAGCTCCAAGGTCAGAGTGTCACACCAAGGAGTGAGGAGGGGAAACTCCCCTTTCCTCGAGGCTGTGAGGTGCATCCCCTACCTGTCCTTGCTCTGTGTCCTGTCTTGTTCGGTTGCCAAAGTATTTGCGCCACACTTCACCTTCCACCTCATGGCACCTGGATGCCATCAGCAGCTGGAGCTCTCTTTCTTCCCTCTCACTGTAGAGGGAGTGCATTCCCTGAAGACCATGCACACACCACACATGCAACATTACTCACCTTGAGCATGGGTAGGGCAGGAAGGCTGGGACAATGGGCAGCTCTTACTGCCTCTCTGCCTCAGCCCAGAGCCCAAAATGTGACACAGGGCTGGCAAAACCCAAGGATGTACCATTGCTGAGAGTCTCGGAGCACATTCGGGGAGCTTTGACTGTGACTCAGACTGAGGTGTGGGGTGCATTAACGTCTTACTGGTCTTCTCCTGGGTTACAGGCAGGAATCTAAAGAGGAAGGCCAGGAGTCTGAGTCTGTGGGACCCCACTCTGAGCCTGTACCTGTGTGATGGGCTCACACCCTGCTCCATGGTACCACGCGGCAGTTCAGCAGAAGGACCACAAGTCCAGCAGGACAAGGTCTCCAGGGCCATTCAACATCAGCACGTGCACCCCAGCCAAAGGAAACATCTCTCTCTCTCTACCACAAGTGCACAGTGTTTCCCCACACAGCCTCAGCCACACCACTCCTCTACAGGGCTCACCCTCCTTGGCCAACCTCCTTGTCTTTAGGCTGATCAGATTCCATCGACTGCTGGCTGGCCTGGGAAACCCTCCGCCGAGCCAGGAACACCGGATCCAGCACGCTGACTGCAAGTGGGAGAAAGGGAGGAGCACACGGTGTCTTTGAGATCATGTGGCCAGCAGGAGGGGCAGAGCTGCTCAGTCGTGCTACGCAAGGCTCGCCCTCAGTCCTTGCCACTCCTGGGAACCAGAGTTCCAGGCAGGCCCCTGTCCCTCACCCACACTTGATCCGGAGCTGAATTCCCACCAAGCCACCCATCTCTCCGGGACATGATTTTCCTCCTCTCCTACTCACAATTCTGCCATCAGAAGGGACCCACCAATAGGAAGAACTGGGAGGTACTGGGAATCCCCAGGGCCCACTGGAGGGATTGGGTGGTAGGGGCTGCCCACAGCTCAGAGCCTCTTCCAGAATGAGTCATCCCACAGTGACCTCAGACCTCCTGCCCTCGTGAGGGCAAGAGCCCTCTCAGTCCCTGCCAGCCCTCAGATGGCACATTACCTCTGCGGGAACCTCCGCCCCAGGGCGCCGACTCTCTGCTGGGCTTCAGGGAAATCAGAGGGGCCCATGGCTGGTGTGGGGTCTCCACTACGAGACTGGAAACAAGAAGGCACCAACTGGGTAAAGCTGGGGCACCAGGCTCCCTTGGGGGCTCAAACTTGTAATTGCTGGCACCTGTCTTTAGGAGCCACTGCCAAGTCCTTGGAGGACAAGGTGCACAACAACCCTCCTTGCTGCCCATGTAGACTGTCCCACCTCTCTCAGGGCACATTGAAAGTTGACTGGCCCCTTTGTCTGCAATCTCCAAGTCAGAGTGGAGTGAGTGATGGGCAGAGTAGGAAGCTCTCCTGGGAAGGGGCTGGTCTTGTCCAAGTTTGGCTGGAAAGAAGCTTCAACCGGCTAGAACCTGCAGAAGCTGCAGAAGCCATCCACTCACCTTGGTAGTGTGATGACCTCATCTCGACTGACCCGGTTAAAATCATTTTGGCCTGGAAATGCCACGATCCTCATCATGCTGGAGTCCTGCAAGGGGACAGTCACATTTCAACAGACACCCAGAAACATGCTGGTTGCCCACAAAGGTGGCAAAGCACCTTGCTGCTCAGAGACACAACGGCTGCTTCCCAGAAAGCCTCACACCACCTTCTCCCTTAATGTCATTAGACCCTGCCTCAAAGGGCCGAGGCGCTGCCCAGACTTGGACATGCTCATCAGGAGTGTGTCTAGGCTGGGTGGTGAGACAGGTCATGACAACTGAGAGAAGGCAGCAGGAGAGCTTTGACAGCGTTGCCACAGAGCCATGAAGAGGAATCCCATAGAAATGACAAGCTCACCTCGAGCAGAGCTTTCAGCATGTTTCCTGTCGTATCCAGCTTCAGCAGGCAGCGATCAAAGAAGGTCATGCTGACCACTTTTCCTCGCACAGCAAGGATACCAATGCCCTTGAAGGAGAATTCCACCTCTTTGTTGTCTCGGAGAGCCCCAGCAAAGCAAAGCAGGGTCTCATGTACACACAGCTCCACAATTTCTCGGCGGAAGTGGGTGTCTGCAGCAATCTCCCCGAAGTCCAGCTGAACAACAGGTGTCTCATCTAGGAAACAAGAACAAAGCAACAGGGTGTCTGCCACTACAGTTCAGCCAATTCCAAGATTAGGGGTCATCAGTGCCCAGCCCTCAGGCAACACTCTGCCAGACAGTGCTCCCCTTTCAGCTTCAGTCACCTCTCCAGAACAGAGCTGGTGGTCAGGAGAGGCCAAAGCTTTGCTTGGCCTCCTGCTGCAATGAACCAGCTGGAGCACAGGGGAAGCTGGGGAGATAAGGCTGGCTCCCCAGAGAGGGGCAGGGTGCTGGGCTGCCCTATGTGTGCCCACACTCAGCACTCTCCAGGTTGGAAGTGCCTTTCCTTGGCCGTGTCAGAGCTGTTGGCAACAAGCCAAATGCAAGGCCTCTGTGGGGACAGTATTCCATCTTCTTACCAGGAATTTTGGGTTCCTCACACTCAAGGTTGTGGAATGTCCTCAGATGTTTGTTTACAATGAACACAGGTCTCTCAACAGTCAAAACCTCGCTGTCTTCCACACTGGCATGCACTGGGACAATTGCAAATGTCCCAACTCCAGTCTCCACTGCCTGGAAACACAAGCAAGAGGAGGGAGCATTGGAAGGGCTGCCCAGAGGCGGGGTGGCTGCCACATGACTGGCATGGTCCTGGGAATGGCACTTTGGCCCCTGCTCTGGAGGCCCAGAGGGAAAGGGTGAGTTGCTGAGGAGCCAGAGTCCAACTGGGAATGTTTTAAAGTCTGGAGAGAAATTTATGGCGCATGAAGGGACTCCATCTTATGCACTTGCTCATTTATACCCAGTTTTAAACATTGCTTAAAGCGTTTTCTTCATATGATTGTATTAACCCCATTTTCCTGTATACCCTGGGGCATGCCCAGGCTTGCCTAGAGCTGTTTTCCCACCATAAGTTGTTTACTCCTTCATTTTCCCACTCATCCTGCACTGATTGGCTGGGGAGTGCCGCAGTGCGGAGTGAGTCCCCATTGGTCCCTAATACCCAACTCCTCCCAAGTTCCTCCTCCCTTCCTGCGTTCTCCTATCCTGTTATGCCCTGGAATGTCAATCCCATGCTCCTCCCCTGTTACCAAACCCTTCTATACCAGACCCTATATAAGTCCCTGTTCTACCTCAATAAAGTAGCCATTGCACCCCGAGCTTCTTCCTTGTCGGATCCGTTTGTGCAGTGTTGTGGTTCCATTCCCTCACCCACCAGACCATGGCATATGGTGCCCAGGTCATGGGGCAAGGTAGAAGGTCCTTTATATTAAAGGAACTCCCTTGTGCTCACCGGGGCTCAAGTGGCACCTGGAGAGGTGATCACCCCGCTGGTCCTCCTCGTCTGAACTGCAGACTACGGACCATCGGGTCAGCACGAGTCTTTGCACTGGACAGGTGAGCAGCCGGGGACATCCCTACTCCCTCTCCCATCTCCCAATCCCCACGAGAGAGGAACTTTAACATCAACGACAAATTACCAGAAGTCAGCGTAACACCATAATAGGACTCTGGCTATCGACCTCTCAGAAATTTGTATACAGAAAACTTAAAGATTTTATTATTGACCATGGTCACCCCTTGGATAAAAAGTCAGCAAAAGCATTAGGCAAATGGCTTGAACACAAGGGGGAGATAATCTCCAACAATGCATCAATTGAAGACTGGGAGAAAATTGGATATCACATTTGGAAAGTAAACAAAAGGGGTGACCGAAATGCTAAAGAAGCACTAATTGCCTGGAGACTCGTTCTGATGGTGCTACAGCACCAAAAGATGAACTCAGATGAGACTCTCCAAGAAAACACATCGAAACATAAAAAATCCAAGCCAAAATCATTAGTCTGCAAGACAAAATCCCCAGAAAAGGACAAGCCCCAAAAGTCCCAACATGGCAAGAGGGATGAAGAAGGCGCAACATTTTGGCGGTTTCCAAAAAATGGCATCGCTGATGGGGGAGGACATTCGCGCGCACGAAACCGAAGCGCACAAGTGGCAAAGGCGGGAAAGGACCATGCAGGAAAAATCTGCATGGGAGAAGCCTAGGCGAGTCCCACTGGCTCCACCTCCAGTTCCACCCCCTAGGCCGCCTCTGCCTCCACCCGCTTACATCACTGATCCACCTACTGACACACCCCCACACACACCCTCTCCCACCAGCTCTGCCTCTTTCCCGGAGTCATTGCCCTTCCGGGGCCAAAGGGAAAAGAGGGGCAGGGTCAGGCCTAGTTCCGGTGTCAACATCCAGGAACATGGCAGCGCCCATGAGGCCTGTGCCACCCAGGCCTCCGGCACCCACCACACACAGGCCTTACACGGACAACACATACTTAATAGTCATTCACCACAACCGGACATTTGGAAGGCCTTCAGGGCCGAAGTGGTACAGGCTAATGATGCCGAATTCCTGAAGGCTTTCCCCATTTATTTAGAAGAAGGCTATGCCCCAGAATGGAGGCCAATATCCTACCCTATGTTAAAGGATATCAAAAAAGCGATTATCGAATATGGCCTCGGAGCCCTGTTCACAGTGGGACTCCTTGAGTCCTTCTTCCTAGCTTATGATTTGATACCTTATGATATTCGAGCAGTGGTCAGTGGCCTATTATCCACTGTCCAGTCATCAGTTTTTGAAGCAGAATGGAAGAAGCTTGTTACCAAATATGTAAACAAAAAGATGGAAAGGCAAGGGACCCCAATACAGAGGGCAATAGATATGTTGTACAGCGAGGGCAATTATACCAGTAGGCAGGATCAGGCATATATAGATATAACCAAGGAGTTGGCAGTCGAAGCATTAAAGAAGGCGGCCGATGCGTATATTCAGACACCATCCTTTACTCTAATAAATCAGGGGCCTAAGGAACCAGTTATAGATTTTATCACGAGATTAAAAGAAGCGATTGCACGCCAGGTTCAGGAGAAAGAAAGTCAAGATATTCTACTTAATAAACTGGTGTATGAAAAAGCAAATGAGGACTGCCAACAGGCACTTAAAATGTTAAAGGACCCCACATTACTTGATATGATAGAGGCATGCAAGAATGTGGGGTCTGGATCTCATAAGGCCCAATTGCTTGCTGTTGCTCTAACTGGACCACAAACATGTTTTAATTGTGGCCAGAAGGGCCATATGAAAAAACACTGCCCTGAACTGGCCATGAAACCTGACCCCCCAAAGACGTTATGCCAAAGGTGTGGGAAGGGTCACCATTGGGCTCGCCATTGTCGATCTATTACTAACATCAATGGCAAGTTCCTCCCTCCAAGAAAATCCCCTGATTTAAGATGGAAAGTAACCTTTAATTCACTGCCTGACTTTAGGGAATGTCACTGTGAACATCAGGGAAACGGGAGGCAGAGCGCTCAGGGGGGTGTGAAGATACAAGAATCCCCTCAGCTGCGCCCCATCCTATGCCAGTAGTTAAGCCAGCCTTCCCAGTAGTTAAGGAACAACCACCACCCTTAGACCACCACCCTCATATTAACCATTGTGCCTCCCACACTCCAGCTCAAATCTGCTCAACAACTGATAGAGGTCTACCCCTCCTCTGACATTCAACCAGACCAAGTATACCTAATTGTTTCACATTTCACAGCGCTCGAGAGGGGAATTGTAATGACACCTACCCTGTTGACTGGACTCACAAATAATAACATCAGCATTTGTATTTCTGTTGTTTTACCACCTGTAGAGTTGGAGTGTTGGGGACGAAGAAAACCACCTGCGAGAGGAATGGGAGAGATTCCAGGCGTGGAGGAGAGTTTACGAATCATGAAAGGACTTTTCACACTGATAATGGACATTTACAGCCTAAAAAGGCCACCTCTGGACTGGACAGTTACCACCTGTTATCCCCGGTTGTTTACAGTTTCCCCCAGTTTATTATCATGAAGTTATCAACATATTTGTACCCCCAGTTGTTGTTTTTAAATCAAATCCTCCATGTTGTCTTCTTCCTCCCCTCACAGTTTTCCCGCCAGAACTTGTTGTTCTCCCCTGCTTTCCCGCTCCTCTGCCTGTGATTGGTTGCAGTTTGCCGCAGTGCAGAGGTAGCTCCCATTGGTCCTTTCCCCCGGATACCCGAAGTCTCCACCCTTCCTTATTATAATATCCAATCCCAATCCCTCTTTACCTGTCAATCCTTCCCTCCTCCCCTTGCTTGAGCCCAACCCCTAAACTACCCTATATAAGTCCGTGTTTCCCCTTAATAAATTGGCATTGCTTCCTCACCCTCAACTGTGCCCTAGCCTTATTTGCAGTGCCCTATCCCTTTCCTTTACCAACCCACGAGCTGTGGCAAGTGGCGCCCAACGTGGGGCACAGTTGAGGGCTCTTATATTAAGAGAACTCCTGTGCCTGCACTTGGGCTCGAGCGAGTCTTCACGAGGGAAGATCGTTCCGCCAGCTCTCCCCTGCGAAGCGGACGACTGTGGACGCTGAGAAGTCCGACGAGTCGCGCACCAGACGAAGGTGAGCCACAGGGGACATCCCTAATCCTGCACCCATCACCCACCCCCAGCAACATAAACTAAAAGGGAGGAATTACCACCTGGGAGCGTTGAGGAACCAGATTAACAGCATGGGGCTCACGCTTTCCACCTCCCAGAAGTTCGTTTACAGGCGCCTAAAAGACTTTATCATCGAGCACGGTCACCCTTTAGATAAAAAATCAGCCAAAGCCCTCGCCAAATGGCTAGACTGCCACCATCATCACGTCCACGATAACACCACATTTGATGAGTGGCAAGCCATAGACTTCCAGCTATGGCGAGAGGGCGAAAAGGGTGACCAACTCGCGAAGAAGGCGCAGATAGCCTGGAGGCTTGTTCTGATGGTGCTACAGCACCAGATGATGAACAAGAATAGCGGCAGTAACAACCAAGAAGCCGACTCCTCCAAGATAACGCAGAAAGAGAAAGAAAACACCGACAAGGACATTTCTAACACGGACACGGACACTTGCAACACAGATAAGGACACTGAGAAACCCGGGAAAAAGGGAGGGAGAAAGAGAGGACACCGAGGCTCACAAAATGGCGGACGGGAGTCGCGTGAAGACCAAGATGGCAGGAGGGCGCGAAGAAGGGGATCGCGGCGACTCCGAGGCAGTGACGAGGAGGCGGGGCCCCTGATAGCGCGGGAGAAATCAAGGCGGGAAGAGCGGAGGTGAGATTCTGTAGTAACACCCACTGCTCCGCCTCCGCCCCCATACACCCGCGCGCGGAGCCCCTCCTCGGACCGGTCCTCTTCCGCGTCCACTTCCGCCACTTCCGACTCCTCCCCCGAGCCATCTCCCTCCCGGAAGCCACGGGGTGCAGTGGGCGGGGCCAGGGCGAAGGCCACACCAAACATCCGCCAAGATGGCTGCGCCCATAAGGCCCAAGCCACCGAGGCCTACCCCGCCTGCCGGTATCCCCATTCAGACTGCCACTGGGCGCCATGCCTCCCGGAGGAGCCGTCTACCGCTCCGGACATTTGGAAAACCTTCCGGGAGGACGCAGCGAGTGCCCAGGATGTTGAATTCCTAAGAGCCTTCCCTGTGTATTATGAGGAAGGGAAGCCCCCTGAGTGGTGCCCCATCTCGTACCCCATGTTGAAAGATATCAAGAAAGCCATCGTGGAGTACGGGTTGGGCGCCCCATTTACCATCGGGCTGTTAGAGTCATTTTTCCTGGCATATACCCTCATTCCCTTCGATATTCGGGCGGTCATGGGAGGTCTGCTGACCACCGTGCAGGCCTCCGTGTTCGAGGCGGAGTGGAGAAAGAAAATAGTAGCTTTCGTGAATGATAAAATGGAGAGGAGAGGTATTCCCCCACGGCAGGCAGTAGACATGTTGTATGGGGAAGGTGATTACACGCGAAGAGGGGATCAAGCAAAATTAGACCCCAAATTTTTAGATATAACTAAAGAATTGGCATTAGAGGCCCTAAAGAAGGTGGCTGACGCGTATGTGCCGACCCCCTCCTTTACAATGATTAATCAGGGCCTAAAAGAGTCATTTACGGATTTTATAACCAGGCTTAAAGAGGCTATTGCCAGGCAGGTACCTCAGAAAGAGTGCCAAGAAATTCTTTTTAATAAATTGGTGATCGAAAAGGCCAATGAGGACTGCCAAAAAGCATTAAAGCTTTTAAAGAATCCCACTCTATTAGAGATGATTGAAGCGTGTAAAAATGTTGGCTCGCATTCCCATAAAGCACGCCTACTGGCTGCTGCCTTTACAGGCCCGAATCACTGTTTCGAGTGTGGGGAAAAAGGGCATTTCAAGAAACATTGCCCTCGCCTGTCCGCATCCACACCTAACCTCCCTAAGACCATGTGCAAGAGGTGTGGAAAGGGACGGCACTGGACAGCCAGCTGCCGTTCCCTCACGGACATTAATGGCGAACCTCTCCCTCCATCTCATTCACGAAACCTACGGAGAAGAGTCACCTTCTCCTCCCTCCCGGACATCAGACACTTTGACGTTGAACAGTCGGGAAACGGGGAGCAGAGCGCCCGGGGGGGCGCGATGACACAAGTGACCCCCCAACTGCGCTCTGCTCTGCGCACGGCCTCCCAGCCGGACCTTCATCAATAAAAACATCGTTTCCCGAACTAGTTCCAAGCCAAAGTGTTCTGTTCCGGTGGACAATTTTGTACACCGACAATTCCACCTTACAGTTAACTTCCCCCGAACACCTTTTGAAAGTCACACCTTCCGCCCATGTTGACCCGGACTTGACTTACCTAATCGTGTCTCATCTTTCGGCAATGGACAAGGGAGTTAGTATAGTGCCTACCCTCCTGGCTGGGCTGAATGACGTTAACATTGCTATCAGTCTAACTGTCCACCTTCCTCCCATCCAGCTGAAAGCACGCTCCCCGGTGGCCAAGATGGTCTCCACAGAGGATCTGCTGTGTGTCCGGTCCCTGGACGAAGAGCAGAGGGAAAGAGACCAAAAGGAAGTTCTCTGGACCACCACGGTCCGATCTTCTCGCCCTCTGCTCACCTGTCTCATTTATTATCCGCAGCCGAAGCAGCCACAGCAGATCAGGGTGGAAGGCCTCTTGGACACGGGAGCAGACGTCACCATATTAGCTTCCAGGGACTGGCCGCACGAGTGGCCTGCCCAGGCGGCGTTCGTGCGGGTCAGTGGCGTGGGGGGAAGCCAACAGCCGGTCAGGAGCAAGGAGGCACTCACTATCTACGGGCCAGAAGGTAGGCCAGCCTCTCTCCAACCTTACATTCTAAATATTCCAATCACATTGTGGGGACGGGACGCCATGGAACAGTGGGAGCTCACCTTAAGCTCCCCATTCCATGAACAAAATTTTTAGGGGGGGTCACTGAAGTGTTGCAGCTCCCCAGACTGAGCTGGAAAACTGAAACACCAGTCTGGGTTGATCAGTGGCCCCTACCAAGCAAAAAGCTGCAAATTTTAAATGACTTGGTAAATCAAGAATTGGCAAAAGGACACCTGGAGTCTTCCACCAGTCCCTGGAACACTCCAGTGTTTGTCATCCAAAAATCCTCAGGTTCCTGGAGATTTCTCCAGGACCTGCGCAAAGTTAATGAAGTCCTGGAACCAATGGGAGCCCTCCAGCAGGGAATGCCGTCACCATCTATGCTCCCTGCTGAATGGCCCCTAGTGGTCATTGATATAAAGGACTGCTTCTTCCATATATTTCTCGATCCGGCTGATTCGGTCAAATTCGCTTTCTCAGTCCCAGCCATCAATGCTTGCGAACCCCACCGCAGGTATCAGTGGCGAGTGCTTCCTCAGGGGATGAAAAATTCCCCAACACTCTGCCAAATGTTCGTGGCAGAAGTGTTGAAGCCAATTCGGCAGAAATTTCCACAGTCAATCATCTTCCATTATATGGATGATGTATTGATCTGTGCAAAGACACAATTGGCAGTTGAAAGAACCCTAAATTCCACTATCCTGGCGCTAAAAGACAGAGGATTGGAGATATCCCCTGAAAAAGTTCAAAAGGAAGCACCCTGGAGGTATCTCGGACTCAAAATTACCGAGAAAACTATTCGACCCCAGTCAATCGAAATTGACAGCCGAGTCCGAACTTTAAATGACCTCCAAAAGCTGCTAGGAGCCATTAATTGGGTGAGACCTGTGCTGGGGATCACAACTAGTGATCTGCACCCCTTGTTTGAGCTGCTCAGAGGAGACGCTGACCTATCTTCTCCCCGCTTCTTAACATCAGAAGCTAAAAAATCTTTGTCCATTGTCGAAAGAAAAATTTCTGAAAGGCAATCATGTAGGAGGATGGAGGGGCTGCCATCCTCCTTGGTAATCATTAGAGAACAGAGACAACCCCTGGCCCTGCTAGGCCAGTTTACCGCGGATAATAAGGACTTCTGTTTGTGGGAGTGGATATTCCTCCCACACCAATTCGGCAAAACCATCACCACTTTAGCAGAAATGATTGGCAAGGTCATCTTTAAAGGCCGCACTAGGTGTCTAGAACTCAGTGGAGAAGAACCAGATTTTGTCTACCTTCCACTGACTTCTGAACATCTAGATCAACTGCTGCAAACCTCCACAGACTTTCAGATAGCCATTGGGGGTTACCCGGGAGAAATTCGGCTACATCTCCCGGCGTGCCCATTCATCCAGAGACTAATCCAAATTCCACTCAAATTAAAAATTATACAATCAAATTTACCAATAAAGGATGCAAAAACCATTTTTACCGATGGCTCAGGGAGAACCGGCAACGCTGTGATCGTTTGGCGAGAAAATGGTAATTGGCAACAAGATATTCACAGAGTACAAGGTTCCCCTCAGATTGTGGAGCTTTCGGCAGTTGTGCGAGCCTTCCAAATTTTCAGTGGTGAGCCAATTAACATAGTTTCAGATTCGGCTTACGTTGTTGGTGTGGTCAAAAGAATCGAGAACTCATACCTAAAAGAAGTATCAAATGAGAATTTATTCAAATTATTAACTCAATTGGCATTTTTAATTCAGGTCCGAGAATTCGGCTTTTTCATTGTCCACACCAGGTCACACACTGCTCTGCCAGGTCCTGTGGCGGAGGGAAACCAACGTGCCGACCATCTGGCAGGTATGGTGGTCACCCCAAATTTATACCAGCAAGCCAAACTATCACACGAATTTTTTCATCAGAATGCGCGATCGCTACACAAACAATTCGGCCTCAAAATTTCTCAAGCAAAAGAAATTCTAAAAACGTGTCCCGATTGCCAAAATTTCACGCCACTTACTCCTGAGGGAACTAACCCCAGAGGTCTGGCGGCGCTAGAGATTTGGCAGTCAGACGTCACACATGTTGCAGAATTCGGAAAATTAAAATTTCTACACGTTTCAATTGACACCTTCTCCAAAATGATTGTAGCCACCGCGCATCCTGGTGAAAAGAGCCGTGATGTTAAAAGACATTTCCTGTCTGCATTCGCAAGGATGGGAGTCCCGAAGCAGATAAAAACTGACAACGGACCATCCTATGTGTCTGCAGACACGAAAAAGTTCTTTGAAGAATGGGGGGTGCACCATACCACCGGAATCCCTCACAATCCCACAGGACAGGGCATAGTAGAGCGTGCCCACCAAAATATCAAAAATTTGCTCAAAAAACAAAAAAGGGGGAGTATGGGCCTGACTCCCCAAGAGAAATTGGACAAAGTAATGTATGTTTTAAATTTTTTGAATTTGCTGGAGGAATATAACACTCACATAAACAGAAGTCCAGCACAAAAACATTTTATGTCAAACCCAGATTCATCAGGAATAACCTCGCAAAAAGCCGCAATCATGTATCGGGACCCACTAACAGAAAAATGGACGGGCCCTTTCCCCTTGATCACCTGGGGGAAGGGCTACGCTTGTGTTGCAGGTCCTGATGGACCAAAGTGGGTCCCAGCCAGACGAGTTAAAATCACTCAAAGACAAGAATCAGGAGAAGCACAGAAAAGACCGGAATCATGAAGCTGATGACCATCCTCCTCCACGCCGTCACCATCGTCATCGTTACCAAGACCATTCCTCTCGCCGCGCCCATCCCACTAAGGCCCTGGATGGACCAACCAAAGGAAAATCTATGGGTAACGCTGGCCAAGGCAACAGGCACAGACACCCTGTGTCTGTCCTTGGCTAGCGCAGCTAGTCCATTCAGGACATGCCTGGTGGGAGTCCCCATAACATCAGGGGACTGGAGCGCTTTCGTTTCCCAGACAAGATTCCGTGGGGCGATGCCCCTCAACTCCCCCAATCTGGCCCAGGCGATCGCGGCACTTTCCTTTATTGATATTCCCTTCCAGGAAATTGACCTCCTCGGTTCGCTCCCTACCTTTGCATGCGTCATGTTTCATCGTTATACCCAACCTATTTTGTTTACTCCCTTTAATGTT
Organism: Chiroxiphia lanceolata; assembly: GCF_009829145.1. NCBI lineage: Eukaryota > Metazoa > Chordata > Aves > Passeriformes > Pipridae > Chiroxiphia > Chiroxiphia lanceolata. The sequence continues at coordinate 67,269,543 of NC_045640.1, read as the reverse complement.
ACCCCTACAAAACCCCTCTATCAAGGGACCGCTTCGCCGTGGTGTAACGGGTCCATTGTCACCACCATACCCACAGAGCATGTTCCTCGGAACATGCGTCTGCCAAAGGGGTACTTCCTGCTGTGCGGGGACAAGGCGTGGCCTGGTATTCGGGCCTACCCGGAAGGGGGTCCCTGCACGGTAGGGAAACTGGCCCTTTACAACCCGGCGAAGTTCCAAATGACAGATCTGGCCATCCTACCGAGAATCCAAATTAAAAGGTCCCTCCAAAACGAAAACGAATTGGCAGTTCCAAAATTAAAGAACCGAATTCGGTGTCAGGGGTGGTTCCCGAACATCCAAAAACAAGTGGATGGGTGGAGGCTCCCTCCGGAGCCTAAACCTCAGCCACCTAAGCCTCAGACCACCCCTTCCAAAGTTAAACAAATTCCAAATCAGTCTCCTGTCATGTATGCCATACCACATGCAGGTGCTGGGATCGTAACTATGCCACCTCCTCTACCCTTCCCGGCAGATTGTGACTCCAGCATCCACATCTGGTCACGGATGAAAAATTTCTGGGCGTCTTTCCCTGTCCCTGGGATTGGAACCGCGCATGCCTTGTCACTTTTGACCCACCTTGGTTGCTGGCTGACCAAGGAGGCCAATGCCACCACCCAGGCGATAGAAGGCTTATTAGAAGACACCCAGAAACTGAAGGAAGTTAGCCTTCAAAACAGAGCAGCCATTGACTTCCTGCTCCTGGCGCACGGACACGGGTGCCAGGAGTTTGAAGGAATGTGCTGCATGAATTTCTCTGACCACTCTCAATCCATTCATGAAAGTATCAGCCAGTTAAAGAGTCTGATCAGAGATATTCATAAAGATAAAGAAGAGAATATAGGAGACTTGTTCGATTGGCTGAATCTACCGTCATTACCTAATTGGTCCAGGAAAATTATCATAATGTGTATCCTAGCCCTTTCCGTCCTCTTCCTGTTATGTGTTTGTTTACCCTGTCTTATTGTTTATATTCGAAAGTCCTTGATCTCGACCATAAGTGCCAACGTCGCCGCGGCCACAGAAAACAAAAAAGGGGGAGATGTTGGGGACGAAGAAAACCACCTGCGAGAGGAATGGGAGAGATTCCAGGCGTGGAGGAGAGTTTACGAATCATGAAAGGACTTTTCACACTGATAATGGACATTTACAGCCTAAAAAGGCCACCTCTGGACTGGACAGTTACCACCTGTTATCCCCGGTTGTTTACAGTTTCCCCCAGTTTATTATCATGAAGTTATCAACATATTTGTACCCCCAGTTGTTGTTTTTAAATCAAATCCTCCATGTTGTCTTCTTCCTCCCCTCACAGTTTTCCCGCCAGAACTTGTTGTTCTCCCCTGCTTTCCCGCTCCTCTGCCTGTGATTGGTTGCAGTTTGCCGCAGTGCAGAGGTAGCTCCCATTGGTCCTTTCCCCCGGATACCCGAAGTCTCCACCCTTCCTTATTATAATATCCAATCCCAATCCCTCTTTACCTGTCAATCCTTCCCTCCTCCCCTTGCTTGTACCCAACCCCTAAACTACCCTATATAAGTCCGTGTTTCCCCTTAATAAATTGGCATTGCTTCCTCACCCTCAACTGTGCCCTAGCCTTATTTGCAGTGCCCTATCCCTTTCCTTTACCAACCCACGAGCTGTGGCATTGGAGGATCATTTTCTGGTCGCCAAAATGGTCTCCACAGATGCTTTGGTCAGCATTATGTCCGAGGATGAGGAGATCAGGTGTGGCGACCCAATACAGGCAAATTGGATGACTGCTGTCAAATCTTCCAGACCTTTCTTGACATGCTCTGTTTATTTACCAGAACCCAGGAAACCACAAAAAGTCAGCATTATAGGATTGTTAGATACGGGGGCCGACGTTACAGTCGTCACCTCCCGAGATTGGCCTCCCAGCTGGCTAGTACAGTCAACCGACATAAGGGTCAGCTGGATGGGCGCCATCAGAACAGTCGGCCAGAAGTACCGAAACCGTCAGCATATATGGGCCAGAGGGCAGACCTGCATCTCTCAAACCATTTGTACTTAACATTCCAGTAACCTTAGGGGGACGGGACACCATGGAGCAGTGGCATCTTGGAATAGAGACAATTTTTTAGGGGGGGGTCACTGAGCAAGTGCAGCTGCCCAGACTGAGGTGGAAGACTGAAGTTCCAGTCTGGGTGGATCAGTGGCCCCTACCAATCCAAAAGCTGCAAATTCTAAATAAAATGGTAGATCAGGAATTGGCCAAATGACACCTGGCGTCTTCCACCAGTCCCTGGAACACTCCAGTGTTTGTCCTCCAAAAATCCTCAGGATCCTGGAGATTTCTCCAGGACCTGCGCAAAGTGAATGAAGTCCTGGAACCCATGGGAGCCCTTCAGAAAGGTATGCCATCTCCATCTATGCTACCTGCTGAATGGCCCATGACTGTTGTCGATATAAAGGACTACTCTTTCATATTTTTTTCAATTCGGCCGATTCGGCAAAATTTGCGTTTTCCATCCCAGCAATCAACGCTTGTGAACCTCAGTGCACGTTCCAGTGGAAAGTGCTTCCCCAGGAGATGAAGAATTTGCCAACGCTTTGTCAAATGTTTGTTGCAAAAATTTTATCCCTAGTTAGGCAGAAATTCGCAAAGTCAGTCATCTTCCATTATATGGACAATGTTTTGATCTGCGCAGAGACAGAATTGGCTGTCAAAAAGACTTAAGATTCGGTTGTTTCGACTCTAAATTCACATGGTCTAGAATTTTCCCCTGAAAAGGTACAAAAGGAAGCACCATGGAGGTACCTCGGACTCCAAATCAACCAAAAATGTATCAGACCGCAAACAGTTACCTGAGTGAGTCATGGAAAAGAGAGGGTGGGTCCCCTCAGTACCACCCTCCAGACCGCCTCCGCCCCCACCTGCACGTTTCAGGGATCCCTCCCCCGACACGCCCACAAGCACGCCCTCTCCCTCTAGTTCCACCTCTTCACTTGAGAGACCTCCCTCTAGAGATGGAAGGGTAGCAAGGGGCGGGGTCAGGGCAAAGGTCAAGTCCGTTTTCCGGCAAGATGGCCGCGCCCATAGAGCCCATACCACTGAGGCCTACCCCACCTGCCGCTATCCAGATTCGGACACAGACACACGCAGTGCTCCCCCGAAAGGCCGTCCAAATTGCCTAACATTTGGAGGGCCTTCAGGGAGGAGGCTGCACATGCAAATGACACAGATTTTTTAAAGGCTTTCCCTATTTATTTGGAGGAGGGTAGGGCTCCAGAGTGGAGGTCCATCTCCTACCCCATGCTCAAAGATATTAAGAAGGCTATTGTAGAGTATGGGCTGGGAGCACCCTTTACCATCGGTCTCCTGGAGTCCTTTTTCCTGGCATATACACTGATACCTTATGGCATCAGGGCAGTAATAGGTGGACTCTTTTCCACGGTTCAATCTTCCGTTTTTGAAGCAGAGTGGAAAAAGTTAATTACCGCCTATGTAAATGAAAAAATGGAAAGGAGGGGTATCCCGGTAAAGCAAGCAATAGACATGCTTTATGGTGAAGGAAATTACTCGAGCAGAGGTGATCAGGCCCGAATTGAACTTAAATTTTTAGAAGTGACAAAGGAGTTGGCATTAGAAGCAGTAAAGAGGGTGGTGGACGCCTATATCCAGACACCCTCTTTCACATTAATCAATCAAGGCCCTAAAGAACCATTTGTTGATTTCATTACCAGGTTGAAAGAAGCAATTAGTAGACAAGTACACCAAAAAGAAAGTCAGGAAATTTTATTTAACAAATTGGTCATAGAAGAAGGTAATGAAGATTGCCAGAAAGCATTAAAAATGTTAAAAGACCCTTCTCTGCTCGAGATGATAGACGCGTGTAAGAATATTGGCTCGAACTCCCATAAGGCACCCCTATTGGCTGCTGCTTTTACCGGGTCCCAGTCATGCTTCAATTACGGGCAAAAGGGGCATTTTAAAAAGCATTGTCCCAAGCTAACACCAGAATCTAATTTACCGAAGTCCCTCTGCTGGAGGTGTGGGAAGGGCCGTCACTGGTCCTCAAGCTGTAGATCGCTGACCGATATCAATGGTGAACCCCTTCCCCCCAGAAAATCCCCAGGGCTGAAGAAAAAGGTAACTTTTAACTCCTTGCCTGATCTTCGCCCGTGCTCCTGTGAGCACTTGGGAAACGGAGAGCAGAGCGCTCAGGGGGGCGCATTGACAGAAGTAACCCGTCACCTTCATTCCATCCTGCGCCCGACACCGCGCCCAGCTACCCCATAATAAGGGAACCTCCGGCAGACCCGGTCTCCATTAAAAATCAATGTACCCTGCTGAAGTGGATAATTCTCTCAGTAATACACCCCTCCACACACCTAAGTTCTTACGAGCAGTTGGCCAGGGTTAGGCCATCTGCAAATGTTGATCCAGATGCGACATACCTAATGATCTCTCATTTTTCGGCAGTGGCAAAGGGCATTGCTGTAATTCCCACTCTCCTGACAGGGCTGACAAATACTAACATTGCTATTTGTCTAACTGTGCATCTTCCACCCGTACAGTTGGAGGACCGCTTCCCTGTTGCGAAGATGATTTCTACGGATGACCTTCTCTGCATGGTGTCCCAGGACGAGGAGTAGAGGAATGACTCACTGAAGGAAGTCCATTGGGCGACCTCAGTGAGGACCTCACGACCTCTGTTAACATGTCTCGTTTATTTTTCTTTACCTAGACACCCGCAGAAAGTGAAAGTAGAAGGATTGCTAGATACAGGAGCGGATGTTACCATCATAGCCTCCAAAGACTGGTCATACGGCTGGCCAGCCCAGTCCACGGATACAAAAGTCAGCGGTGTGGGAGGCTCACAGTTCCCTGTCAGGAGTCGGGAAGTATTGACCGTATATGGGCCAGAGGGCAGGCCGGCATCCCTGCAACCATACATTTTAAATATTCGGATAACACTTTGGGGACGGGACACCATGGAGCAATGGCAATTAACATTGAGAACAGAAGAAAATTTTTAGGAGGGGTCACTGAGCATGTGCAGTTGCCCAGACTGAGCTGGAAGACCGAGATGCCAGTTTGGGTAGATCAGTGGCCCCTACCCACCAAAAAGCTGCAAATCCTAAATGATCTCGTCAATCAAGAATTGGCTAAAGGACACTTGGAGTCTTCCACCAGTCCCTGGAACACTCCAGTGTTTGTAATCCAAAAATCTTCAGGTTCCTGGAGATTTCTTCAGGACCTGTGCAAAGTTAATGAAGTCCTAGAGCCAATGGGAGCCCTCCAGCAGGGAATGCCTTCTCCATCTATGCTCCCTGCTGAATGGTCCCTAGTGGTAATTGATATTAAGAACTGTTTCTTTCACATTTATTTGAATCTGGCTGATTTGGCAAAATTTGCGTTCTCTGTCCCGGCCATCAACGCTTGTAAACCCCATTGCAGGTTCCAATGGAGGGTGCTTCCCCAGGGGATGAAAAGTTCTCCTACACTATGCCAGATGTTTGTGGCAAAAGTGTTGGAGTCAATCAGGAAAAGATTCCCACAGTCAATCATCTTCCACTATATGGATGATGTATTGATCTGTGCAAAAACAAAATTGGCAGTTGAGCAGACTTTAAATTCCGCAATCTCGGCTCTAAATTCCAAAGGATTGGAAGTATCCCCTGAAAAGGTACAAAGGGAAGCACCATGGAGGTATCTCGGACTCCAAATTACTGCTAAAACCATTAAGCCTCAATCAGTTCTGATTGATAAAAAAGTCCAAACTTTGAATGACCTCCAGAAGCTGTTAGGAGCGATCAATTGCTCAGACCAGTGCTGGGGATCACAACTGGTGATTTGCACCCCCTGTTCGATATACTAAAAGGAGGTGCAGACTTGTCCTCCCCCAGGTTCTTAACACCAGAGGCAGAGCTAGCCCTTTCCACTGTCAAAAATAAAGTATCAGAGAGACAATCATGTAGAAAGATGGAGGGACTGCCATCTTCATTGGTTATTATCCGCAAACAACGACAACCGATAGCCATGTTAGGCCAATTTACAGAAGATAAAAAGGACTTCTGTTTGTGGAGTGGATGTTCCTCCCTCATCAATTCTCCAAAACGACTGTGACAATTGCAGAAATGATTGGCAAGTTAATCTTTAAAGGTCACACCAGGTGTCTAGAGCTCAGTGGGGAGGAGCCAGGTTACATTTACCTCCCACTGACTTCTGAATACCTGGAACAACTGCTGCAGAATTCCATTGATTTTCAGATCGCCATTGGGGGCTACCTGGGAGAAGTCAAATTTCACCTCCCAGCGTGCCCATTTTTACAGAGATTAATCACGATCCCATTAAAATTGAAAATTGTACAATCAGACCTTCCAATAAAAAACGCCAAAACACTTTTTACCGATGGATCTGGGAGAACCGAAAATGCGGTTATTGTTTGGAATGACAATGGTAATTGGTTTCAAGATATTCACAAAGTTCAAGGTTCTCCACAAATCGTGGAATTGTCGGCAGTTGTTCGCGCCTTCCAAATTTTCAACACGGAACCAATCAATATTGGATTCAGCTTACATTGTGGGCATTGTAAAAAGAATTGAAAATTCATATCTGAAAGAAGTGTTCAATGAAAAGCTTTTTAATCTGTTGAGAAAGTTGTTATTTTTAATCGAAAATAGAAAATTTAGCTATTACATTGTCCACACGAGGTCTCACACCGCTTTGCCAGGTCCTGTGGCGGAGGGAAACCAGATTGCCGACCATCTGGCAGGTATGGTTGTTACCCCCAATTTATACCAGCAAACTCAAATATCCCATGAATTTTTCCACCAGAATGCGCGATCGTTACAAAAACAATTCGGCATCAAATTAACACAAGCAAAAGAAATTTTGAAGGCGTGTTCTGACTGCCAAATGGTTGCTCCACTAGTTCCAGAAGGAACAAACCCCAGAGGGCTGACAGCATTGGAGATTTGGCAGTCAGACGTCATGCATGTGTCTGAATTCGGAAAATTAAAATATGTACACGTGTCTATTGACACATTCTCAAAAATGATTGTAGCCACCGTGCATCCTGGTGAGAAAAGCAGGGATGTTAAGAGACACTTTTTGTCTGCATTTGCTAGGATGGGAGTCCCAAAGCAAATAAAAAACAACAATGGACCCTCCTATGTATCTGCAGACACGAAGAAATTCTTTGAAGAATGGGGGGTACACCATACCACTGGGGTCCCTCACAATCCCACGGGGCAGGGCAGAGTGGAGAGAGCCCACCAAAACATAAAAAATTTGCTTAAAAAACAAAGAAGGGGGAGTATTGGCATGACTCCCCAAGAGAAATTAGAAAAAGTAATGTATGTCTTAAATTTTTTGAATTTGCTGGAGGAACCTGAAACTCACACAAACAGAAGTCCTGTCAACAGACATTTTAAATCAGATTTTCTTCCGTGTGAACAAAAAGCCAAAATCATGTATAAAGATCCCATAACAGAATTATGGATGGGCCCTTTTCCCCTGATCACCTGGGGGAAAGGGTACGCCTGTATTGCAGGAGACGCCGGACCTAAGTGGGTCCCAGCGAGACAGATCAGAATACACCAAGACCGCAATGCAAAATGTGGACCCTCCATGCCTACATCATCCTGATCTGCACCTTAGGATCAATCAACAAGTCTACCTCATCTCCCCTGAGGGAGTGGATGAAACAACCGACAGAAAATTTATGGGTAATGCTGGCCAAGGCCACTGGAACAGACACCTTGTACCTGGCCTTGTCCAGTGCCAGCAACCCCTTTAAAACATGCCTGGTTGGAGTTCCTGTGACTCCGGGTGAGGACTGGGATGCATTTGTAGCACAAACCTGGAGTCTAGGATCCCTGTTGTTAAACTCCACTACATTAGCACAGGTTGTTTCCGCTCAAACTTTTACTTCAAACCCACTCCAGGAAATTGACCTTCTTGGCTCTCTCCCCACTGGCAACTGTATTTTGTTCCATAGATACACAGAGCCCATTCTATTTACACCCCACAATGTATCCGCTAGCAGATCAATTTACCGGGACTCCTTCGCAGTGGTGCAACAATTCGATTGCTACTACAGTAGCGACCGAACATGTGCCAAGAAATATGAGACTCCCAAAAGGATTTTTCCTTCTGTGTGGGGATCGGGCATGGCAGGGTGTTCCTGCCTACCCAGAAGGGGGTCCCTGCACAGTGGGAAAATTGGCACTTTTCAACCCAGCGAAGTTTAAATTATTAGACCAATCCTACACCCTCAAAAATCAGGTTAAAAGGTCCCTGTCCTTCGCAATGGGCGCACCGCTTATGTTCTCTAAGCCAAAAACAACAACACCATGCCCAAAACCAAAAGTTACCACTCCCCGTGTTGTTGTGGCACCACGTGTGGATGCTGGAATTGTCACTCCGCCACCTCCCTTACTCTTCCCAGCGGTATGTGACTCCAACATCCACATCTGGTCCCGCATGAAAAACTTCTGGGCTTCCTTCCCAATCCCGGGGATAGGAACAGCCCACGCCCTATCCCTTTTGACCCACCTTGGTTGCTGGCTGACCAAAGAAACTAATGCCACCACCACCGCAATCGAAGGTCTGCTAGCAGATACACAAAAGTTAAAAGAAATCAGCTTACAAAATCGTGCAACCATTGACTTCCTACTCCTGGCACATGGACATGGGTGCCAGGAGTTTGAAGGAATGTGCTGCATGAATTTTTCAGGTCATGCACAGTCGATTCATCAAAGTATCAATCAGTTAAAGAGTTTAGTTCAAGATATCCACCAATCCCGCAGTGAGGGACTAGATGGATTGTTCGATTGGTTGAACCTTCCCTCACTTCTCAAATGACTTAGAAAAGTATTAATCTTGATTGTGATCTCTGTGTGTGCCCTCGTTGCACTTTTAACCTGTTTGCCTTGTTTAGTTGTGTGCCTTTGCCAGATGCTGTTACGAAGTGTCAATGTCAACACCGCTTCAATAAACAAAGAAGGGGGAGATGAGGAGAACAATAAGACTGACTGGGAGAAATTCCAAGCATGGAGAGACATCTACAGAGCTTGAATGGACTGTTAATCTACTGGACTGTCTGTTATATCCCAGTTTATTGTTGGTTTTATGTGAAATTTAATGTACCCCCATATTATTCCCCTCTATCCCTCCGATTTTCCCGCCAAAAGTTGTTTACCACCTTGTTCTCCCCCGCTTTCCCACTCCTCTGTCACTGATTGGCTGGGGTTTGCCGCAGTGCAGAGAGAGCTACCATTGGTCCTTTCCCCTAGATACCCAGAAGCTACACCCACCTTTCCCCTGTCTCCCAATCCTGTCTCACCCTGAGTTGTCAGTCCCATGCTCCTCCCCAGTTCTGAATTCTCCCCTCAGACCTACCCTATATAAGTCCCTGTGTTCTCTCAATAAATTGGCATTGCTTCCAGACCCTTCACCTGTGTCCGAACCCTTTCTGCAGTGCTGCGCCCTACTCCCTTTCCCTTTCGGGCTGTGGCAGTTACCATTGACAAAAATGTCTGAAATTTGAATGACCTCCAGAAGCTACTAGGAGCTATCAATTGGATACACCCTGTACTGGGGATCACAACCAGTGATTTACATCCCCTATTTGAGCTTTTGAAAGGAGATGCAGATCCGTCCTCCCCCAGGTCTGTCACAAAGGAGGCAGAAGATGCCCTCCATATGGTTGAAAAGAAAATATTGGAAAGACAAGTGAGTCGGAGGATGGAGGGACTGCCATTCTCCTTGGTAATTATAAGGGAAGAAAAACAGCCATTGGCCATCTTGGGCCAATTTTCAATCGATAATAAGGACTCCTACTTGTGGGAATGGTTGTTCCTCCCCCACCAGTTCTAAAAGACTGGGTGAAAGAAATTAGTCTTCAAAGGACATATGAGGTGTTTAGAGCTTAACGAAAGGAAACCAGTTTATGTTTACCTCCTGTTAACCTCTGAACAAATTGGGCAACTGCTGAGACCCTCTGTTGATTTCCAAATTGCCATCGGTGGATACCCGGGAGAGGTGAAGTTTCACCTCCCAGCATGTCAGTTTGTTCAGAGATTGGCCCAAATTCCGTTCAAAGTAGAAATTATTCAATCCGAGATTCCAATTAGAGAAGTAAAGACGATACTCGCAGATGGTTCCGGTAGGACTGGAGACGCAATCATCATCTGGAAACAGGATGACAATTGGCAACAAGATATCCATAAAGTGCAAGGTTCACCTCAGATTGTGGAACTTTCAGCAGTTGTACGTGCTTTCGAGATCTTTCAAAACAAAGTAATAAATATTGTATCTGATTCGGCCTATGTGGTGGGCATAGTAAAGAGAATTGAGAACTCCTATTTAAAAGATGTTTCTAATCGGCTTCCGTTTGATTTGCTAAACAAGCTATTGGTTTTGATTCAAAACAGGAAATTCGGATATTACATTCTACATACCCGGTCCCACACCACTCTACCAGGTCCTGTGGCGGAGGGAAACCAGATTGCAGATCAGCTGGCAGGTATGGTGGCAGTACCAAATTAATTCCAGCAAGCCAGACTTTCTCATGAGTTTTTCCACCAAAATGGTCAATTGCTACAAAAACAATTTAATCTGAAATTAAATCAGGCAAAGGAGATTTTAAAGACCTGCCCTGATTGCCAAGAAGTGGCCCCACTTAAACCTGAAGGAACTAACCCCAGAGGGTTGGAGCCACTAGAAATTTGGCAATCGGATGTGACACATGTGCCCGAATTTGGGAAAGTAAGATATGTACATGTGTCGATTGACACATTCTCCAAAATGACAGTAGTCACCACGCATTCTGGTGAGAGAAATCGAGATGTCAAGAAGCATTTTTTGTCCACGTATGCAAGAATGGGGGTCCCGAAACAGGTCAAAACGGATAACGGGCCCTCATATGTATCGAAAGAAACCGAAGTATTTTTTAATAGCTGAGGTATCTACCATACCACTGGAATTCCTCATAACCCCACAAGGCAGGGTATAGTGGAAAGGGTCCATCAAAACATAAAAAATCTACTAAGAAAACAAAAAAGGGGGAGTATGGGTCTGGCTCCCCAAGAAAGACTAGAGAAAGTCATGTATGTTCTAAATTTTTTAAATAAATGGAGGAACCTGACATGCCCACAAGTAGAAGCCCTATAGAGAGGCACTTCCGATCAGAAAACCAACAGAACATAAGGAAGGCCAAAATACTTTACAAAGACCTACTAACTGACAAGTGGACGGGTCCCTTTCCCCTCATCACTTTGGGGAAGGGACACGCCTGTATCTCCACTGATACAAGACCGAGGTGGGTCCCTGCAAAGCACATGAAGGTCTTCAGAGAAACACCGTGTGAACCATCTACGCCTTCACCACCTTCCTCAGTTTTGGAGTGATCCTTTCAACATCGGAGACCGCATCAGACATTCCCATCTGGATGTACCAACAGCCCAAAAATGTTTGGGTGAAGTTGGTGTGGGAAACAAATAATGACGCTATCTGTCTTTCAGTTAATAATATTAATTTATTTCAGATGTGTTTAGTTGGTTTACCCCTTAGTGACGATTTCAGAAATTATTTTGAATCACCTTCTTACGTTGAGGATGACCCCGTTGAATTTGAGGTCTTAGGTTCTGTTATTACCGGTCACTGTTTTAAGTTCATATCTTGATCTACATCTCGCATAAAGAACAGTGTTACTCCCTTTAAGAAAATATACCAGGATGCCTCCCTATGGTGCAATGGCATGCGCCTGAAATAATCACAATGGAGTCGGTAGGCTCCAAACCCAGTGCCCTGTCCCAGGGAAGATTCTTAATCTGTGGCGAGAGAGTGTGGGCTGGTATCCCATGCTATCCTATTGGAGGACCCTGTGCCATCTCCCAGGTCACCCTATTCCACCCACACAAATTTGGGTTAATCAATGAAAACCCCACCTCATTGATTCACCACGAGAGAGACTTCGGAATGCTTCGTATGCAAAACCCCATCCTTAATGATATATTGAGAGTGAAGTACCCGGCAGTGGGGCCAGAGGCAAGACCTCTTACCCCCTGGCCACCAAGTCTTTACACGACCCTTAAAAGATTAACCACTACTAAAAGGCCCACGATAACACATTCTCCTCCAAAAAGAGACTGGAGGCTAGGTAGCAGACAAGTTATCGAGTCATATGGAAAACATACCCTCAGTTACCCTACCCTCCAGTCTCCCCTTAAGTGGGTGAAAGGAGATTCTCCAGCCTCATCCAAGGTTACTCTTATTCCACCCGATGCTTTGCATCCTCCAATGAGATTTCTTCCAATCCCCAAAATTCTGGAGGATTGTGATCCTAATATTGAGTTGTGGTCAACCACGGGAAATTATTTCAGCTCTTTTATCATTGCAGGGATCGGAACCTCGCATGCCCTCAACACCGTGACGCACATGGGGTGCTGGCTCGCGAAAGAGGCCAACGCAACCAGTATCGCCCTAGAAGGCCTAGTTAAAGACACTCAAAAATTGAAAGAAGAGTCCCTTCAAAACAAGGCCACCATAGACTTTCTGTTACTGGCACACGGCCATGGGTGCCAGGATTTTGAGGGGATGTGTTGCCTAAATTTTTTCGATCACTCCGAATCAATTTTCCAAAGCATTAAAACCTTGCGTGACCTTATCAGTGAAATTAAATTTTCCTCTAAGATATCCACAGACGATCTATTTGATAAATTGGGTTCCCCTAGCTTACCTAACTGGTCTAAACAAATACGTTTAATGTGTTTCGGAGTCTTGATGACCCTTTTTGTGTTGTTATTAATGCTTTGTTGTGTCATAGCCGCCTGCAAAAGCCTCATTCCGAGAAACATATTTTTGTCCTTCTATCAAGAAAAGAAAAAAGGCGGAGATGCTGAGGAGCCAGAGTCTGACTGGGAACGTTTTAAAGCCTGGAGAGAAATTTATGGCGCATGAAGGAACTCCGTCTTATGCACTTGCTCATTTATACCCAGTTTTAAACATTGCTTAAAACGTTTTCCTCATATGATTGTATTAACCCCATTTTCCTGTATAGCCTGGGCTTGCCCAGGCTTGCCCAGAGCCATTTTTCTGCCATAAGTTGTTTACTCCTTCATTTTCCCACTCATCTTGCACTGATTGGCTGGGGAGGGCCGCAGCGTGGAGTGAGTCCCAAGTGAGTGCCCAACTCCTCCCAAGTTCCTCCTCCCTTCCTGCGTTCTCCTATCCTGTTATGCCCTGGAATGTCAATCCCATGCTCCTCCCCTGTTACCAAACCCTCCAATACCAGACCCTATATAAGTCCCTGCTCTACCTCAATAAAGTAGCCATTGCACCCCAACCTTCTACCTTGTCGGACCCCTTTGTGCAGTGTTGCGGTCCCATTCCCTCACCCAAGGGACCGTGGCAGTGAGGCACGTGCAGAAGGCAGGACTCACCCTCTTCTGCAAGAGCTGTCTGTGGATGTAGCGAGATGCTCCAGACCAGATTCTCCAGATTTCTGGAAAGCAAAAGAAAAGCCCTGCCATGCTCTGGTTCAGTGACAGCCACCATCCTCTGAGCCCCTACCCACACAGGTGACAGTAGAGCGCCCTTAAGCCCCCCTTGCCCACTCTCATCTCTGGGGCTGCCCAGTTGCATTCCTGACTGCCCTAAGGCTCAAAGCAACCCAACCTGCATCCATGATAGGCCTGGGGAGGAAAGGCAGGCAGTAGTTTTGGGAAGAGAATTTCCACTCCTAGACACTGCCAGTTCCCAGAAGGTGATTATCATGTGTGTGTCTCAAACACTCATAGCCAGATGGCTGTGGAGCCAGCTAAAGCTTGTTGATAACACACAAGGATTGTTGGTAATAACCGGAGATTGTTGGTACTAACACACCATGGGAAAGGACAAAATAAGGCTGGAGAAGGGGGTGATGAGGAAGTAGAAGAGCACTTTTCTGGGACAAACATCCTTGTTATTAATCCTGGAGAGAAGCACAACACAGTAAAGTGCAAGTGCAGGAATGAGATCGAGAAGTGACCATGGACTGTAGGGGGGATGAAGAACAACAAAGACCCCTGAAGCCTTTCAACCCATTTCCAGAAAGGTGTGAAAGAACAGACTGCAGATGATAACTAATTTGCGTAGAAAGCGAGAAACGTCTTTGGGGTATAGAAATGTGTCTATAAAAAGGTACCCCCACCACGCCCAGGTGGTGCCCCCAGGAAATCCCATTGGCTGGGCTGATACTGGAACCAGAAGTAGTGATTGATTCCTTCCTTCCTTCCATCCTTCTGTCCTTCCTTCTTTCTTTTTCTTTCTCTCACTCTCTTCCTCTTTAATTCATCTCTTCCTTTCTTTCCCTTTTCATCTTACCCATTTATCCAAAACCCACTGCCATGTTCTTATATAGTAGGTCAGAAACTCACATAGCAATTTACATGCCAAGCATGTAATTTACTAATAAAACATCTTGAGTTCTTGTGGACTTTTGTTGTTCCTTTCTACCATGAGCATCACCCTTCCCCTTAAGGGTGGGATGTCACAGCTACCAAAGCCACCCCAGAGCCTCAAGGCACCACAAGGTAGGGCTCTCCTTACTGCAGTCTGTGCCGTCCAAAAGAGCCCCCTCTATGGCCCCAGACTCAGGGGGGCTTTCCACAGCTCATCTCCATGTAATCTTGGCCCTGATAGTGCTGCTGCAAGGGACACCTATGGCCTTACCACTGTTGCTGAGCTCCTTGAGAGTTGGGAGCTCCTCTGGCCCTACAGAACTAGAGAGCAGGTAGTTCTGCATCTCTGCCCCCCTGCAGTGCAGCAGCTGAGGAAGAGGTGCTTGTCCTGCTACAAAACCCCTCTGCTCCTCTCCTTTCTTTGATGCTTCTCCCCAGGCAGCGTCTCCAATGCTCTCCTAAAGTATCTCCTTTTCTCCTGGGAGCAGGGCAGATCCGGCAATATAGACCAGAAAAGGTGCCTGCCCTGCTCAAAATCTCTCTGCTCCTCTCCTCCCTCCTCAACACTTCTCCAAGTGGTATCTCCAATGCTCTCCCACAGCTTCCCTTTGCCTCCTGGCAGCAGGGCAGCTCCTGCACAGCAGAGCGCTGGTGAGGGCAGTTCCAGTGGTGTCCAGGCCTCTCCAAAGAGTCGTGGTCCAATGACACTGTCCCTGGGATGTGAGTGTCCCACTGTGATGTCATGCCATGGGTCACAGGGCTGTACACAACCTGCCACCACACAATCCCACCCACGTTTATCTCCAGCATGAGCAGGGTAGCCCCACCGGCCACCTCAGGCTGCTGCACTGACCCTCCTGCCTGCACAGCTCAACTCATCCTCCCCAGCTGGGCACACAGGAACTCCTGGAACCTGGGGAGGAATAGGCGCTAGTACGGAAGGGGCTTCATGCACTCAGAATAAAGCTGGAGAGGTCCCCCACAGGTCACGAGGGAAAGCAACCCCATGTTTTGTCTCTCAGGGCAACCCTCAGCCCCTCCTATCCCCTAGGGCCACTGGGATGGACCTCTTTCCCTACACCAGGATCCACAAAGAAGGAATACAACTGCACATGTGCCTTGCAACTGCCTCCTCCGATGCACAGTCACCTTCCTGGAAGTCTTCCCTTGACATGACTGTCAGCTTCCAAAATCCTCTACCAAGCTTGCAGAGATTCTTTGCACGTGGCTACAGGCACCCAAATAAACCAGCCCAGATGGGGACTGATAACCATGTGCAGGTGGTATAAGAAGTCACTTTCCCTGAGACAGGAATTGTGTTTGGCCATGAGCTTGTCATTGTGTCCATTAGGTATCACTACGCTGTTCAGGTACACAAGGCACAGCTGAAATGAAAAACCCTTGTGCAGGCACATGTAACTCAGCCACTGAGTGTGGTGTACCAGGTGTGAAGGAACATGGACATGGTGGCTGCTGTTGTCAGATAGAATATAAGTAGCTACCATGAGGTGATAGAGGCTCCAGATTCTATTTTTATTTTTTTAATATACGCTAACTAAGCTCAACTGTTTATTTTTAAACATTGACCAGTTCCTTTACTTAATTATATATGACTTTAAAATACTGTTCATGAAAACTTATTAAGTTTCCATAATACCTTGTGGGTACCTTCCCATTAACATTTCTTAGACCTTCCATAAAGGTGATTTATGGCCTTTATGTACAACCACCCATCGGAGAGATTTTGAATAAGACAATCTCTGTGAGTAAATGTTGCTCATGTACGTTAGTGGTTTCCAAGTCAGCCAATTAACTTACAAATGTTTGCAGGTTCTTTCTTCATTTTTTTCATAACATAGTCAGGCACAGTATTAATATCCAGTACCAAGTCTAATAAAATTTCCATTACCTTCTGGGGTTAATAATGAACACAGCAGGGACAAAATCAGTATCACTGTATTAACTATCATTAAATAAGGTATCTAAGCATGAGCATCATAGCAAGTGAGTGTATATAAAATATTTGTATTTGTCTACTTATCTTATTCAAACTCTAACTTTGACATTAAGCCTTGGATTTGAAAATTAGTAACGTGCAAACACATTGTGCACGGTCAATTAAACTGAACTCCACTATTTCGCATCATCACAGGAAGTGTGAAAACCAGAACTAAACTTCATTTCTGCCAGTTTTAAAAAAGTATTTTAGATTTTTTTTCATGAATGAAAAAAACAATCTGAATCGATTGATTTTAAGTATGGCATTCTCTGAACTATTTGATCCTACATATAACAATTTCAACTTAAAAACCAAATCATGCTGCATATTACAATAGTAAAATTAAATTTTACTACATTCCTTCATTAGCAGCATACATCCATGTAATTAAAATACTTGGAGTTATCAAATCTGAGGCATGTATTCTGTCTGGTCTAGCACACGGAAATCTGCGGTAGAGGGCTCAAGGCATGTTCCCCACTGGCTAACCTTGGGCATTTAAGTGTTTCTGTGGACAAGTAGGCTCCATACAACTTGGCAAGCCAGCAAAGAGAGAAAAACACAAACTATGTAGGTCTGAAGTCACCTCCATACATAATAAAATGATGGTACAGTCACATTAGGAAAGCAGGGAGTAAAAAGCGAAAATGGGTTATGAGGACATCAGTAAAACAGAAGAGGGAGAGAACAGACACAAGGGATCCCAGCTCCCCACATGCTCAGGGCAGTGAACTCACCCGAGCACTCCCATAATCCCATCCAAATTACGCTGGGTGGAAGGGAGAAGGGTAGTGCTAATGTCTCCTGCAGTCTTCTCTCACTATGGACTCGGGACAAAGATAAAAGCATGAGTCCACAGGTTGCACAGGGTAAACAAAACCCAAACTTAGATGATGCCTATGCATGGCTCTTCCCTGCACTCTTTTCTGTTAAAAGCTTGATGATGGAAGGAGAGGCACCTTGTGAGCACTGATTAACCTCAAAATGCACAAGTCTGCACCGTTCTGGTCCGAGAAAGTTTATTTATGGCTGACCATTATTTGAGAAGACCTGCTACCTGCTCACAGTGCTGCAACAGACTGCACCCACTCCAGTTCTAAAAGTAATCCTGCTCTTCTTAATGTGAACCACACACCGACACTGTAACTAATATTAGTTGGCATTTATTAGCAGTTTGAGATACAAGACAGTCTATGGGCTTAGGAAGTGTGGCCTCTTAAGGCAGGCCTCTTCAGTAAAAACAGAGGTAACACATTGCCTGCAGTTTCATAATCTGCTTTTTTTTTCCAGACTGGAAGTACAAGTGAAATGCACAGAGCAAAAAAATTAAACTTTCAAGGACTAAATCTAGACCATGTTGTATGCTAAACATATTTTAGCATACACATTTACAATTAAATAGTTTCATAAGTATCACAATTTATCTTCTCACACAAATGAGAACAAAATTAGTTTTAAATATCTCAGAAGCATATTTTTTCCTCCTTCAGAGTCAAATGGGGCTGAGGACTTTTTGAACAAAGGGACTTACAGTGAATACCTGCAAGCATCTGTAGCCACATACATTTCTCATTTCCATCTCTATTTTTCTCCTTCTTCCTCAAAGCAATTAAAATCTTCCTTTTGCTGGAAGGCCTGCGGGGAATAACCAGAGGGGAGTTCTGAGAGACAACGAGGTCCTGAGGTGAACCATCTTCCTCTGGGTCCTCAGTTAGCACCATCTCCATGGTACCACTGACAGTGCAGTGCTCCTGGTAAACCTTTCTAGGTGTCACTCCAGCAAGCTCTGGTGCCATGTGGAAAGGCTGTTTCCATTGCTCAAAAGACTGAATCTAGGTTTGTGCCTCTGCCCAAGGGCTGACTCACTCCACTCACGTTCACTCTGACTGACCTAGCCCCATTTTGTCTGTAAGACTCAAGCTGTGCTTTAGGTAAGTGCAGCTAAATTTGGGAGATGATAATTTTTATTTCTGCACGTCCACTCAATTAATCTGCTCCTGGACTGCCAGTGATAATAATTCTCCAAGAACTACCAATTAAGTCATACAATTAAAATTATTTTCTAAAGCCTCCTATTGTCATCTGAGAACCTTGATGGTGACTCTTGCCATTATAGCTCGTTACCCTTCAGCATCATCACATCCAAAATATGGATTTTGGTTTTTCTTGTTCATTCACAGCACTATAAATGCGATGAAGGAATTACTACTTCATATTCTACTTCTTATTTGCTAGAACTTTCCTTACATAATTTTCCCTCTGAGGCTTTTGCAAACTTCTATTTCTTTATTCTTTTACGGTATTTTCTGCAATTCTTCCTCATCTCCATTATTTCTACTGAAATTATTTGCTGTCTTTCCCTTTCAATTTCTTAAAAACCTTGAATTCCCTCCCCAACCCAAACTGTTTAAGGGCTTTCACTTCTGGTTTATATCAGATAGGCTCAAGCTCTAGTTTTCTGTTTCGCTAAATTCTAATTAAACATCTGGCCCACATACAAATGATGCCTATTACCTCAGTGGCAGCTCTTTCTTTTGACTAATCTAGAAATACTCATTTTCCTATATATTTTGTACCAGAGGAAGTTGTCTTTAAAGATGAGAAACTTTGCTCTTCAAAAACTTAGTCAGTGTTAATCATGCAGAGATGTAATCTGCTTTCACATAGCCCTCCCTGCATCAATCCAGGATGAGGTGTTTTGTGCTACCTACCAACCAGAAGACTGTTTAAGACCATTTAACCACAATAGGACATAAATATTGAGATTACAAAATAAAGAAGTGAATTGACAAAAAATAATTAAAAAAAAGGCAACAAAACAAACAAACCAAGGGGGAAAATGAATCCTGATGTAAAGTCAGCTAGTTAAACTGTATTCTAGCTACATAGCCACTATTAGCCAACCCCTGCAGTTTCCAGATGTTTATTACAGGATATGCCTGGACAAATCTTCTTTCATAAAAGCTCTTTGACACAAAGACATTAAACTTTAAGTACCTTAACACAACAACAGACCTTTTAAAGGGGATTTACTTACACTTTTTATATACAAAAGCAGCTGGAGAGGGAATAGAATGACAATGAAGTAAAACAATACTTACAGAGAACCACTTAGTAAATCTCCACCTTCTTCTCCTTTCATAACCAAACGAGAACTCCATAAGAACTGTGTATACAATAGTCCTATTAAGCTCATGATTGTCTAAAAGATTAAGGCTCTGACCAAAAGAGCAGCAATTTCTGAAATCACTGGAAATCTCACTATTTGCTTGAACAACTTTGGATCTGGTCCATACTGACTCCATAACTGTTCATAAGCTAGAAGAAAACAACTCTGGTTATAACCTCCATAAAAACACAGTAAAAAGGAACAAATGCTTGCTTTCTATTTACTTTACTTTCCATATTTTTTAAAAAGGAAATTTCCAGCATTTTGCTCCACAATATAATCAAGTTAATTTGGTCTGAGGAAGTGAAAGGAAGATACAACAAAGCACAGAAGTTGTTTCTGATTCTGAGATTTATCATTATTCACAGTGAAAATGACTACTACTTTATCCCTCAGTTTGATGATGAAACAGAAATTATTTGCCAAAAACTGGGGGGATAGTGGGACATACTTTTTCTTTCCAAAAAATGCTCTCTATTGCTAGTTCCAGGG
The DNA here is from genome assembly GCF_009829145.1 of Chiroxiphia lanceolata. Lineage (NCBI taxonomy): Eukaryota > Metazoa > Chordata > Aves > Passeriformes > Pipridae > Chiroxiphia > Chiroxiphia lanceolata. The sequence continues at coordinate 67,249,434 of NC_045640.1, read as the reverse complement.
TCCTGGTTCTGTATTTCACCCATGTCCCAATTTTACCTACAGGCTTTTCATCACAATTTCATATGTTCATTAAATGCAAGATCAGACTTCTGTAACTGACAGTTTTACTTCCACTTGGAGGTTTGCGTGCATGTGCATATATATATATATATATTGTAGACCAAGACCAAAAAATGAATATAGCATCAAATGATAAAAAACAGGAACATGATTCTAAAACATTTTAACTAAAACTTATGCTGGTTGGATACTGATCATTCCTAATTTCAGGCAAGGCTTCTACTGTTTTTCAGCGAGTGCCAGCAAAAATACATTTCTATTGCTCCTGTAGAGCAAAAAAGAAAAACAAAAATCAAAAAACATGATCAAAGAACGGCTGCCCACTGGCTGACAAGCATACATGGATTTGTAGGATAAATGAAGCTGTGGCTACAAGCAGGCACCCATCATACCCGAAATAAAAGGAAACTGTGTCAAAAACTCCAATTATTTAAGTAGGCCTAGAACAGATGCCGAGGTCACGATGCTTTTATAGCCAAAAAAGTTAAACTACTTTGTAGATTTTTTTTCCACCGCTCTCACAAACTGAAAGTTATTACTTCCTAATGCCACACTTGGCAACCAGATGGTACCGAGGAAACCTCTATTCTAATTTCACAGGTATTTTAATAAATTTATGCTAGGCTTTTTAGATCACTAAGATATGATTAGCATCTTCTATACATGAGTAGATAGACCATATACATGCTATCTCATCACACAGCAATACCAAGCTGGATAAACTGGATCAGGTTCAAGCTAATCAGACAATCCCAGACCTAGTGGATTAGACAAATCAAGCAATATAGAACATCGAGCAACTTCCTCCACCTCAAGACAGATGTTACCAACGATCCAGCATACAGGGGACAAGCAGTACACTTGCCACTACAAAATTAACTTCTCTCTATATTCTGAAGACATTTGAATAAGCCAAATGTATTTATACTAGGCTGTATTTTGGCATGGCCACAGCATTTTTTATGCAGCACTGGAAGCTCTAACACTGAATTTTTCATACTGCCAAACCACACCAAGTTCCTACAGAAAGTTCCCAAACTTCTGCTGTTAGGATGCCCAAAGCACATTTCAGTAGGCAGGCTTACAGAGAAACCTTCTCGGATTAGACTCGTGCAGTACTGAAATCCAGTTCCTGTATAGAACCTTCTTGCTCATGGACTTAATTCACTTTTGTCATATGGGAGAAATATTATGCACATTATACACATACAAAGACTGAGGCATGGAAAAGTAAAGCAGTTTTTCCAAATCGCCACTACGGGCAAAGCAAGAGCACAATCCTGTCTTCTAACTTTGGTACTACATCAAATGGCAATTTCTGCCATTCCCTAAAAGCACATAAGCTCTGGAAACTGTTTTATTACAGCAATCACCTCTAGAAATTTTCAGAATCACATTATTACCCAGAAAGCTCATTTCGGCAGGAAAAAAAAACCCCACAGTTATATACTTTTCTTGTCCCCTAGACCCATTTTTTTTTGATTTCTCAGATTAGGGTACCAATCAGATATTATCCTCCCTCCTCCCATGGAGACCACAACACAAGGTCGTTATTTATTACCTACTGAAAATTTAAAAAAAGGGGTATTAAAAATTACAGTTTCCTATATTACAGTTCTGTAGATAAAGGACTTCTGATGACACTATAATTTTCTGAATTCTGGTCAAGGATTTTCAGTTAATATTCTTCAATACTGCCCTGTAAGCCTATAGTTACATTGCAAAATCAATGTATACAACTATTATTTGGCTTTTCTATCTTTGCTTGCAGTAAGAACCGCATTTCTGAAGCTATTTATCAGCACTTTCATCATGCCATAAAGGCTATTTCTTCCTTCCTAATTGTGTTTTGTTCATTTCTGTACTGAGCAAAATATGGCAACTGGTCAAAAGGATATATCCTTTCTTTCCAGCAAATTGAATGCTAGTTTCCTGGTCATCTCCAGATTCTTAGAAACTACAGAGTAGTGAAAACTAGGGGACACAAGTGCTCCCCCCACATCCCTAGTGCCCAGCATTACAGCAGCAAGGCAGAGCTGCAGACAACTTCCTGACATGTTCTTCCAGAAGAAGCTTTTCCAATTAAAGCCAGTAGTAGAGCATAACCAGTAATAACAGTAAGTTGTTCCAAAATATTCCCACTCTGCTCTTGACACTGCCTTTTACAGGAAGCTATGGTCCCCTTTGACCAAGTTTGGCACAGTTACAGGGAAATCTATGAGGATTACTGAAAACCAGCAAACTTGCAAATGCTTTTCAGAGCTAAGAAAATCCAAGCCTTCCTACCACGTTTCTGACATCTTCCCACTCTAGTGTAAGTCACATTTACATGGCTCATTCTTCCATTTAACACTTCCCACAACTTGACTCCTTCCTGTCTTCACTTCCTTTTCCCGCCTTTTCCTGCAAAATCTCTTTACTTTTGTGCTTAGCTCACATAGAGTTATCACAGCGCCCGTGTGCTATTTTTCTCCGCTAAACTGATTAGTTCTTTAAGTCAGCTCTCTGCCTGCTGGAGACAGACACTCCCCTCATGATCTCACAGCAGTCCACACTACTACCCAACAGCACCGCCGCTTTTATTTGTAATGAGCATGGCTCCTCTTTTTGCGTGGTCATTATATGGCTTGCTTGCAGTCCAGCTGCTGCCTCCCACAGCTGCAGGATTTGCCGGACCATCCCTTCCAAGCAGCAGCAGCTGCTGCAGCTCGCAGCTCTCCGGGAGCGTGGAATGCTGCTGCTGGGGGAAAGATGCTCTCGCTCCCTGCGGCAGCAGTGCCCTGCACTGGTCCTTGGCAGCCGGGAGGAGCAGCCGCCGAGGCCATCCAGCTCCGTGCTGAGCTCCACCGCGGCAGGGTGACCCTGCCGGTCACGGGGGTAACATTTTGCTGTCTCGACTGACGGAGTTGATCAGCCTCTCCCGAGAGCTTAGAAGCGCATTGAATTAAAGGACTCTCGCTAGAGGCAGAATCGGGTTTGTACTGGCCGCTGCTCCTGCTTAACTTGGTTGCAGCTGCATTCCTCTCTCCCCCCACTCGCACATCTTCCAGTACTGTCATTTCTTTCCAAGCTCAACATCAAGGTTCATGTAATTATATATAAGCATATGCATATGATTGTATGTGCATGTATTACTTCAAAAAGATTTGCATAGTAAAGCCAGCAAAATGAGAAAACACCAGTATTAAAGGAAGCAGGTGTGATTCAGCAGCTTGTTTTGGGCACGTTAGGAGACCGTCACATGTGGCTGCAGACTTCTTCAGTGCATATTGTGCCAACCCTGCACTTCCTATAAAATCATCATCACCTCCGAAGCTTTTCTCATCATACCCGAGTGCTGTATCCATTCATGACAAAATACCTTCGGCAACACTGTTTTAGCCCTTCTTAAAACGAAAGAATGTGGGCATATTTTACGTACATTAACACACAATAGCATAGTGTATTCAGCATCCTTAACTACAGGGTCTTTCCTTTCCTTCCTTATGCATTGTGCACTGTAACAGAAGCCAAAGTGCTGCAGGTATTAACCAGCGCCGATTCAGCATCAGCGGCACTGCTCATGGTGTGCACTGATTAAGCAACAAAAGCTTTCTTGGAAAAGATCTTGTCCCAGAATAAAAATTTGGTACCCTTTGAGTCCCTCGTTCCAATGCACAAATCGGAGGACTGACAGGCAGCAGATGTGGGATCTTTTCGTAACAGATCACCACGACGTAGGCTCACTGGAAGCAACAACGTCGGGAACTTTGAAATCCAATATTTCTTAATTCTGATTATGCAGCTTGCATACTTTGCTAATCATTTTCCCAAAGTTTTGCTGAGAGAGGCATATTGTCCCTGTCTCCCGTAGCTGCGAGATCCTGCTGATCAGAGCAACCTTGGAGCTGCGTGAGGCAGCGGCGGTGGGGCCGACACAGCCCCCGAAGATCCCACTGCTGCACCGGCTTCTGGTGAGGGAGACAGTCTTATGGTTTGATTTCTTAATTGAAAAACTGTAATTGTAGCAGCACCAGGCCCCAACGTGCATAATGAATAGAGTGTGGACCATTGAAATCTATAGCACAGACTGCTCCTACTTCACCTAATTAAGTAACAGCTCGCAGTTAGGAGCTTTTCTATATGCATATGTAAAGCCTGCTGATAAAAGGGGAAAGGGAACTCTTAACAGCTTTGTTGCTGTTAGGCTGCAGGAACTTAGGAAGCTGCTGAAAACTCTGGTATGGTATTTAGCTTTGTGCTTACGGCCTGATTGCTTTTGCTTTTAAGTCTAAATACTTTTTAATTTTTCTCTCTTACCATTTGTTTTGCTGCACTTATACTTTATAGCCATTTCTCTACTCTTTAGTACTTGTGACCTCCTTTTTCTGCTATTCTATGTTGCTCTATACATATGCTTTTCTTTTCCTACTTTCTCTTGCTTCCTTACCACCAGTGGGAGTAGCAAGTGTGGATAAGTGTGCACATGCTTTAAATCTATATCCAGCTCTGCAGAGGACTTGCAGAACCCTGGAAATAATTATTCTGAGAAAAATTGTGTTCATCCTCCACAGCAATTGTGTGGAACATATGAACTTGCACAGTTTCTGTCATGCAGTCCAGCCACTAAGCAGTTGTGAGAGTTGTGAGTACAGATTTTTCAAGGACCAACTTATAAGTTTCTGAGAGTGTGAAAGCGTTTCAAGGAACAGCTTTTGTGGAAGAAGTTTCAAGGACTTATTTCTTTGGTGTATCTTCCAGAGAATGGCAACAAGCACTCCTGAGACCTCCATCTGCTAAAGTCACTCTTCCAAAATGTGGAGGTGGAAGAATTTCTGAATTGAATATTGCAATATTTTTAGTATAGACAAAAAAAAAAAAAAGTGTTTTCCTTGATCATTGCCTCATAAGTGACTAAATTGCTTTCCAACTGGAACTTCCTCAATACTAAAATTGAGGTGGGTAAGACTATGGAAAAGTTTTCCCTAGCCAGATGCAATTTTAGGAGAAAAAACTTGAAATAGGGTCTTACCACGGGAAGACTCAAAAAGAAAAATACAGTCTTAACTATTGGTAGTGAAAGTAGCTCCACCTAGAACAGGTATAAAATCACAGCTGTCTGTACTCTTCCTAAGTGACTATATAATTAAAACATCATTTTTGCCATCTTTCTCCTTTTCCTTCCTAATTGTTATCTGTTGTGTAGTTGGCATGATGACTCAGATGATAGAATTATGCTGGAAATTATATATACATGGAACACTGAGGCCCAAGAATGCAAATTCTTCTGAATAAACAATCTAGTTTGGGGGGTGGGGGTGGGTGGGTGTATTTATTCTGCCAAGCACTAGACATACAGTAATATAAGTCGAAGAATAGAAGTTTTATGTTTGAACTACTGCTTTCAAGCTGAATCTCAAAACAAACTGAGCTTTAGTTCAAGGCTTGAACTTGCTGTTGAAAAGAAGATCAGCAGTGCAATTTTCTTTATCATGAGCATCTACATCTACCTATGGCTTTGAGTGTATAATAATAGTTTCAAGTAACTGGAGTTTTCCACTGTAGTTTTGTCCTCGTTTGCTCTTGTAATCATTCAAGTTTAGCAGCATTTGTTGCAGTCAGATACAGGTCAACTGTATTTTGATGAAGTTCAAAGAAATGGGTGCAGCTGATTGAGCCATATCATTAAAAAAAAAAAAAAAAAAGAGAGAATATAGTAGCTTGATGATGCTTGTCCAGATCAATGTGATTGTATTTTGCTTTTCATCTGATTCAATACCAGGTTGCTATCGATGAAGTAAACTACCTTTCTGAAAATTCTACCTGGATGATAAGTAATTTGCCTTATTGAAAAGTCTTTTGTTAAGAAATATCTTCTCTGATGTAAGTTAGATACAGATGCCACCTCTTGTCTGCAAGTAAACAGATAAAAGGAATATGTATTTTTGACTGATCACATTGTATAAAGTAATTTTCATTGGTTCATAATGTATCTGCAGCATGACAATAACCATGAAGTTAAAGATTGTCAGATTTGTCACTAATTAATACATGAATAATAATGGGACATGAGACAAGCTTACAGGAATCATGCCCAATGTTGGTTATTGTAAAGCCATGCATACAGAAACAAGTGTTTTGAAGTGACCAGGACCTTGGCTGCTCTGATCTGGATATAGTAAAAGGCCTGACTACTAGAAAATGTTCAGAGCTTAACCGTGGAAAAATAATTTTCTTGTATTTATTTCAATGCAGACTTGAATCAGCTAAAACCACGAGTCAGTGAAACAGGCTGGGATTTTTATTTCTTTTATTTTGTGATAAACATTATGATAGACTCTGAAGCTAGAGAAGGTGGAATAATAGCAGTAGACTGTACCAATCTACTGTTTCACACTGAACAGCCTCTTGCTGCTTGAGTAGTCACCCTGAAATCTCTACAGAATGCCTGGGGGCAAGGAAAAGGAGGTAGAAGACTGTCCTTAAGAAATTCCTATAGCATGCATCCACTGTAATTCTGTTCTGGACTGTAGTGCATCCACTGCAACTCTTACTCAGAAAGACTCCCAGCACCTTCTGGAGAGGCTCCATCATATCTGATCACTAAAGGAATACAGAGCATGTAATAAAGTCATACTTTATCGTGGCTTATTAAAACAGCTGTCTAAGGTCATAAATACGATGAGTTGTTTTTATCACCAGGAGAACTCCCGTAAGCGTGAGGATGATGATTAACATCGTATCCCCAGTTCTGCTTACATCTGCAACCCCATGGCAGATGCTTGGCTCCAGTGCTGTTTAAAAGCCATCAGAAAATGTCTTAATCACTGGTGACCTCTGCAAGAACTTTGGTGGCTTCTACATCGATCTGACCCACAGAGTGCTCCTCAGGCAAACATGAAGGCAGGCTTTTTTTATTGATTAACCAAATTGTCTAGGCTTCCTGTTTTGTCTCCTCATTGGCGATTAAGAGAGAAATCCATGGAGGGAGTGGTGTCAGTGAACCTTTCCCTCTAATACAGATAACCTTAATTGGGCCTCTGAGTTGATTTGTGAAATTGTTCCATATCGACTTCTCTTTGAAGTTGGATTTCATCCTATGGCCCCATCGGTAGGACATATACATCTTTCTGTTAGCCATGCAGGCTTTTTCTAACTGTGTTATCTTTTAGTTCTTATTTACAATCCTACTTCCATCATTGATTCCAGTAATCTTTCCCGCACCATGAACTGTTATTTTCTTGAGGGAGAACCGGGCTGGTTTTTTTTTACCTTTTTTTTTAACCTAGATAATTAATATTAAACCAAGTAATGACAATCTAGGAGGCTGGGGTGGGGAGTCCATTTCTCGGTGTGTTTTTAACATCCAGACAGTTAAAAGAGCCACAGTGTTCCTCAGCCTAAAACCAAGACTGATACCTAAAATGGAACTAGATTATTTAAACAATGGGGATTAGCTTTCTACACCCTAAAATATGATTTTCCAGGTTAGGATAGTGATTGTTTATTCCAGAACACAGCGTTTGTGTGTTTCCTTACTTGTGTGGCTTCTTTTGTATCTGAACAATGGAAATACTACACTTGGCTAATGAGAAATTAAGCATTTCCTCACCTCTTCCCCAATAATCACTTATTTAACCCCCCCAAATTAATGCATTAATCATTTACCTCCATCCTTCCTATATCTGTTTCATACTGTTTCATGTAAAGCCAGGACTTCTTCGTCCTTCTAAATGTCAAAGTGATATTTTAGACTTGGAACCGTTGAAATAATTGGGAATGTTCATAGCTTATGTCACTATGACTTCATCGCTACTCTGTGATGAAGGGCAAAAGAACTTGGCTGGGGGAGAGGGGATGCCCTGGCCTTGGGGCACTAACACAGGCTGGATCTAGGGCTGAGCCCCCTCCAGATCTGGCAGCTCTTCCCCCTCTTATGCACATGCACTCAGGTTTTTTTGTGTCAATGATTCACTCTGCCAGCATGTATGAATTAAATGCAAAGTTTTTCATCTTTAAGATAATCTGTGAGATTTGGTAAATCGAGGTGCCAGGAAAGTTCTGGGTGAGCAGGAGTGTGATTTAGCATCTGTCTTCCTTTCTAGAAAATGCCCCGTTGTACTTGGGGTGCCAAGGAGGATTTTGGCAGAGGGAAAAGGTTTGACTTACCCAGGTGCCATCCCCATCAGCACGAGGGATTTATAGACCTGGCATCATCTATTTCCATCTCCAAATCACAGCACGGAGTGAAATGCAGCGATGCGAAAGATTAGTCTTCATTCGGTGAAGAAATTGCCAAATTAAATGATGACAGATGGAAAAACTAAAGGCCACAGTGTCAGGGGTCCGTCCATAGCCCCGGGCTTTAGGAAGAGGTAAATACACAGAGCTCAGCTGGTGCTGCAGGAGGTGCGTGTCCGGTGGAAAGCCAGAACTCGGACCGTGTATGAAATCGATACCTGCTATCGAAGGCAGCAGCACACAGCGTTAGGGCTAACCCAGTGTTATTAGAAAATGATATATTGCACATTAGGGTGGATAATTCATGTCGCCTTCATCGCCTCAGACCGTCGTGAAAATCCATAAATCATTTTCTCGTTCATGTATCGCCTAAGTGCGATTTGTCACTCGGCATTAGCGGGAGGACGGCCGCGGATCCCCGCCGCTTCCCAGGCGCGGCTCGGAGACCCAAAATGGAGACCCGGTTGCGCTTGGAATCGCGGGGGCAGATCGCATTCCCTGGCTGCGGGCCCCCGGGGCTGCCAGCTCCGCGGGGAGGGAAGGGGGAGGGAGAGGGGGGAGGTGGCTCCCCCCGGGATTACAGACGTGTATCAGTATAAATCTGTGTGTCCTCGCGTGTATGTGCCTCCCGGATCACGCTGGCGCTGCAGGAGCCGCGCGTGGGTGTCGCGCCTGGAGCGCGCGTGGGGAGGCCAGGGATGTGCCCCCCTTTCCTCCGGAGCTCCCTCCGACCCCGGAGGCGGGCACGGACGCGGGAACGGGCACGGGCGGGCTCTGTCCCCGGGTTTCGCCCGCGTTCCTCGAAGGCAAGCGAGGTGCCGCTTCCGGAGCTCCGGCGGCGAGGAGGGGAGGGCGGGCTGGAGTCGGGCTGCCCCGAGTGGCGGTCAGTGCCTTATGGGTCCCCCCCGGCCCCCCGGGAAGCAGGGGGATGATCCCCGCTGTCCGTGCCCAGGCCTGGCGGCAGCGCACGGACAAGTGAGCGGCGGCGGCGCTTCTGCATGGAAAGGGAGCACAGCGAGATCCCCGTCCGCATCCAGCGGGAGCAGCCGGGGAGTTCTGACGAAATTCATTTCCCTGGAAAACACCCACCGCAGCCGACCCCGCCGGCTGTGCCCCGCGCTGCCATAGCGCCGAAGGGTGTGCTGGGGGCCGGGGACCACAGGATGTAATTTGGGGGGCCAGAAGGGGCGGGGGGGGGCCCGCATCTCCCTGCCCGCCGCGCCGGCTGCCGCTTCCTCGCTCCCCCCTCCAGCGGCCAGGCAGCACCGCCTGCCGCCACGCCGAGCCGCAGCGCCGCCGCAGCGCCGGTGCCGACAGCACCGGGGGACTGTCGGGCAGGCAGGGCAGGGCCAGGGGCCGGTGCCGGGCGGCGGCCGCGGGGACCCCACGGCGGGGCCGGGCCCCGCTGTCCCCCCGCGGGGCGGGGGCGGCGCCGCCCGGGCGCAGTGCGGCGCTGCGGCCGCTGGGGGGCGCCAACCGCCCGCGAGTGCGGCCGCGGCCACGGCCCGGGGTGGGGGTGGGACCCCACGGAGGGATCCGGGCTTGGGAATCATGGAATGGTTGGAACCGTGAAGACCATCTGCTTCCCACTCCCCTGCCACAGGCAGGGACACCTCCCATTAGAACAGGTTGCTCAGAGCCCCGTCCAGCCTGGCCTTAGACACTTCCAGGGATGGGGCATCCACAGCTTCTCCGGGAAACCTGTGCCGGCGCCTCGCCGCCTTAGTGTGGATTCCTGCGTTTCTGCGGGAAAAGCGCGCCTGAGCGTGTAGTTCATCGAGATGTGTGGAGGAAGCCGCTGTTGACTGATGGGTTAACGATGGGGTCAGAGCAGGAGCTGCTCGTCCCTTCTTCGTGTTGCTCTTCAAAAACAGTAACATTTTTTGGTGAAAAAAGAATTTTTTTTTCACAAGAATTACAACATTCAATTATTTTCACTCCTACTTTAATCATTCCGTAGCCTGACGTGGAACTCTCAGCCAGCACCGACAGCCCGTACTGGAGCGTTTCCCTTGGATTCCTCCGGTTCTCCCTGCCAGCCCCCACCCCAGGGATGCCCCTCCACACGCCACCCGGAGTACCCAGTGACACACAGTATTCCCAGTTTCCCTCTTCCCACGTACCCGACGGTCTCCTCTTACATTAGAGCAAATTCCAAAATGGAAATCGGAAAATATCGGCTCAGGCTTGTGATACTATAAATTGGCCGGAGCTGGAAACACCGTGCGCACGAACGACGGAAAGTTACGCTCTCTCCATTACCAAACGAACCAGTTAGCCAAAGGGAGGGGAAAGGAACAACAGTAATCCCAAGTTTCTCCCCTTGTTTATGCCTTTTCTAAAAACGCTACTGGAAAGGAAAGTTGGAGGCGGCGAGTGGAAACTCCCTCTCCGAGGAGCAGGGTTGTTTACGTTTACCCGTGTGTGTGTGCGCGCCGGTGGCGAGCGGCGATCTCCCGGTCCAGCGGCTGCGAAGGGGCGGGGGGGAGAGGAGGGAAACAGCCAGCCACCGTCGGAGGGCAGCGGGCAGGGACTGAGGGAGTGAGGGATGGGGGAGCGAAGGATGAGGGAGAGCGGCATCCCCGGGACGCGCCGCCCGAGCTGTGCCCGCGCGCCCGCCCGGCCGTGACGCAACCTGCCTGACGCGCGCCGCAGCCAATGGGACACCGCCCCAGGGGGCGGTGCTGGCAGCCGATTGGTTGGCAGGGGCCTCGCGCTGCGCAAAAGCAGCGGAGCCGAGCGGTGCCGGCTCAGAAACCGCCGGCACAGATCAGAGGAGCCGGGAGCGGGAACGGGAGCAGCAGCGGAGCCGGGACGCGAGGCGAGCGGCAGCAGCAGAGACAGACACAGAGACAGGCACTAGATGCGAAAGCAGCAAGACACGAAAAAAGAAAACCCACCCTGATCGACACATCCATAAAAGCAGAGTGATGATGATGAACATACTAATACCAATAAAAGAAGAAAATGAAAGACCTTTAATAGAAGAGAGAAAAATCTGAAATCCTCACATTAAAAAAAAAAAAAAAGGAAAAAGAAAAAGAGGAAATCCTAGAATCAGGGAATGAAACTTTTGGGTAGCAAAGCTGTTCTCTGCCTTTTTTTTTTTTTTTTGATATGAAATCTTTTTGCAGTTAATTTTTTTTTCAATTTCGCGGTTTCCTGCCTTTTTCTTCCATCTAAAGAGGGCATGTCCACCGGCTGTTCCAGCAGCATCTACCCCTCCAGCTCCCACCAGGAAGACAAACCGAGGACAATCTTGAAATATAAAAATTTCTTCCTTGGGATTTGCTGCTGCTGCTGCCTCCACCGCCACTGCTGCTGCCGCGGTGCAGTGCCAAGACTCTCGGAATAAATAAAAGCGGGCTACTGTGTATCTCTAGCTACAGCCAGCTAATACCTATTATTAGTTGGTCATTTATTTCGAAGATCACAGATGAAGTGGGGACGCCTGTCTTCTTCATTTGGTCAGCGTGTGAAATAATAATACCCATGACAAAAAGGAGGGAGATGGGGGAGAGAAAAATCCTAACATGAATCAGAAGAAATAGTATCTAGCACACTCCCTCCCCCCAAATCAACCTCCCCCCTCCCTTTTCTTCCCCCCTCCCCTGATCCCGCTCTCTCCACACGCTTGCAGGCGCGGACACACACACACAGACGCGCACACAGACACACACAGACGCGCACACACACACTGTAGAGTGTATTTTCGGAGGAGGAGGAGGTGGTGGTGGCTTTTGGAAGAGGAGGAAGAGGTGGTGTCGGGGAGGGGGGATCTCTTTCCCCGTTTGGAGATGATTGTGCTATTCCTCTTTGCCTTGCTCTGGATGGTGGAGGGGGCCCTTTGCCAACTCCATTACACGGTGCAGGAAGAGCAGGAGCATGGCACGTTCGTGGGGAATATCGCCGAGGACCTGGGCTTGGACATTACAAAACTTTCGGCTCGGCGCTTCCAGACGGCGCCCAACTCCCGCAGCCCTTACCTGGAGCTCAACCTGGAAACCGGGGTGCTCTACGTGAACGAGAAGATCGACCGGGAGCAGATCTGTAAGCAGAGCCCCTCCTGCCTGCTGCACCTGGAGGTCTTCCTGGAGAACCCCCTCGAGCTGTTCCGGGTGGAGATCGAGGTGCTGGACATCAACGACAACCCGCCCTCCTTCCCGGAGCCCGACCTCACCGTGGAGATCTCGGAGAGCGCCACACCGGGCACCCGCTTCCCGCTGGAGAGCGCCTTCGACCCCGACGTGGGCACCAACTCCCTGCGCACCTACGAGATCACTCCCAACAGCTACTTCTCCCTCGACGTGCAGACGCAAGGGGACGGCAACCGCTTCGCCGAGCTGGTGCTGGACCAGCCGCTGGACCGGGAGCAGCAGGCGGTGCACCGCTACGTGCTGACGGCGGTGGACGGCGGGCAGCCCCAGCAGCGCACCGGCACCGCCCTGCTCACCGTCAGGGTGCTGGACTCCAACGACAACGTCCCCGCCTTCGAGCAGCCCGTCTACACTGTGTCGCTGCCGGAGAACTCCCCGCCGGGCACCCTGGTGCTGCAACTCAACGCCACGGACCCCGACGAGGGCCAGAACGGCGAAGTCATCTACTCCTTCAGCAGCCACATCTCGGCCCGCGCCCGGGAGCTCTTCGGCATCGCGCCGCGCACCGGGCGGCTGGAGGTGAGCGGTGAGCTGGACTACGAGGAGAGCAGCGTGTACCAGGTGTACGTGCAAGCCAAGGACCTGGGGCCCAACGCCGTTCCGGCCCACTGCAAGGTGCTGGTGCGGGTGCTGGACGCCAACGATAACGCGCCCGAGATCAGCTTCTCCACTGTCAAGGAGGCGGTGAGCGAGGCGGCGGCGCCGGGCACCGTGGTGGCCCTTTTCAGCGTCTCGGACCGCGACTCGGAGGAGAACGGGCAGGTGCAGTGCGAGCTGCTGCAGGGCGATGCGCCCTTCCGCCTCAAGAGCTCCTTCAAGAACTACTACACCATCGTCACCGAGGGGCCGCTGGACCGCGAGCAGCCGGGCGGCGACGCCTACACCCTCACGGTGGTGGCCCGGGACCGCGGCGAGCCGCCGCTCAGCACCAGCAAGTCCATCCAGGTGCGGGTGAGCGACGTGAACGACAACGCGCCGCGCTTCAGCCAGCCCGTGTACCAGGTGTACGTGAGCGAGAACAACGTGCCCGGTGCCTACATCTACGCCGTCAGCGCCACCGACCGCGACCAGGGCGCCAACGCCAGGCTCGCCTACTCCATCCTGGAGAGCCAGATCCAGGGCATGTCCGTCTTCACCTACGTCTCCATCAACTCCGAGAACGGCTTCCTCTACGCCCTCCGCTCCTTCGACTACGAGCAGCTCAAGGAGTTCAGCTTCCAAGTGGAGGCCCGGGACGCCGGCGAGGAGCCGCAGCCGCTGGCCGGCAACGCCACCGTCCACATCATCGTGGTGGACCAGAACGACAACGCCCCCGCCATCGTCAGCCCCCTGCCCGGCCGCAATGGCACCCCGGCGCGGGAGGCGCTGCCCCGCGGCGCCGAGCCGGGATACCTGGTGAGCCGAGTGGCGGCGGTGGACGCGGACGACGGGGAGAACGCCCGCCTCACCTACAGCATCGCGCGGGGCAACGAGGCCGGGCTGTTCCGCATGGACTGGCGCTCCGGGGAGCTGCGGACGGCCCGCAGGGTTCCGGCCAAGCGCGACCCGCAGCGCCCCTACGAGCTGGTCATCGAGGTACGCGACCACGGGCAGCCGCCGCTCTCCTCCACCGCCGCCGTCCAGATTGTGCTGGTGGACGGGGCGGGCGAGCGGCCCGGCGGCGGCGGCCCGGGCGCGGGGACGGGCTCGGGGGGCGGTGGCGGCGGCGGCTCTGGAGAGCATCGCCCCAGCCGCTCCGGGGGGGATACCTCGCTTGACCTCACCCTTATCCTCATCATCGCCCTGGGCTCCGTCTCCTTTATCTTCCTGCTGGCCATGATCGTCCTGGCCGTGCGCTGCCAGAAGGAGAAGAAGCTCAATATCTACACTTGCCTGGCCAGCGACTGCTGCTTAGGCTGCTGCTGCTGCTGCCCTTGCTGCAGCCGGCAGGCGCGGGCCCGCAAGAAGAAGCTCAGCAAGTCGGACATCATGCTGGTTCAGAGCTCCAACGTGCCCAGTAACCCGGCGCAGGTGCCGGTGGAGGAGTCGGGCAGCTTCGGCTCCCATCACCACAACCAGAACTACTGCTACCAAGTCTGCCTCACCCCTGAGTCCGCCAAGACCGACTTGATGTTCCTCAAGCCCTGCAGCCCCTCTCGCAGCACCGACGCCGAGCACAACCCCTGCGGGGCCATCGTCACAGGCTACGCCGACCAGCAGCCCGACATCATCTCCAACGGCAGCATCTTGTCTAGCGAGGTAAGGACGGCACCCCTCGCCACCCCACACACCTCCCGCCTCCCGCTAGGCTTCATCCTCTAGCCATCCCCAGACTTCCTTCTCCAAGCCCCGGGCCGCTTTCCTGAAGCTCTCGCTTCTCCTCCCCTGGCGGGAAAGACGTTTTGCATTCCCCATCCTCTTCCCTTCCGCTTTAATCCATCCATCTGTTTTCACTCCCCTCTTTGCCCTCTCCTATTCGGGAAGCTTTAGCCCTTCGGTCTCAGAGGGGAGTGCGTGGTAGACCCCCCCCGCCCCGCCGGCTCCCTCCCACCTGGGCTCAGCAGTTGTTGCAGCCAAGCATGTCCCCCCTGCTGCCTTCCCGCCCCGCCCCCATCCTTCTGCCTCTAAAGGAATCTGGCCCCGGCCGGGGCACGGAGATCCCCCTTGAGCCAGCGTTAGCTGCGAGCAGATCGCCTGTGGGTTGAGGGGGGTGGGGATTACGGCTCTTCGCAGAGTCTCTGCAGCTGTCAGGACTGGAGTGAGGTGGGGTGTAATCACAGCATGTTCTGAAGAAACGCGTTAAACTCATGTCTTTTTTCCTTCCTGAAATCTTCACATGTGCAAGTAAGGCTTTGGGGGAAACCCCCTCTGGGATTGTGACAATCTCTACAGTTAGCAGAAGCTTTAATTAATTTGTGAATTAGGGTTTATTAATTGACTTTTCTTTACTCTGTCTACACAGCTCTTTATGACACCAAAGCTGAACTTGCAAAGGAAAGCAGCAAGAGTTTCAATAAAATTATGTGCTGAGATCTAATGTCCCTTCCTGTCAAACACGTTTCTTATATTGTGTTACCTGGTGTGTAGAGAATTTCTATCAAAGTATATATTCCCCCATGTTACTCTCCCATTAATCGTTTTGTACTGGGTTAGCTTATACTTTTTCTCAGTACCTCTCTGCTTATGCACTAGTAAAAACATTACATTCTCTCTTAACTGAAACTTGAATGCTATCCAGTCTGGAAAAGGTGGTTTGAATGTATGTTCTAAAGAGTTATGTTTTGCAGTAAAATTTCTAATATTGGATTGTAAGATTGACCTTGCCTAGAAATGTCTATAAAATTCTGTCTTCTGCTGTCTTTTTAATGACTTGAGGGTATCTCAATGTATTTTTTTCCTTTGGGTACAATAACAGTACCATCTTTCCCTATTTTTATACACTGAAATTAAAAACAGGCTGAGAACTAGATTACAATAAGGTTTTTTTCTCAGACTAAGTAGTCCACAAGTCTAGAAATAGTTATGTTAATTTTTTGTGGGAGTCCTTGTGATGCTCAACAGTGTACACTGTGAGAAAGCGTCAGAATGTCATCCCAAAAAACCCCAGAAAAATCCCTCGTGCCTTCCCATCTGTATGACTAAGAGCTGGGTTTTTTCTCCTTGCATCCTAGAAACAGATCGTGTAGGCCTACTTGCAGCTAAGCATTACCATTTATAGTGAATATGCTGAGCAGCTCCCTTGGTTGGTTACAGAACTATCAAGAGTTAAAAATCTTTCCCAATATTTTCTTTTTTCCTAGACGAAACATCAGCGTGCTGAGCTCAGTTATCTAGTTGACAGACCCCGACGAGTAAACAGGTAGGAGCTCCTTAGCCTTGGTTTCCTCACACATGCTTTAGCAAGTCTGAATGGGGTGCAGAAATGTGTTTACTGCAGATGTAACAGAGTAGTAAAGCAGTGGGAAGTCCAATGTCAGTAGATGTATTAAATAAGACACAGTCGGCTAAATGAGTTTGAATTACAGCTTTTCTGAACTGGATTCAAAACCGACTGAAAAGAGAACAAAATCTCAGTTTGTATTAGTCTAAAACGTGCTTCAAATACTCATGAACATGCTTCTGTAGGGTCTTCCAGAAGATATTGTCTCTCTGAGTTAAAATTCAGCTATCCAGCTTAAGTAAATGCTACCAAATTACTTACACCGACTACATGAAACCCAGGTGGAGTAATAAGCCTTGCTGTCCCGTCCAACCACATCCCCAAGATCTGAAAATTCCTAGTTTGGTTTATGGTGGGCAGAGCACCTCTGCAGAAGCCGTGCAGCAGGCAGGGTGGGGGGATGCAGCACCGTGTTTGACCATGTGATGGCGGAAGAATGTTTTATGAGTTCCTCTTTCATGTTTATTCTAATGTAAAGATGTTTCTGTGTCTAGTTCTGCATTCCAGGAAGCAGACATAGTAAGCTCTAAGGACAGTGGTCATGGAGACAGTGAGCAAGGAGACAGTGATCATGATGCCACTAATCGAGGTCAATCCTCTGGTAAGTCTGATAAGAGAATGGAAATAGTAGGTCTTTAAGTAGAGAGACTAGAAGGAACAGTTACTTATAGGAATATAATACCAGAGAGACATAAATAAGGTGAACATATTGTGTGAGAGGCTGGGTTTAAGTCAGCTAGCTGCTGCGGTTACCTGGACAAGGAGGCAGTTTTGGACCTCATTTGTTCATGGGGTAGAGTTTATTCTATTCGATTGTGGGTGGGGGTTGGTATGTTATACTGCATCATTCGCTGTAGCAAAACTTCCTGCACATTAAAACACAGTTGTTGGTACATTTCATAGTGCATTTTTTTCGCTGGCAGATTTGCAGAATTTCAAAGCATTAAGTAATTTTGTTTAGTAGGCACTTCAGCTGGCATGGCAGTGGGAAGTGAAGGGGGAGTTCCCAAGGGAAAGAAAGAACCCAGTGATTGAATGACAGCCAGACAGTGAGGGTTTTTTGCTGGGGATCAGTGGAGACACATTGGGTGCTCTGAATATGTAATACCTTAGCATTTTTGGAGGATTGTTTTTTAATTCAAATTGAGGCACCATATAGTGCAAGTGATCTCCATGTTAATAAGGCTAAGGTATTACTAAATACATTTCTTCCCTCCTGACAGTAAAGAAAGGCTTTAAAAGACTTATGATGTGAATCATCTAGAAAATATATACGTTGCAGTGTTATTCCCATGTGCAGGGCTTGCTGTCTTTGCTCTCATACTGTCAGTTTGCTTCTGAAAGGAACATTTGTTCAGAGCCTGTGCGTTAGAATTCACGCTCACCCTCACACTGCATTTTAGCCACAAATGCTGTGCTTTCTTCCCTACCACAACCTCCACAGGTCTGGTACATCTTAGTTCAATACAGTGATTTCTTTCCCCTTGTTTCCTCTGTGCTCTGTCATGTATAAGGATTTGCTGCAAATGTGTCATACAAAATACTGCCAGTTGTCCTTTTTTTGTTTTTACTGACCCCCCATCTTATAAGATACCAGGGCAGGGGACCCAGTATTGTCACAGCAGTGCTACCTCACCAGGCTCTGTTAACATCCCCTGTTTCCTTGCTGCTGTAGTCACTGTGCCCTTAACGATGGGAAACCCAGGCACCAGGGGAAGAGGAGGCTGCCACAGGGCCCCTTTCTATTGCTGCAAGTCATTAATATGCAGACCTAATGAGACTTGAGAAGAGCCAAGAGTCTCCGGAGCTCCCTGCTTCTTGCAGGGCTTCATGCTAAGTGAACAGAGTGTCTATTTTATGTCTGGGAACCTGACAACAAACCAGATCTTGCCAGAAGTTTACATCTGAACACAGAGCCTCTTTCATTTTTGGCCTATATATGGCGTATGATTTATTGTTGTTTTAAAAAGCCATGTATTTAGCCTCCCCCACTCTTTCTTTGCACTGTTTCTGATGCAGCAATCAGTGCTATCGAGTTATAAAAAGCTCCCTCTCCTCTTGCCCTCCCTACATTCCTGGTTTTTTTTCTCTTTTACGCATTTTACTGCAGCAGTCATCTCCATGAACATTTCAATCAGCTTAGTCCCTCAACATAATGAACCATAATAACCAAACAGGAGAGAAAAGAATAAACATCTGCGGAAGGGGCTGGATTTGACTGATGGTGGGAATATAATCATAGAGTTGCACATCAACTGAAAGCTATTTTCTTTTAGATGCATTCAGTGCTGTTATTGTTGTGCTTCTGCTCTTTATTCTTTCTCTCCATTTTAAAAGTAGTCTATCTCAGAGATGAACACTTGTCAAACTTGGCATTGGTCCTTAGCAGGGTAAATTCTTCTTCATTTCTATTTTATCAAATAGGGGGAAAATCTATTCTATACTTTTAAATAATGTTAAATAATTTAAGAATCTGATGTGATTTATGAACTTCTGTGTCTCCAATGGCGATGACAAGGGAAATAATGAAAGCTGCAGATTGGGTTTGGTCTACTCACAATCAACAGTTTGAACTGAAACCTCAGAATACACAGAACTTCCAATTTCATATGTTGGTGCTGTGATTTGAGAATAATTTGCATGCACCATTTTTTTAATGCTACTTCCAAATAAATATTTAAATATAAATCTCTTTAGAAACTGCTTTAATCTTCTACATACATATTTTTTACTTCTCCTGTAAGTTTTGGGCTGATTTGTGCTGTCTTCTTGCAAAGAGATGACAACATTTTGATATAAAAAGTTTACTCTTGCTATTAGCTTTTGGTGATGAGTTTTATGGGGAAAAAAAGGGTATAAATCTTGTTTGACCTTAAATGGGTAGAGGAAATACCAGAGCGAATGCCTTCTCAGTTTTTCGGTTGTTCTGATGCTCTGTAATCAATTCTGTCTAAATTACTGAAGGAAAACACACTGATTGATAACATGGCAGGAGTTTGGGCTGGTTTTTTTCATGATATTACCAGATATTGTGCAGCATTATATTTATTGTCAAAAACATCTAAAAATATTTAGTACGCAATTCACACTGAGAAACAAAACTCATACCCTACAAGTTTCAGTCAACAGCATGTTCTGCTGGGAAAACATCTTTTTACAGTTCTGTACATGACTTCTATCAGCCATGAACAGTCCTGTGGCACAAAAGTAGCTATTCTGTAGTTGTCCATTGCTGTCCAAGCTGACTGTCAAAAGTTGTGGTCAGTTATTAATTGGGAAGGAAAAGATGCAGGATGAAAACATATCACCCCGTCATAGTTTTATCTTGCACAATTACGTAGTGAAAATTATGAACTAAGATGTTCTACGTATCATAAAATATTTTATTGTATTTTGAAATAAGATTCTAGTTCACCTTTTCACAAAATATGTTTTCTTAATACTGGTTTAATCATGTCTTTAAGCGTACTAGAAAGTATGAAAGGGATTCATATTGTTCTCATTAAAGTATTCCATGAATGCCTCATAATTATCTTCTTACCTACCTTAACATTGACAAAGTACTAAAGTACTACCATCTGCTTTTGGCAGGGAATGGCAAGTAGTGGGAGGCTCAAGAGCCTTATTTTTGTGGATTGAGTAGTTATTTCAAAGACTGGGATAAGAATCTGAGCTTTTTGGAAAGTAACTTTCCAAAGGTGAAGAAGTGCAGGAAGTTTGTGGCAAACAAAGGGGGGGAGTGTCTCAAAAACTCCAAGTGCGTGTTCTAATGATTTGTGCTCTTCTTTGAAAACTGCTGAGACAAAACCTGCTACTTGTTATAGAAGAAACGCAACTAACACAACGCTACTACCTATTATTAACACACTGTATTTCAGTCGTGTTCTGTAGGAGTAATTTCTAAGCATGAGGTTAGTTTATTTCCCATGGTTGATTGAATTCTTGGCCTCCCTCGTGAAATTGCCGGCTTGGGTGCCAATTAATACTCTGCATGTGTGTACGCTTAAATTGTATGATTAGACACCTGTCCTGTAAGATCTGGACTCATGCCATCATGTTATTTCATATGGTTGCTCACTAGCTACTCAGCTTTCTCAAGCAGAGCTCTTCACAATATTATCCTTTTTTTCACTGAATTGGCACGATGTCTCAGATGCACTTCAGGAAGGAATGTCCAAGATGTGAAGCCAAGTAGATGTACTGAACATGTATGTACTATAAAATGCATCAGCTTTTTTTGATCATCTCCTCTGTGCAGTGGTTTGCATTGGTGACCAGCTGAGACCTAAAATCAGGAAATTGGTAGGGATCTGATACAAAGGCGCAAGGTGAAACATTGCCTCACACCTTTTCAGTACAGATTAGGTAAATGCCAAGAGGGTTTGTATACATTATTGCAGAAGAGCTATGATATTTCAGGGTCCATAAAGAGAAGAATCTGAGAAGTGAGAGGAAGAACTTTAGTGATAAAGGCAAAGAGAAAACCAATATTCCTTCTAAGTCTATGCAGAGTGACAGCTAAATCCTGTTTTGAAGATCATTTGGGCAAAGAGTCTATCTCGGATAAAGTGAGAGTGAACATGAAAATGGCTTAGAAAAGTGCTTTGACTCAAGCTGAGGGTTGTTTCTATTTCTTTTTTTTCTCTTATTCCTTGGTCTGCATGCTTAATAATGTTCACATCTCAGTGGTCCAGATAGGGCTTTGAAGCTGAGATTTGGAAGAGCTGAATATTGAAGATATTTGAGTCTTTATTCATGTTCTCATGCAGATTAAGTCAGTTTTATTCAAGGCAGTGCACCAATTATTTAGCAAGAAGGAATGATAATAACTGTTTCATGAAGTCCAGTTCTTCAGTAGATAAAGTCTTCCTCTAAGGAGGTTAATATCATTATCCGTATTTACCAACACAAAACACGAATCATAGGGAAACGAGTAACTTTCTCAGTGATAATCTAACCAGTTGTCCTGGTAATGGAGCTCAGGAAAGGAGGCCTGGTTCCCTGCATCACACCTATCTTACATATAACTAGCAGAGAAGAAATGGGAAATGCCATTTAATTCCAAGTAAAAGGCAAAGTTCTGAAAAAATTACACACTTTGGGGAAAAAAAATGCCTTTCAATAATGGTATTGGAAAAATACTTTGTTAACATTCAATTTGTATTTTTCTGTTTTATTACATCATTTACTCAGTAATACATAAGAATATATTCACTTGTTGCTCTAAAGGCTTGGTGTATGGTTCTTCTCCTTTAATTAAACTAAGAAAGGAAACATTATTTATAATTGTGTTTAGGCCTAATTTTTGCTTTGACCGAAATGGTCTTTCAAACCAATTAAAACTCATGCACATAGAAATTTTGATTTCCTCGTTTTGAAATATGAAAAGGAAGCAATTTGGGAATTTGCTTCCAAAATGCAGTGCTACCAAGTGTGTGATTCAAAGCACCTGAGTTCAGGTAATTCAGATGCAGACATCAAACAATATATAACTCCTTCCCTAGTTTTTAGCAGCTTTTGAGTGAGGGCCTTGGGTTTGTTTTCCTTCAGAATCTACAAAGTTAAGGTTGTGTGAAAGCCCGTATTGGCCATTGGCCCATCTGGTAATAAGACTTGAACAAATAGGAATGAGCTAGTGGCCTTTGCCATCAGTTTCTGTATGTATGCTGTATTTGGAATAGTGCAATGCTTATCATTTTCAGAACTTCAGTGCTCCATTCTATCTGTTTGTATCCACAAAGGGCATTTGAAATTCATATTTCAGAGTCACCTTTAAAATCTCAGTTTATCTGCAAGGTCCAACTTAGGATCACTAAGTGAAAAATAGAAAGCATTTTTCTTTATTGTGGATTTTCAATTATGATGGATAGTTTAGTTCAGAAGGATCACATATTTAACTACCTTTATGAGGGAGTTGAGATGGAAGTGTTATACTGCTGAACATTTCTTTTTGTTATAAATCAAGAACATAATTCTTGGTGTATGAAGGAGTTCTGTGCTGAGTGTCTTACTTCATTTACCATGATATGTCCTCCTTCCTTCTTGGAAAATAGCAAACTGCCTTTACCTGCCCCCAGCCCTGTGTTAAATGTTTTTCAATTAGAACCAGAGAATTCTATGCTATGACCCACAGGAAAAGGGTAGAGGAGGAATAGGCAGCATTCATACCACAGGCAGTGTAAATAGACATGGGTGCCCAGGGATTTTGAAACTAGGCTTCTAATTTGAATTTCTTTTCTGTCAAAATACTAAACCCAAGGGCTTGGTTCTCTACCCGTTCAGCTAAACTCTTAGGGAATGTTGTGACTGATTGAAGCTGGAGCAATTCCTAACCCTTACCTTTCTGTACATTTTGTTCCCATCCTAAACAAGCATTTACATTCTAGCTGTGTGTTCCAGGAGTGTATATTAAAATTCAAATGTATATAATCTTTTTTCCTTTTTACAAGGTCTCATCTTCAAGGGGGAGAAAGTTTGCTGTACAGGCTTACATTTTATATCTCCTACATTCATTACTTTGTTTATTTAAAATCCTGATTTATGGTGGCTATAACATCTCTTTTGTAATAAGCTGTTATATAATACTGTTCAGTACACTGCAGTAGACAAACAGTATTCAAAAGGGAACAAAAAAAATAATATTTGGGTAGAGACATTTTGCAGTATAGTAGTTGATGTGAGAAGAAAATAGTAAAATGGAGGGTAATTTTCCAGGGGAAATAAAGATCCATAAAGGGAAGAAAAGAGTCTATATTTGAATATATATATTTAAAACAATATTATTGTAATCTCTCCCTCCCCACTGAATAAAGTATATAATTTAATATTTATCCTTAAGTTTTTCTTTCTCCTGCTGTCTTTCAGAATAGATTGAATGAATATGGTCACTGATACACTGTTAGCAAAATGTAACTAATCATTTCCTATTAAATGTAGGGCTATTTGTTGATTACATGTAACTTTGCTAGGAAGTCTGTAAATTGAAATAACCATTTTGTGTTTATTGTCCCTTAAATCTTTGGAATGGCAAAAAGTTAGATTCATAAAATGTGTCTTTTCTTGCATAAGAAATATTTTTCTTCAGACATTTCAATATAGAAGACACACACACACGGTTTTATAGACATTGTTAGATACTAATTTCTTTCTGGAAAACTGCATCTAAATATTTCTTTTCAGTCTTTTATAGCTAATACCACTACAGAATTTATATTTAGACTATTTTTCTCCTTGCCTGATGATCTTCATCTGATTCCTTAATCATATCTGCAGTTCACATTTGCATTCTTCAACAGTTCACTGATCAGTAATTTGTTTTCAGACTTCTGCAAGCCAATTATCAATGCAAGGTTCTAATCTAAACTGGACTTGGCATTGTATATTGCTTAATTTCAAATTAAAAAGTCATTATAAAATGAGATTAATCTGAGATAAAAAGCTTTTTTTCATTTCCTCATGTTTTTTTTCTGTTTAAATGATTGCCTCTAGTACTCAAGCACTTGTTGGTTGCTCATAATGATTCTTCCTTGCTGAAAAGATTGGTTTTTGTAGTGTGAGGTATTACATAAATATTACTAATATAAGTCAAATTATAGCTCAAAACAGTGGTAGAATTCTTAATACTAATCCTCACATTGGAAATCAAGCTAATCCAGTTGGCTGGTGAATGAGCTACATTACATGAATCTTATTACAACTGTTCAAAGTTTTTTCCTATTTCTGTTACAAGTAGTGTCATTTTTTGTAATTCTAATGCAATGCTTGTAAATGCAATGTTTATAACAGATTTAGTTCAGTTTTGACATGCACCTAAGACACTCAGTTCTCCTTATAAATACAAGAAAAAGATGTTTCTTTACTGTTCTGATTTCCTTTAAGATATTGAACATCGTGTTGGTGTAACCCAAACATCAACTAAGCACCCCAGAGCTTCTTTCTCAGTCCCCTCACCCCAGTGGGGTGGGAAGGAGAATCGGAAAAAAATAAACCTTGCAGGCTGAGATAAGAATAGTATAATAATTTAAATAAAGTGAATGTAATAATAACAGTAACAAAAAAGAGAGAGAGAGAAGAATGAAACCGAAGACAGAGAAGTGATGTGATGCACACTGCAGTCACTCACCACCCACTGACCGATGCTCAGCCCTGAGCAGCGATCGACGCCTTGCTGGCAGCTCCCCAGTTTATGTACTGAGCGTGATACTCTGTGGTATGGAACAGCTCTTTGGCCAGCTTGGGTCAGTTGTCCTGGCATCCTCCCTCACAGCTTCTTGTGTGTTTCCTCACTGGCAGAGCAGGGGCAATGTCCCTGAGTTAGGCTAAGCGCTGCTGAGCAACAACTGAAACATCAATGTTAAACATCGTATTAAACCCAAAACACAACACTGTAACAGCTACTGGGAAGAAAATGAACTCTATCCTAGACAAAAGCAGGACAAACCAACTTGAGATTTATTTATTTTCCTCTATGCCTATGCTTTCATACACCAGTCCTCTCAAAACAAGTATAATCTAACAACTTAACTCTTAGCCAGGAATTGTTCCTTTGGAAGGCCAGTCTGAAAGGAGACAGCAGCAGCATAGCTTGTCATTTGAAATCTTAGTAGCATTAAAGGATTTGTAAGCAAACGGTTCCATGTTGGCACAGACAAGTGTTTGTTTATAGAGGGGAAGTACTAACAATCTTTTCGATAGTTTCCACAGCCACCTCAGATACCTTTGTACTGCTAATTGCAGTATTTTATTATAGGATCCTGTCCCATTTCTTGGCTGACTTGGTGATAATAAGGACTGCTGCAGTAGCAATGAAAACTATCTCTGAAAGAGATTTGATTAACGTCTGATTAAAGAAGCTATGCCGATCACTTGAAAGCTGGATTCTTGCTTTGTAACATCTGGTTTTAATATCAGTGGGCTCTATCTGTATACCAGTATAGCACAGATAGTTCCTTTACAGGACTCATTAATGGTTCATTTTCATAAATGAAATCCGAGATTCCTCAATCTGGACACTTAATTTCTTTGGTCAGAGATAGATTTGCAGAGATATTGTTAGAGAAACAATTCCTTCATGTTCTTAAACAAGTATTTTCAACCGGCGAACCACAGACATCCACCTACAAGTGGAATCGAACCTTGTATGAATGGGTTCTAAACAGCGAGATCTGCAAGGGATTTTATGAGATAGAACCACCAATGCTGTTCTTATTGTGGTATTTTTTTTTGTGTGTGACATTCTGGCATTTAGTTACACTTGTTAAAGGATGCCTTTGACTTCTGAAGACCAGACAATCAGATTTTTTTGTAGTTGACGTTGAGGAGATGAAACTAGTGGATGAAGTTCTTACACCTTTTCCCTTTCCACTTCTCTTTCCTTGGCGTAATCTGTCAGCAGCTGTTCGTGATGCTGAAGCTTATATCTGTAGTTTCTTTTTCTTTCATGCTTGCAGGCATGGATCTCTTCTCCAATTGCACGGAGGAATGTAAAGCACTGGGCCACTCAGATCGGTGCTGGATGCCTTCCTTTGTCCCATCTGATGGACGCCAAGCTGCAGATTACCGCAGCAATCTGCACGTACCTGGCATGGACTCCGTTCCAGACACTGAAGTGTTTGAAACACCAGAAGCCCAGCCGGGGGCAGAAAGGTCCTTCTCCACCTTTGGCAAAGAGAAGGCCCTTCACAACAGTCTGGAGAGGAAGGAGTTGGATGGACTGCTGTCTAATACACGAGCGCCTTACAAACCACCATATTTGAGTAAGTACCATTCAAAAAGCTGTATGAAAGTGTTCCCTTTGCGGGAATAAAGACTAGCTCTTTCTGCTATTCATGGTAGGAATAATACAGGCACAATTTTAGGAGCAGTGGGGAAAAATGGCTTCTCTTGGATTCAGGCACCACTGAAGAAGGCATTGTTCAATGCTTTTTAAAAAAAGATAAAACCTTGATTGTTTTTAGTACGACACGACTTTCAACAGCAAAAGTACGAGCTGATATTAGTGGGAGAGTTGCTCAAATTTGTTTTCTAATGCTGGATTATTTTCAAAGTTTTCTTGGATAGATGGTTTAAAAATTGGCATTGCCAGGCTAACGTTTTCATAAGACTAGGATTAAATTGAGATAACTTTCCTGGGAGCTTTTTTTTATGATTGAGAAGTATCTGGTGAATAAACAGTACGTGTATTATTTTGAAGTAGCTATTTACATAGTTTAAGGGCTTAGAAAGAAGAAGATACAAACTTTTACCCTAAGTCTGATCATCTTTCTGCCTACATAGTATTGACTCTTGTCAGTGCTCCTCTGTGCCTTCTGTCTCCTTCCAAAATCTTGCCTCTTTCTTTAGTCGCCTTTCAACTATGTTAGGTGATATGAAAGAGTGTGATAGATCTCAAAAAGACCTTCATAATTCCTTTTGGAGTCTGAGCCAGTTGTAGAGCCCTTGAGTAACACTTTGATCTAATATGTCTTTTCATTCTGTTTAGCTGCCTTCTCTATTTTATTAGAGACCGTAATCTCCTTTGCTTCAAGAGTTTATGATGTTTATCTCGTCCAAATAAGCCAAAGACATTAACATTGCATTACCAACCCTTTTTAAAGCAACAAAGGTCTTTTAGGACAGCAGATTTGGAATAAAAAAAAAGAATCTCTCTGAATGCTAATAATTTATTTATTTTTGTAAAGCATTCAGCTGTTCAGAGGGGTGCTACGCTGGCAGTCCTGACGTGTGAAGATCTTTGCTACAGATCATTCTCAGCATAGACAGCTCAGTTCTCCCTTCTTAATTAACTGTCCTGGTATTTCAGTTCTTCAAGAGAGGTCTTTTTACATCTTCAGTCTTTAGATTTGCTTTACTGAAAACTTCTAAATTCAACTACCAGTTCTGATATGTGAAAGCCGTTCCTGCAAAACCTGTCCTGAGAAGATCAGCTTATTTTGTGTAGGTAAAATATCAGGTGTCAGTCATCTGGTCATATTCTAAAGTCCAATGTGAGATTTCGGTATGACCTAACAACTCATGAGTCTGTCTTTCCCAAACTGGTCTTCCATCATTTACTTCTACAAAACATTCTTTGGCACTAAGCCGTAATTTAGCAGTACTGATTTCATCACTGTTACCTCAGTAAAAAATTTAACTTTAATTTAACAAGTTGGTACATCCTTAAATGGTCCTATAACAACCAAGTTCTAGTGCGGTATGGACATTGACATGATTATTGTTATCTGGTGATGCCACAATAGTAATTCTGTTCTGGTTTGTTGTAGGCTTCAGAGTTTTATTTCAAATAACAATGACATATTTCTTTTGTTGATAGTTTGGGGATTTTAAATTTTGTTACACTAACATGAATAGTTTTGTTGAACAATGTCTTTACATATAGACATCAGTCTATATTTTACACTTTTACTGGTACAAGGGCTTAAAAAAATGGAAGTAAAATGTCAGGAGTAACCATATATAAACGACTGTTATTACATAATCCACACTTGAGAATCCAGATTTAGTTTTGCTTTTTTCCCCCCGATCCTCAAAGTTAAAACTTTTACAAAACAAGAGTAATGCTTTTCTGGGTTATTTTCCCTTATTTAGTATTTTCTCTAATTTAGATTATATTTGTATAGCAAAGAAAAGGAGCAACAAAAAGTGACTGCAGTACTTGTAGCAAGGAGTAAATAATTTATAATTAATAATTTATTCAATGAATAAAGCAAGAGAAATGCATAAGAGGAAGTTGATCCAGGAAGGAACTTTAGTTGAGCCACTGGGTAATTGCAATTAAAAACTGCAATTAAAAATAAAAATAATTTCAGCTTCTTAACACAGAAGACCATATCAAAGTCATTTTGTCAATAGAATGATTTTTTGAAAGATATGATTAAAATGTATGAAACAGAACCCTCATATTCAGCAAAAATACTGTATAAAAAGTTATAACGTATGAAAATGTCAACATGAAAAATGAGTAGCAAAGAAGAAAAATATATTGCAGAATGCAAAAAAACTATTTGAACTAAAAAGGTCTCAAAAAAGAAAGATTCTAAAACAAAATCATCAGAAAAGAGCATAAATTCTAGCAAGTAAAGTTTAGGGTAGTAATTAGTGAACATAAGAGGGACTTCTTAGAGCAAATAGCCAAAGGCATGCAAAGAAATATAGACAACTTCTAAGATGTCAGGTGTAGGAAGCAAGGAGAGAATTGGTGGGTCTCTTGAGCTGCAGTTAGTGAGGACAAGGATGTGGCAGAGATTCTAAACTGTTTCTTCTCATTTATATTTACCGAGGAGGGACAGAGAAAGACAGACAGGTGTATTTAGGAAGGCACCCATCCCAGGTAACTGTTTCAAATAAATGTGCCAGACTGAGTAATGAAGAGGATGTTGTTAAAAAATTGGCTAAAACAAATAGGAAGAAGTTAGTGGATTATGTGTTTATTTAATTTTGAGTTTCTAACAAAAGCTAGTAACCAAAGAATGTCAGAAGTTGTGTTTATCTTGTAAATTAGAGACCAGTGAGAAGCCTCAGCATAGTACATAAATTTGTAACTTAGGGGTTTTAGGAACAAAGTAGCTGGCATCTGTCCAGGAAAGTCATACAAGAAAGATTGTCAATCTATTAGAATTTTGATAAGAGTGAGAATTAATCAATAAAGTGTATTTGAACTGTCAAAAAAAGTGCCTTTTCACAGCTTCTGTGTAGTAGAAGCTCCTAAAGTAATCATGTTGTCACAGGGCAAAGCATTACTAGACTCTCTGTGCCTAAGAGGAAAAAATCATAAGGATAAATGGAACATTTCAGCAGAAACCAAGTTCCCCAAGTGTTTATGCAGAGATCTATGGAGTTTAAAAAAATTAATTATCTAGAAAGAGCAATGAGAAAAAGGGGGTGGTGTTTCCAGATGACATGAAGTGGTTTAGGTCCATTGAGTCTCTAATAGACTACACATATACCCATGTTGTGCAGTGAGGTGTGGTCCAGAAAACCCCGTCTACTTCCCAGCTAGCTTGCTTTGGAATGGGAAGCTGCAGAGCCATATCAGCACAGTGAAATAGCTGAGCCAACTCACTCACTGGAGCTGTGCTGTTAGTGAATAGCTGCAAATATTAACTGGTAGATCTACGTGGAGCTTTCAAGGTGCCATAGCAGTGTGTCTGCTTGGTGATTCCTGCACTGCGTTCAAATGAGTATATTCAATACAGAAACTTAGATAAATAAATGTGATTTATATAATCATGAGAAATTTGAACTCATCTTGAGGAAAAAGACCGTGGAATAATTCCCTGAGAAGTGTCCCCCAATGTACAAAGCCAGCAGGAAGGAAATAAGATGCCAAGATGTAAAAAGGAGTTGAATTGAAAATACACTAAAAAAAGTATTACAAAACTCTTTACACAGAACATGTCACTGTGTTGCTCTAGACAGGCTGTTCATTCCATAGAAACACATGGCATAACGGCAACAATACTGAAGATATTTCTGTGCAAAGTCATATTAAAAGCTTAGTACTAATAGATTTAGACAAGCTGTGATAGGGACATGAGGTAAAGGAAGCTGCATGAAAACAGAGAAGGTGAACTGGGTGCTTTCATGTGCTGTTCTCAATAAGGAGAGAGCAGCAAGGCAGCAAAACAGCTGAAGGACAAGTAGGTCATGATCTGATCAGATCATACACGTTTGATACAGTGATACCCTTTTGACACAAATAATACAGCAACCTGTCAAACTTTGTGGCATGACTGAAACTAAAGGCTTAATGGTGAGCATTTGGGTATTTGGTTCTTTGTTGCTGGAGGTTTTGGTCATTGCTTGGTTAAGTGAAAACAGCAGCAGCTATATTACAAATTATAATGTAGAAAAATATATAAACCCTCATACCTGAAAGGGTTTCTTTATGTTCCATTATCAAATTTTCACCATGCTGGTCTAAGCCATTGGATTCACTCATGAATATACAATTTCTGCATTATTATACTGAGCAGAGTACACTGAAAGTAGATCTCCTTGTACTCAAATAGTATATTTTGAAGAATAAACATATTTATATATATATAAATGTTTATATATAAATATAGAAACATATTTATATATGTTTAATTATAATGAGCACAAGTTATGAAATTGTGATGGGATCAGTAAACTGTAGTGTTTTTGAAAACAGTTTTCTCATAGAGTGACTCCAGGATTCTTCTAACTTGCATATTCTTCTTACTGTGTAACTAGCACTTACTACTTCTTCTTCATCCATGTGGTTTGAACATTGCCTTTCTGCAGACAGTTAAGAAATTTTCATAATGACTTGAATGTTCATAAAACATGAAAGGGATTCGGAATTTGATTGGAGAAATAAAATAAGTGGAATAACACTGATGAGGAAAATAAAATGTAGCTTTTAAACAATTCCTATATATTTAAAATAGATTCTGACAATTTCTATCTAATTTTTCATTCAGTGGTGGTTATATTATCCATTATTTTTATAATTAATATTACTATAGTGATCAAAACCCCTAATCCAAGATTCAAACTCTGTTGTACCACATTCTGTAGGATATCTAACAGAGACTATCTTCACAATGAATACCTGATCAGTCTGATTCTGCTCTATTTCTAATACTTTGCACCATGTCCTGAGACAGTAACAGTGGAAACAGCAACATTACATCCACCTCAGGAGTATTTTGATCTATAATTGCTAAGAAATAGCTTTTCTTTTTTTAAATGTAACTGGTTTATTCTAGATGGAGAGTTCTTTTGTAAAACTTTAGAGCTTTCCTAAAGTTCCTATTCTAGTGATAGAATAATTTTTCTTCCTGTTAAAAAGTTAGGATTTTTTTAAGTATACTAAAACTAGCCAAAAATTGCCATAATATGTTAACTTCCCATATAGAAACGCTTACTGTACTCTAAAACAAAATTACTTTGGCAATACTTAATGTACTTTGAAAGCAGGTTAAAATAAACTACATAATGGCACAATTTACTGCAAGGAATAACAGTGTTTATACAAAGGGACATTCTGGAATAATAATAATTGTGTTATAAAGTAGCCCCCTAATTAGCTCTGCAACACTTTCTACATACACCCAAGAGTCTTCACTCTCACTGATGGAACTGTATTATTATCATGGTAATTATTGCCAACACCATCAACATACTTTATGTATGAACCAGGATTTTATCATGGTAGGTAGGACACAGAGAATAAAAAGCTGCTGTCTTCCCCAAAGAGCTGGTACCTGACCAAAGTGAATTGGAAGGGGGCAAAAAAATCAGTTTGTTTGGACATTTTGATTTGTGTGGCCTGGTTACTAAGCATCAGCACTCCCTTGGATAGGTGCAGAGTCAAATGATTTGGATGAGACTAGTTAGTATCATCCAAAGAAATCAAAGGTGAGCTTGGTCTCATTCCATACCTCTGCTTCTTATCCTGGATTGCCACTGACTCCGCAGTGGAGGTACCATGAAGGTCTGAACGCAGCTGAGTCTGAGCACAAGTCCCCGTGTTTCTGTGAAAGGAACCAGATGTAACCCGATGCTTTTGTTCTACAAAATACTTGTCACCTGCTCAACTTGACCTAACTAAGTCAAGTTGGTTTACAAATAAAATGAAAAAGCTTTTGGAAGTCTTCGCATGGTTGAATGTTTAGGAATCGGACAATCATTTTATTTCAGATAATCTGCCACAGAGGTAGCACAGAGCACAGTTTAACTTAGATCATTATACATCTCCCTGAATTAGATTAGAATAAATGACCTAGAGGAGAAAAATGTTCATGTCTTTGTGCCAGGACAAGAAGTGTCTCACAATCCTTTGATTATTTATCAAAGGAATAAAAAAATGCATGTAAATATTTATTGTGTATTTTGATCTGGTTAAGATCATAAAGGCCTATTTCTGCATGCCAGGATAGGTAACAGAACATTTTCTGCTGATATTTGACATGAATATATGAAAAAATATTTTAAGCAAGAAGTCTTTACTGTCTTGAAACAACTTAAAAACAAGAAAGAGAAGGAAATAACAATTTTGTGCATTCAGTATGATGGAAGAAGAATTTTCTTGGGTTTTTTTTTTTTAGTTATATGTAATTTCTGGAAATTGTTTGGGTGGTCTTTTGTGTTGTGTTCTATCACAGCTGTAATGGACATTATAGTATTCCATTTGCATAAACATCAATAACAGTTATTTTGAATGGGACACTTGATTAATTTTTTAAAATGAGGCCTGTCTACATTTTTACTTTTAGAATTAGCCTACTTGATTTCTAATACAAATCAGGTATAGATTTGTGAATTGTCTGATCCCTTCATTAATCATTTTTTAATTCAATTTGTGGTTTTCACACAGACTTGGAAGTATAAAGGCACAGAAGTAAAGGCAAAGAAATTAGCACCAATAAATTGCTTGTACATATTACAGTTCTTGGGCTAAGAAGAAAAAAACATTACAATGCTGGATTAAAGAAAAAAAGAAATTGTAGTGAAACAAAATTTTTATTGACATGAATGAACAAATGGTATGTGCACAGTCAAAGAGTTGTTCTTTTGTGAATAGTTTTGTAGTTAGAAAGAATGTTAAAATCGTGTGGATAGCCTGCATATCCTGCCACAGAGAGTGAAACTCCTCACTTACATTCAGGAATTTATCTCTGGTACAGGATACAGCTCTCATTTCTGCACAGATGAGAATGACTTTGCATGTACAAAATTGCTCAGCAGAAGTGGAGGCTGAGTTGAAAAACCACCGTCTAATAATGCTAAGAAACCTAATTGAAAACTTTTCCTTTTCTAAGAAGTCTGATAGAGCATTCCCATTTTTGCTTTATTTGAAACGCTGAGATTTATTCACTCATACCTCAGTTTTGCTACTTCAGATACATCGTCTGTGTTAGGTAAATATTAGGTAAATAAAGTTTACCAAAAAACCAAACCCAAACCTGAAATAAAACAGTTACACTAATTAAAATACAACAGGGGGAGAGCAAGACTGTGATGTATTTTTCCTCATGATTGTAGGTACTCTATGATTTTTAATAAACCACTTCTGATGATTCACTGTTCGGTGTTTATTGCATAACCTCTGAAAGGTATTTTTATCTCACATTCACGACTGGTTTGCATTCTTCATCCAAATGTATTCCTCTTGCAGCTCTTGCTCAAGGGGAGAACACACACAGAGCATTACTGCAGCAATAGAAAGCAAATGGATAGTTCAGAAAGCCAAATTAGAAAGGAATATATAAATATGCAAAGATAACTTGGCTGTAGCCCAATAAAACCTATAAATTGCATTATTTTATTCAATTTTTATGGAAATAATATAAGAAAAAGAAATAAGCATTCTTCTTTTAATTTTAAAGCACAAGTGTCAGGTCTTATATTTAAATACTATTTGCTTCAGTTTCTGTATAACCGTGGCCTTGGACAGAATTAACAGTACCCAGTACTGTACAAAATACTGTCTAAAAATTGTGCCCACTTTCACATTTACATAACATCTTTTATCTTTGATGTCTTTAGAGCTTTTTGCTACTACAGTGCAGGAAAATAATTGAAAAAGTTTAAAAAAAAAGAGTAACTTTTATTTGAAAGAAAATTATATTTTTAGTTTGTCTTAAAAATATACAATTTGAATTATTTCTTTTCTTCTAATAGCTGTAAAAGTCTGTTTTTTGCCAGTTCTGACTGGAACACATAGAAGTCTTGTATATCTTAACTATCTCAGACTAGTGCTATATTTATTCATTTATGTCAATTTTGAGAGTGCTTATGTCTGCTGTGAGCATACCATCTGTGGAGATGTTTTTTTTTAAATGATGAACTACCATTTTCTGGATTCCTACCAGTGGAATATGAAGAAGCAAAAAGATTGCTTGAAACTTTAAAGTAATTTTTAAGATTACTGTGTAACACTGATTTAAAATTCAAAAATACCTCTTGTCCTATAAATCTAAATCCTGTGACAAAAGTAATTTAGCCACTTAGGGACACAAGATTCTTTGGAAAGCAATGAGATGTTTGCAGCTAAAATTTTCAAAGGCACTAAAGTTATTTATTTTTGATAGGCAAATTCTATTAATTATAAATAAATGCTGTTCTTCAATATACAAACCTCCTTATTGTGACAGTCAGGAGCTAGAGAACTGAATACGTGCTTAATCTTGGGTCTGTGCACAGCAAAGTCTTTTCCTGTCTGCTTGCCTCTATCCAAGGAACTTCTTGGCTTACAGAGCAGAGGAAATTATACTTGTTTTGGCTCTTTTGCTGTACACAATAATTAAATTTCCACAGTCATTTCCGCTGCTATAAGTTTTGAGGACTTCCTTTTCTTTTTCTTATTTTTTTCCCCTTGACCAAAGTAGAAAAAATAGGAAAAACCATTTAAAGAATGCAACAAATAGCCAGTAAGAGAGGGAGCTGCATCTGTTCATGGTGTTAGGACAAGCACACTGTGGGGATCAGTGTTGCTGTTTATCTGACAAGCCTGTAAACAGCTCTATTTGTGCACCAGCCACTGAGAATCTACAGTTCCGTGCTAGCAGTGGAATGATTGCTGCTGGGAAGTAGCTGTGAATGTATTTGTTTTAGAAACATAGTATGGTGAGGGCAGAAGAGTGAAAAATTATGTATTGGTACCGTCTTGTAGAGGAAGTAGAAGATACAATTAGAATATTATTTTTAACTTCAATACCTAGTGAAATGTTGGAAGAACTAAATATGATATGGATCCACTGAAAATTCAAACTCTTCTGAGGTGATTTGATTTCTTTCTTCAATTTCTTTATTGGTTGAAGAAAGGGGAGACAAATTTTCAGACCTTGCTTGCCAAATTCTGCCTGAAAGTTACATGCATGTATGAATTTCAAGAGTAAATCTGCATTTCTTGCATACACATGAATCTATTTCATATATGTAAATGATGCTATTTTACATGACACTTTCACAGGTTATCAGAAGTAATGTAGATTAGAAAGGAAAAATAGAGGATGCAGAGTAGATTCACCCAAGAAGTTACAGGGGTGACAGACTCCTGTTTTTCCAAGTGAACCGAGTCTTCTGACTTTATCTTTTCACCTCCAGCATCACGGCTGCATTCAGCCCTGGAAAAGGATTCATTACGAAACTGCTGGAATGCAACCTTTCTTTATTCATAAGGAATTTTATAGATGCTGATATTGTGGATTCATCTTTTGTGAGAGTAAAATTCTGTCACTTTGTGACTTTTTTAGTTGCCTATTTGGGCTCTAATTTGACATCCATCTATTCTCAATTGAAATTTAGATGACAATTGAATGGAGCTGCACACAGCTGTGGGCATTGATAGGAACTGAGATCTAAAAGGGTTCTACCTTACAAATGAGATGCAGTAATAACTTTTTTCCTGCTCTACACGAGATAAAGGACAGTGTGCTTTGTACTTCCGATATTCTTTATGGCTGCTCTATTGAATTAAATAGGATCCCACTGGAATGTTATGGTCTGTACTCTTACACTCTCTGGCCTGCCTTTAGCCTCTGTCAACCCACTTTTTTCCCTAACAAGTCTGGGACATGATGCCAGGGACCATTCCTGAAAGCACATTGGATATGATCACACTCTGTGGCCCCAATATATTGCTTGATATGGCTGAGAAATTTTAATAATGTGAATATAAATCATTCCATTCTGGTAGTCTTAAGTGACAAAGAAGGGTGATGGGCAAACTGCATTTATGGATAGAAACCAAGCCAATATGTGTTTTTGAAAAAGGGAAGTTTTGAAAGGCTTGTGAGAAGGTTATGTGATACACTTAAGTGTGTTATCTTGGTGAACTGGGAAGGACTCTGAAATCAGAGTGTATGCTGGTCATGAAAAGCAGTGTGCTTTAGAAACAGAAAATAAAACATTCATAAAAAGAGTCAGAACATACCTGTCCAGTCCTAATGACACCTAATCCCTACTAGGAGAGAGGAGTGTTGGAAAAAACATCATGGCAAACATAAAACATCAGTATGGTGCTGATGTAGTGCTGTACTGCATGTTATCTCATGTAAGAACAAGTAAATTTAATTATTTCAGGCCAAATCCAGCATGAATAATTTAGGCACCTCCAAAGGCCACCAAATGTGGCCATCTACATGTCTACTTCTCCCTTGAATCTATAGGGAACTTAGGCACTTAAGAGCAATTTAAGAGAAGTGTTCATATCCCTCCTCTTCTCCCCAGGGCACTGAAAATTTTAAGTCACATTGTAGCCAGCCTGTAGTGTATTCTGCATTGGTTAATCCTCAAACTGACATGTTAGTTTTTGGGCTTGTCAGCTTAAAGAGATATATACTATAGATTTCGGGAGAGTGCAATAAAAAATGCTGAATTTTGAAAAAAACTACCCCAAAAACACATAGAGGAAGAAGAAAAGAAGATCGGGGAGAAGAAATTATTGTTGCATGCAAGCATAAAAGCAAATTTTATTAAAAAAAAAGGAATCAAATATTGGTATTACTAAGGATCGTACTGAAATTATCAGCTTGTAATAGGTAAATTGGGAAGAATGTGAATTTGCTATTAGAACATGTATACAATTAGAATAAGTTGTTGATGGAGAATTTGGAAATACTCTTAGGGAATATGTTCTGTGGTGTAAGTTTGACATACATCAGGAGTAATTTAGGAGTTATTTAATTGGTCTTAACACAGTACATAATTATAAGAACTCTTACAAAATTAAATATTCCGTGATTCTCTGACTATAATGTTGATGTCATGTACTATCTTGAGTATTTTCAGGTAGATAATATGGTTATGATAGTACAGAAAGACAAAGATGCTTTATTCCCACTGTATCTTCTGGGAAAACTGTCTTTGTATTTTTATGGTACATTATAGAATATAGCTTAGCACTTTCTGTGCTGAATTGTAGTAACTAAAAAGCATTGTTTCGGTAGTAAATAATGGCAACCAGAGATAAATCAAATCTGACATCTGCTGTGCCACCGGGCTGTTGCTGACGGTGGAAAAGAAAATTGTCAGCATTTAGAACAGAAAATCAAATGCACATAACAGTATCTTGTGTGCTACAGAACATCGATGACAAAATGCAGGACTTGATTCAAAAGACAATCCTTCTTAGTCATGTGCTTAATGTAAAGCACATGTTGATTAAGGTCAGTGCTTAAACTTAAGACTATGCTCAAGGCTAGTCCTAAATAGAGAGAAATTTTATCTAGTGCTTACATAAACTGAGACTTGGATAGTTATTCTAAAGAACCGAAAAGTTGTTTGTTTTGGGTTTTTTTTTTCAGAGAATCAGCTAAGTCCACGTAGCATATAAATCTCAGAGCACTCAATAGTACCAGAGAAACATTATTTCAGTGACTGTCATAATATGTCAGCATTTGCATCAGGCATCCCACTTGCCATATGAAAATAGTTACCAAAACATGTTCCAAACATCAAAATATCCTTTAATAATGTATTTTCCAATCTTGAAATTAAGCTAATAGGCAGTATGTGTAAGTCAGCAATTTGGTCAATAATTTTTTTCGAAAAAGAGTGATAATCTGTTTAAGTTGTTGGTGTAGATCAAGGTGTTCAAATTTGAAAAGTGGCAGTTTTGTATTTAAGTGCAAAGTGCAATTTTACCCACTTTTCCTGGAGTATGTAATGTTGTTTGTCATGTTCTTTAGGTTATGGCCAGTGGAGCATCCAGCACTGTCAACTTTTGGCATGGTTGGAAATCCTTGTTTCTTGGACTGGTTTAAGTGAATATAAACATGGAAATGTGCTTAGTGCAAGACAAAAGAAAAGGACAATATATGTGGTTATGTTGGTTTTTTTATACAAAAAAGGGGGGGTTGCATAATCATATCTGTTCTAGAAGTAGAGATGTACTCTCAAAGGAAGGAAAGATTTTAATGGTCTGTGGGGGTTATTTATTCAGCTAAAAGCAAGCCTGTCTCCAGAAAAGTTTCAGTGCAACAATTAAAAACTTTTCCATTTTGTCCTACTCTAATTTATTCACAGCCTGAAGACCTGATGCTCACAATTGGGTTTTTTGTTTCACATGAAATCTGGATAATTGTACCCATCAGTCCAAATGCTCTTGGTTTATTTTAGAAACAATATTTATATCTTGGGTTTTGTAGATCCCAGAAGGAACATTTCAGCCATACTGAGTGGCATATCATTATTAGGGACAAATTCTGCCCTGGGGCAACTGGCAGTTTCACGTGTGGGAGATTCTCCTGCCTTCCCTGTCTTGTCACATGCCTGAATTGGACAGACAGGGTGTGGTCTCATTCTTACCTTACACCTTCAGGACTCTTTAGACATACATAAAGCACACAAACAGTGGTCACCAGAGCCAATGGACTCACTGGTATTAGGGAAGAGCTGATCTTATTTAACTATTTATACATATTTTCAAGTAAAAAAGTAAGTATGTTCCATCTTCCTTTTTAAAAAACCCATATTAATTGTATAAAATGTAACATGGGCATCTGGAATGTGAGCTATTTTATCCAAATGTGCTCTACAGAATACAAAGATTTGAAACACAAAATCTCTTCACTAAAGCCTTGAAAGAAAAGAATAAAAAAGTTCCCTTTAAACTAATTCATGAGGAAAAGATATATGAGAAAAATGCTATTTTCATATTTGTGTACTGAAGTTTATTCGGCTGGATAAGACAATCTCTATTTATAATGCTATTAATAGAATTTTCATAAAATATTATTTGCAATGCTTTAACAAACTTCTTTAAGTAACAGCTCATTTTAAAAAGAAAAAAAAAAAGACTTAATGGACTGCAAAAGATACTGAATTGACGCCTGCAATGACTGGAATACTTTTTTATCCACAGAACATGGGTGGCAGCAGAGTAATCCCCACTCTACATCCCCCAGCCCCAGCCCCAGCCGTGTGTCTCACCCTTTACCTGGATGCACCGCTACGAAGGGTGAGGGAGCTATGGCAGTTTGCTCTGCATTCCCGTTCACTTGTTGACCTCTTTCCAAAAAATATAGCTGCTGATATCTGAACTTGAGCTCCAAGTTAACTGGAACAGGCAGGTTATTTCATAGAGAATACCTTCTACCAGTGCTTAGGTCCTGGTCTCTGATCAGTTGGGCTGAGTTAGAGCTGGAATGCTGAATTTGTAGTCTGTTGGTTGTCACTAGAATTGTCCATTTATACCTCTGTTGAAGCTAATGGAACTTAGTGAAGAGCCATATTTCATCTACTACAGTTAACATATAGATTGTAAAGCGAACCATCAAAATGAAAAGATAGTTAAAATTAATAATGCACATTTAAAACCAACGTTGCCGTAATGCTTAGGAGGTAATTAACTCCTTTTTAAATTATTGGTCACTACAAATGAAGCCAGACTAGCTGAGCTGTTTCTGAGTGAAACACAGGAGGTTACAGCTTCCTGTGTTCCTTGTGTCAGTTGCTGTGTTGTGTGGGGAACACCTGCGTGGGTGGTGTGGTGGAGCACACAGTTTTTACAGGGGACACACAAGAAAAGGCAATGAGTTGAGTGCTCGCGTAGAAGCCCATTTGTGAAAACCTATATGAAGAAAAATATTGTTTGGATGTTGTGTGCACTTAAAGAATTTGGATCTGAAACAGCAAGATGACAGTTTACATATTGGCTTTTCCACCATTCTCCTGTTGCATTGCTTTTTTTTTTCATTTAAAAGAGAGGGGTTTAGGTCATCTTTCTCCCAGGTGAAGGGGGATCAGGAGTATTTCTGTGACAGCAGCAACCTGCCTGGCATTTGATATTCTTTGGAGATTTTATTATCTAGGGGTTCATCTGGATCTTCAGGCTGTTGGCACTTGGGGAGACTCCCAGTTGGTAACATACAATGCTGTGGGAGTTTATAGAACTCTAAAAAATAGTCCAGAAGGAAAGTGACAATAGTTATAAAATATATAGGATGTGTTTTCTTTCGCTGCTTATGTTGCCAGCTGTGGAGAGAAGCAGTGGACCCTTTCTCTGTCCTCAATAGATTAGCTACCACTGCTAAGCAGGAAAAAAATTTGATTTGCAGAGTTTGAAGGTGTTCCAAGCACAGGCAATCCCTTCTAGGCTTTGCCAAAAGAGGAAATGTACCTGCCTGTACTCACGGCTATAAAGTAGTAATCCGACATCAAGTTTGGATGCAATAGGATGATTCACAACAGGGTGAAGGGAAGATTTACTAAAGAGACTAGGACTTTACAGTATTTTCTGTTCATTTCTGATCCTTGAGCTAGGAATAATCACTGCATATTTTATTTTCTCTCCTACTTCTTATGTTAATGTTTTTCATTTCTTTTTCTGTTCATCTACCACCGATGTCTTTACATGTCTTCTCCTATCAGTCTACACAGAACTAGCTCACTGTGGATGGGAGGCTTACTAGTGTGTACTGAGCAACAAATGAATCTTAATATTTTTTGCTGGGTTTTATTTTATTTTATTCCATATAAATTTTATGCATTAAGTGCTCTTAGTGTAACACGCAAAATTCTTGTGCAGGTGTTTGGGGAAGAATCAGTAGTCAGCACAGCACAAATCCTGTAGCCTAAGAACTTTAATTGTAATACTTGTGATTCTTTAATCTTGTTCACATCGAACACTGTTAGGATATATGTACAAATAGTATAATTACATTAGCAGAATTATGAAACTGCTTCTTATTAAAGCCCTCTTTTTGACGAGTACATGTACTCACACAGACCTGAAGTTCCCTGTGTACTAGTTTGAGAGTTCAGAACACGAGATAAAATAGGGATGAAAGAGAGAGCTGTGATCTCAGAGGAGATATTAGGCACCAGAAATTATGGTGTTCTTTTTCCAGCTCTTACACTGACTCTGATACTTCCATTTCTATAGCACTTGCCATCTCTGGATCTCAAAGTGGATTATAAAGAATAGTGATTTAAACCTTCCTGCACCTCTAGGAGATAGGTAAGCAATATTATTCCCATTTTACAGATGGAGAAGCTGTGATACAGAGAGGCTTAGTGTTTCTTATTAAAAGTTTATTTATGACTACATATGCATGCACACACACAGAGCTAGAAACAGATGTCAGAATTTTCATTGTCCTCTGTTTTAAGCTAAGTCCATCCTCCTTTCCATTTAACCTCTCTGATTTATATTCCCCATCTGTAAAAAGACGGAAACTGGGATAGACATGGAGAGATTTGCTTGCACATAAATTTCTGTGCAAAACCAGAAAAAAACCCCAAACAACCATGAAGTACAAAGGTTGCCTTTGAAATCCAGTGCATTTTATGTGTTGGCAGAGGATATTTTAGGATTTGGGAAAAGGATTTTTGTAGGTAGGGAGAGTTGTAGGTGTTCTGCAACCTAATGCACAACATTTAATTATTGCTATAAAAGGGCCTGATTGTTTTGTAATATAGGCATATTAACTGAAAATTAAAAATTTTAAAATGCATCAATTTACATGGCAAAAGGCCAGACACAGCCAGTAACTCAGTCTCTCTATTATCTGCAAGGTGGTACCACATCAACCCCACCAAGGCACTGTGTCAGATGGGAGTGGGACAGTAGTGCAGCATGAAAGCAGCGATTGCCCCAACTGTATCTCTGTATATCTTTCTCCCATCGAAGTCCTGTGTCTGTAGTGCAGCACGAGTTCCTCAGTGGCAGACACCAATCTAGACGACTATGCTTAAATATTTACAAGAGAACTGAAATTACTACTGAACTTCGGGAAAAAAGTTTAAAAGATCCAATATGTTTTGCTATTTTTATTACTGTTAGTGGAATGGTTGTTTCTTGTAATATTTAAAAAGATATTTTAAAAGGTATCTAGAAACTTGATTAATCTGATCGCATACTGCATCAAAATATCATGAAGGTTCTGATCTCATTAATCTTTACTACAATGTTTAAAAAATAGCTAGTGGAAGCTTTTAACAATTCTTTCTAAGTCTGCTATTAATTTGCCACAGAATTGAAACATCCAAACCATTGTATATTAGATGTTTTAATTTTAATGCTAATAACACATCTGGCAATTGTCTGTGTGTTGAAAAGAGAGTTTATACAGAAATGATTTCAACATTTTCCTGTGTGCATCCTATGGTATAGGCAGGCTAGATTAGATGAACATACAACACCCATGGTCACATTCACCTGTAAGTAGCCTTGACTTCCCTGTGATGCAGTAGATAGATTTCATACCTTTACTAGTGAATAAATATATAGGGAATAACTGCAGCTAATATATATTTCTGTGTTAAATGGAATGGAGACTGGATGTGTTTATGTGTCAACATGCAGACATCAACCTGCATTTACAGATGACTTGATTCAAAGTTTCATTTGGGAGATAAGATTCCTTTTTGTTTTAGTTGTAAACTTCATGCACAGAAATATATGTAATTTCAGGTAGAGATTTAATTGATTTGGAGCTAAGGTAAAACCTGATTTTATCATTACAAGCTTTACTAAATAATGATTATGATGGTGCTGCTAATAATAATACTTCAGCAAGTGAATTAATTCCTTGTTTTTGTGTGTGACTGAGATCAGAATTTAACCCAGGGTCTTCCTGAATGCTAGTACAAATCATTTCTTACCTTTGCTCCCAATTACAATTAAAATAGCCAGTGTCTTGAGGTAATATATCTACCACAGCTGGTGGATTAGGATATGGCTTTGCTAATGCATTGACCTCCTTCATCCATGTAACATGAGTTAATTTCCAGCCTGACAGTAAATGCTGAAATTTGAATTGTAGCACTAATGCACCATATTTTCGTCTGTCAAACCAGACTAAAAGGTCATTTGGTGATGAGGATAATGGTTCACTTTGAAAGAGAAGGAAAACCAGCTTCTGAATCTTTGGGGGAAGTCTAACTCTTGCTTCAAATAATAAGCTGAACTAGGGAAAAATTAGGCTGTGAAATTCCAGTAATACTGAACCTGTAACTGACTATTTGCCTTGTCAGTCTACCAATTCCATACAGGCACATTGGAATACTTGCCATGACATGTTAGACAGAATAATAAAACAGCCTATGAAATTTGGTATTCTGGCTATCAAGCCTCAAAAAGACTTTTCTCTGAAAAGTGAATCTACATTAAACTGTTTGCTATAATGGGAATTTGAAGCGGCAGTTTGTGACAAGTTTTGATTGTTTCCGTACCCTCTAAGAACTGTTGGAGACTGATTTTTTAATTTTTTTTTCTCTCAGAAGTGTCTTTCTTTCTTTCCCGCAGCACGGAAAAGGATATGCTAGTCACTTCTACAGGACTTACCTGAAGCAGCATGATTTGCACAAAAGTCGACCAACAAAAAGCATCAACTTTCAACTTCATTATCTTGGCCATCCAGTTCTGTGTAACTGAAGGATTTGTGTGCTGTTGGAGACATCATGGCCAACAATAGGACCTAATTGCTCTCAGCAGGCCTGAGAAATGAGTTGAAATGTGTAGAACTGTAGAAACTTAAGAGGCAACTGATCTTGCCTCTCTGATCAGTGTGTGCCTGTTTACAGCACTATATATCTTTCTCTCTCCAAAATGTCACTGAGCCCTTTAGATGTTTATATTCACCACAAGAAGCCAATCGTACAGATAAAAGAGATGTGCATTATAAATGCAATATCACTGTTTTAAACTTGACTGTTTTATATTATTTTTGTGTGATCGAGTGTTCCCCAAACTATTCCAACTTTACAAGAGAGATTGTGATCATGTTCTTTTCACGTGTGGGTCATAAAAATGTTGTTAATCTGAAGACCCACAAAATTATCAAAGACATTCTGTAGTTTATACACCGTGTTGCAAAGTGTTTACTGTACTATTTCAAAGCTTCTAAATAAATATAAAATATATATATATATTATATTATATATAATTTTCCGAAAAACGTGGTACAACTTAGTTGATTTTTAAATGGATTCATGCAGTCTACACCATACACTAAAGTGAGAAGATAATTCAGGGTTCCTAAGCTATCCTTGCTAAAAACAAAAATAAAATAAACCTTTAATAGTACTTCCCCAATATTCGTATTTTGGTCAATCCTGTTTTTCTTGTTAAAAAAAAAAAAAGCTGTAAGCAACAACATTTTGTCTAAAAATTGTAATGAATTTTCAATGCCAAAGATGCAGCTGTCAATATTACCCGAATGAGCGCTATGTACTATCAGAGGTATAAATCACTCTCCATTATTTTGATTATGTTTCTATGGTTTTTAATTTAGAATCACAAAATCTTTTTCAAGGCTCTATAAATTCACCTGTATATGTTGTTAAAAAGAACACTGGGTGTCTGTACATTTTGCAATGTAAGATATAATGTAAGTGAAGTTAAGTATTTTAAGAATATCATCCCAAGCTCATAAATACTCATACATACATACATACATACATACACATACA
Source organism: Chiroxiphia lanceolata (assembly GCF_009829145.1). Classification (NCBI taxonomy): domain Eukaryota; kingdom Metazoa; phylum Chordata; class Aves; order Passeriformes; family Pipridae; genus Chiroxiphia; species Chiroxiphia lanceolata. The sequence continues at coordinate 67,204,692 of NC_045640.1, read as the reverse complement.
CAAACACCCACACATCTCTCTTTGACATAGTTTTGTGAAACTATACAAATATATTGCCTAAAAATATTTCTCTTGTGGCTAGGAATAGTTGTTGATAGAATTGAAATTACAAAGGCAAAGTATTTGCCAAACTATTGACTCTTTTATCACAAAGGAGATTTCCAATTAGGAACATGGCACATTCTCAGCTGACCCCTCTCCCACTGGAATAAAAATGGTGTTGGCCACCGTCTTTGTTGGGAAAAGGATTAAGCCCTTGCATATAATCTTTATGTTCTGTAATAATTCTGTGGTCTGAAACAGTATCTTAGAGCGTTTCTTTTCTATGAAATATTGAAAAAAAGTAAAATTTCAAAGGTAAAGTTTAAAATTACTTTCATGTCCATGGAGTTTAAGTACCATTTACTAAATGTAAAAATCTAGTAAAATGGTTTTTTCTTTTGGTTTTTTTTTTTGTATTGTGGTTTTTTCCCCCCACCGTATCTTCGTATGCCAAATATTGAAAACAAATGAGAGCACACTATGTTATCAACCAATGTTTAGCCAAATTGGAACCAATTCCTAGTGATGATTCAATATTAAGTAAGACAAGAGAAAATGTCCTATTGTTTGCAGTGGAATTTGGATCATACCATTATATAGGAATTCTGCTGTTCCCACCAATGCTGCCACAGGATGAACGTGTAGGCAGCCACTACCACGTTGTGATGGAGTTTGGGTTTCTTCCTTTTGTTTGTTGGTTTTGGTTTTTCTTGTGATTTATAATGACAGTTTCTGTTAGGTAGGAGAATATAAATCACCTGTATGGAAACTGCCCTGCTCTGGATCCAAACAAATTCCTTATCAAATTACAAGAGTTCTTTGTACAACCAGTGGACCAAACCCTGAAGGTTAATTTAATACTCCAAACAAAAAAAAATATGCTTGTTGAACACTTTTAATGTATACATCTAGCACATTTGTATAACTACAAATTGTTGTATGGGATCCTTTTAAAAATGTATATATTATACAAAACCCAAACAAACAAACAGCAACAATAGCTGTTGATTGAGCAAACACAACAGTGAATTGTTCCTCAAGCCGTAGGTAGCAGAACTTGTAGTCACCTACAGGCATTGTTAATTTTATGAAGAAAAGCAATGAAATTTGTGACAAGTATTTCATTTAAGGAGTTTTTATATTCTTGTCTCTGCTTTTAAAGTAAGAAAGTCCTTGCCCTTCTTAAAACTGTTTTTTGTTTCTAAGTAACTTTTTAATATGGATATTTGCTGTAAATTATGGTCTTTGGGAGAAAAAGGAAATGGTTTTTGTTTCTGTTTCATTAACAGTCAAAGTGTTTTTATTTAATGAAACTACCTTCACATTTTGTATGCCGTTTTTTCTGGAAAATCAACTGTATCATACTCTGTCATTAATTTCCAAAAGTGAACTCTTACCATCAACAGTGTGATGTACACACACATTTATTTATCTTTTTTATTTTTATTTCATGTTAAATACCATAGGCACTGGTCCGTGTATACACAGAAATCCTTCTGAGTTCTCTGAGAGAGTCCCAGGGGGAATCATGCTAGGATGCAGAACTGTCAAGGAAAAGGAAGATTTTAGGTGCTACAGCCTGAGCTCTCGAAATAAAGATGTAGCTTTTGCTGATTTCCCTAGCTCACTGTGAATTTTGGTACAGCGACATTTAATGATACAAGCCTTAGGACACATTAAAAACCAAATTGGGCAGTACAGAGGCTCAATTTCTCCCATTTCTTTGTTTTAGTGGGGAAGAGACCTGTTGCATCCAGCCACCTCTCACTGAAATTGTCTTGCTCAGCATCTCCCATGTATTCCATCACGCTACTAGTGCCTATCTGCAGAGATAGGTATGTAAATGCCTTTAAACATCAGCTTTTGTATTTTCCTCTTCCTTTAAGCGTTTGTGATGCAAATGTTGAAGGATTCTGATTTGTATATTGGACACAACAGTGAACTGAAGTAATCAGGAAACATTTAGATTGGATATTAAGGGGAAATATCAATACCCATAAAACTGGGATAAGAAAAGTTTCCAAAAACAGTTCAAAAATACCTATCAGGGATGATATAAGGGTATTTAAACTTGCCTCAGAGAAAAAGCATGGACTAGGCTCTCAGTCTTGTTCTGTAATGGTCCTAGTAGGACATGCTAAGGCTTGGAGGATGTGATCTGTGCACAACTGTAGGGGTAAGAATGTTCTATCCTTCAATTAGCTATTAGAAGCAATATTTAATGTTTAAATGTACAATTTATGAGCATAATAGAATAAGCTGTCTGTGTGAAGAACTGTCTTTCTTTACTGAAGTAAATTAGAGTTCAAGCACAGAAGACAGGGTCTTATAAAGGATAACGAAATAGAATCAGGTCTGTAAATCTTTTTTTGAATTCCTGATTTAGATATGTAGCAATGGATTTCTAAGCAGCTTGCCTATTCAAATTCTTCAAAACCAGACTTTTGTTTCTTCTGGATGGATTCTTCCAAAACTTAGAAATATTAAAACATTTCACTACCTGAAATAAAATTCCAATCATTTAATACAAGTTTTTACTAATCTGCTTATTGAGGGAAAGAAAAGAAGTATTTCCATGAACAGATTCTCAAATTATTTGAACAAGGTGTAGTAATGTTTTGTTGGTATTGTTGCAAAATTAAGTGAAATGAAAATACAGAGATAAATACAATTTGTAAGGATTCCCACATTATAGCCACTATATAGTTGTGAGGGGAGATATGTGTGTGCATATAATTATAATTCAAATTCTGGTAAGTTGCCACAGGATTTTTTTCTTACATAAATATGCTCCTTTCAGTAAATGCAAATAGAAGGGCAGAAACACATGTTTGGTACTATAAAACTAGACTTGTTCCTCAGTAATAATGGATTTTTGCATTCAAGAATTACATTTGACCCCTTCTTCATGCATTAGACCCATAACCAAGCACACAACTCAGTTTTTGACTTCCAAAATGTTACCTGCTCATAGAAGGGTTTTTTTTGTTATTTTTTAAAGTAATATCATTCCTCAGGGTAAAGGGTGGATAGATAGTCTTCCTAGGCTGATAAATTGCCATTGCAATTTTGCAAGGCTGTTAAATATTTGTATGTCTTACATGGAGAAAGTTGATCTTATCCTGCCATTGTTCCATGTTCAAGTCTTGAGTTTTATGGCATTTGGACTTGTGAATTAAAATCTCTACGTAGGTATAGGGGCCAAAATAAGCATCTTTTATATACATTTAGTTATTGCAATTTGATTGCAAAACATTAGCATCAGATGTCTATAAAAAATAGAAAGTTGTTTATTCTATTTGCAGTAATGTAAAAGGCAGCCAGTAGGATTTTATTATAATACTGTGCCATGAGAAATTCTTAAACTGTGAGTTAAATCCTTTGCACTGATCCCTACAATCAGAGATCAAATTCTTCTTAAAGAGCTCCTTTATTTCATTTTGTCTTTAAGAAATGTATACATATATATAAACAAATACACACAGCCATTGTTGAGCATCTGTGCTTTTGTAGATAACCTCATATGTAAGAAATGAGCAAGAACTAACTTGGACAGCTTTCTTGAATTGTTTTTGAATTTGAATTTGTTAATAAAGTTCATGATATTAACAGACATCAAGACAAATGAAATCTCTGTGGGTGTAGTTCTCCAGAAGGCAGATGCTTCACTTAAGAAGCATCCTGTCGAAAAACTGTATAAATATGAGTGCTGAAAATCTTGCTGAGTCAAGATGAAACACACTGTACTAAAGCTCTCTAGTTCTCTGTGTCAGCACTGATTAAAGTGTCCTCTGGATGTTAACCACTTTAGGCAAGCAGAAGATACCAAAAATGGCAAACAGGATTCAGATAACATTTACCATTCCTACTGAAGAGCGACTAAGACAATAAGTTAATATATACTATGATATTGATGTGTATTATACAATATGGAAAAACCATTGAAGCCAAACAATTAAGAAAACCATATCCTTTCAAACACATGCACTTTAAAGTTTATTTGATGCTCAACTTAGAAGCATATTTTGAAGAACCATCTCTGAGTTGTACTAACAGCGAAGAGCAATGTATTGTATAACAAAGCCTTATGGCAACATGATAAAGGGAACGTAACCAAACCAACCTTAAGTTTTAGAAATCTTGGATCCAAACGTTCAGGTTGCAAAACTGAGCTGGATTTTATATGCATCAGAGCCTAATTCTATTAAAGGCAATGGCCCAAGCTGCAGTGATCTGAAGGAGAGCCAAAGGAAGCTTTCGTTTCTTTATGCATTTTTAAGCAAGTGCAGCCTACGATAAAATTATTTGACATCAGAAAAAGGGAAACTTTACTAGGTCTGTTTTAAAAAGCTACTCAATCAAGTTTGGAAGTTTGGACATGTCTGTGTGTCAGTTTAAAACAGACATTTCTGAAAATTTTATCTCAAAGCAAAATAACACAAGTAAAATGATGTCACTGTTCAGGTTTTCTTATTAAGCAAAAACAGAAATGCAGTCCTGAAAAGATAGATTCATGTCTTTACTATGCAGAAGTTCAGAAAAGTAAAAATTCATTGGAGCAGAGTCTTCTTACAGTGCCATAGCTACTGGTTGAAAATGTGAGCAAAACAAGCAAAGAAAATACCAACCTCAACAATGAATGTTTGGAAAGTTTTGCTCTGGAAGGTAACAAACAGGTCCTAAGCACATTAGCTCCTTTCAGACCTAGACTGAAAGATGTTTCCTGTCATCTTTTCTTGTCTAGACTTTTACTTGGAGTTTAAAAGCAGTCCTCTGAAGGGTTTGCATGTTTACCTCAGTGGAGGGAGAGTATTCTCATTTGTTGAGAATAACATGGAAAAAAGACCAACATGAAACCTGATGTCAGAATTACCTAGTAATTCCATCCCCATTACCCTAGTAATTCCATCACTACAGCTTTTCTGGACAGGTAGAATAATTTAGGACTGAACTTTATGGGTTGCTGATGGAAAAGCAGTCGTGTGGCACTGTTCCTATGCGAAGAAGAAAAAGAGAGGAAGAGAGAAGAGAGTTCCCTGCTTTTCTTAGTCTCATAGATGACATTAATTGGTGCTTAAACAGTGCTTTGTTCAGGAACATAGATATCACAAAAGAGAAAGATTTCACTGTGAGAGCAATATATTTGTTGTTGCTTACACTGTCTGCAAAAAAAAAAAAAGATGAATGCAAACAAACATTCTCCTGCTCAACCCCCTGAAGATGCGGCTAAATGATGTCCTTGGAGCTCACAGCCATTCAGTTTTTGAGAGAGGGTTGGTTTGATTTATATTCTGGCTGTCAACAAAGAAAGAGAAGAGAGACAGAGTGCTGGAAGTAAAAGATAGGTAATTAATATAATCTAGGGAGGAAATGCAATATACCTTGTAATAGTATCATTAAACCTCACTGAGCTGCTGGAAACGATCTGTTAAAAATTAAACAAACAAGCAAACAAAAACCCAAAACAAAAAATAAATCTGCTCCTTGGCACTCCAAGTGCTTGTTTATATTACATCAATCACAGCTAAATTGAAAAATAATGGCAATTGAGGTATCATATTCTTTTTTAGATCTATTCACAGGGGGTGGGAAGGGGGGGAAGCCCTGGCATCCAGCATCTCCCTGGACACAGGGATGGATGGTGTGAGGCTGAACTGGGCTGTTGGCCTCGGGGTAGGGGTCTGGATCAGGATCAGTGAAGGGAACCAGGGTCAGGCCTGGCCATGGCCATCTCGCAGCTCCATGCCAGGGAGCCTCCAACCATGGCCCCAGCAGGACAGGGCCACCCTTGGCTGCACTGGTCCTGAGCCAGTCCTGAGCCCCCAGAATCAAACATCCTGGAACATTCCTTGTCCTTCACAATTTACAAAGTTCCTTCCCAGATATATTATTGTATTCTGCTCCAAATACTACTTTTTAATGGTGATACTTCATTATGCTTTTCACCATTTATGTCAGCTATTTTTGAGGGGTTCCTGGCATTATGAATAGTTTAGGAACAGACTCACCAATTGTACCTTTATAATTAAAGGTGGAGTTCAATTAGCCCTTATCATATAGAAACCAATATGAAGGCTCCTGGGTTTAGTTTTGCTACTTTAATTCCAGTTGTCCCTTCCCGTGTTCCAGGAATTATTTTAATTTTATTATTAATGAAATAAAATTGTGTGCTGTTTAGTAAATCTAATCCAAAAAGTACCACTTATTAGGGAAAAAAAATCCAGGCAAAATCAGGTAGTTTACCTTTTTTTCTTTTTTATATAAATAATTTCCAGACCTCCCACTGCTCAGGAATAAGGACATGAAATACAGTAACAGAAAATACTTGAAGTCTGCATGATGTTTTACTGGACTGAGGAGATTGCTTTCCTGTTTCCATTCTATCTGGTATAAACTGAAACCACCATTTGCATGAAAACTCTTTAGGTGTTTAATTCACAGAGTGAAATCTACCACTTTACTGAACACATTGCTAATATTCCTAGATCTATAGTTTCAAGGGGGAAAAAAAAATCTTATGTTCTAATGCAAAATACAACCTTGAGCGCTGGAAAATCTATGGAAATTGAAAAAACATTTATTTTAAAGATAGATTTCTATTGACTGCTGTTCTGTGCACTTTTATATCCTTTATTAGTAGGCAAAATACGCTTCAGTGTTATGACAGATGCCTGTATCACTATCTTTATTTTCCTGAAGCATAACTGAGAAATTTCATAATGCAGTTTATTGCAGAGGTGGGAACAGAACACAGTTCCTAAATCAAAATAATAAGAGAAAAAGCACCACAATAGTGATTATAAAATAAAATAATGTAAAATCACATGGGTGCTACACTGCTGAGCTCTCCCCACATGCAGGTTAATGAGCTAACTAGTAGTCTAGAGAGCAATATGCAATTTGGTGCCCTTGGTCTCTCTGTCAAAAGAATACATAATTATTCTTTGCAAAATGGGACATCTTCAAAGAGAAAAATGAAGAGCTCTTCATCTTTCCACTCAGAGCCTAAATCCTTTTGGATTTGATGATTAGAGAGGGTCGGGAAAAGGAAATTGGGTTTAGATCTCATCATATTAAAGAAGCATTTGTCCTCAGTGGCCAACATTATTAGCAAATACAATGATCAGTATGGCACAAAAAAAAAAGGGCCTCTATCAGCATTGCACTGTTTGGCAGTTTTCTGTTTAATACATGTTTTCTGCAAACACCTAAAAATACCATCTTGTTTTGTTAAGATGTTTGTTAAGATGTCAAAGACTAGATACCTAAGGTTTCCTGAGCAGATGATATGACTTTTAGAATATTTTTTCAGGATGTGAGAAATCTGTATTCAGTTCTTTCCATCTCAGATGATTTCTGCATCCACATCCACCTTAGAAGAGTTTCTTGCAGTTGCAAGTTGGAGGATTATCTCCTTTTCTGCTCTTCCAGTCTACAAAAGCGTTGAAACCTCTCAGTGCAGGAGCTGGGCCCACATGACACCTTACATGTCTTATCGCTGATTAAATACAGACTCATTTTCTAGCTCTCTAGTGAATGTTTAATATTGCATAAAAAGTTTTCCTCAGGAGGTATTTGTACAAGACAGAGAGAGTGGCACTAGGCATGGAACAAAATCATTAGAGAGTTCTCCCTCTTGCCAAAGGGAGTGATCAGGAGAGCAAAAACCCCTGACATGTTGGTCACATAGATGACTGTCTTATCAGAAAATATTTGGATATAATGGTGGTAAGGGCAGTTTGAAAATCATACACTAACAGAATGCAGCTGGGAAGGACTTACCTGATATTTACCCAAAAGGTGTTGAAAAGTTCAGAGATTCTGGACAATTGGATAAATTTCTGGAAGGTAAGTCTTCCCTGAGTCATCCTATTGATGACAAAATTACCATACCAGTTGAGTCAGGAAACAATACTTCCTCACCATTTCCCTGGAGCAAGTACTTGCACACTAGAATTATACACTGCAAAGACAAAGGGAAGACACAAAATAAGAATGTGGCATATGGAACTGCTGGTAGAAAAAGAGGATTTGTCCACCCTACAGATTCCCATGGCCTCAAACATCCTGGGGCTGCATCTCTCTTGGTTCCCCTCACCAGGCCTGATGGTGATCTCTACCCATGGGCCAAAGTTTCAACCCTCTTTTGTCCTGGCCCTGGCCCCAGGGAGGTGCTCAATGCCCGGGGCTGGGGCTGTCTCCATCTACTCTCTGCTGGGGACAGTGGGATGGGCCCTGTCCTGATGCCCATGGGAAGCCCCCATCCCCTGACACCAGTCAGGAAGGTCATTGTTCCCAATTCTCCTGCCTTGCTGCAGAATCAACACTTTGAATACCATTACCGATACATGTTTGCCTAACAGACTGTACTAATGCAGGCACAACATGCCTTCATTGTAAAAGAGAGATTCCAAAGGGGATGGAAAAAGAATATTTCATTTTGAGATGCAGTTTTGTTTTGATAATTTAATTTGCTTGATGTTATGTTATTGTGAAATATTAGAGTATTTAGATTGCAAAATAATACCTGTTTCAAATAAATCAAACAAGAACATTTCTTGTGCGTATGTTGTCACTAATGTTACTCAAGGTCCTTGTTTTATCTCCTTGGTCTTGGCTTGCTCTTACAAAGAAAAACCTTGCACCTATAACAGTTCTGTCTCTCCCTCTTTCTCCTATTTAATCTTCCTCCAAGACACTTAAATTGGCCTGACAGTACCTTTAACAAGTAAGATAATGAGAGATGTACGAAAAGAAATTAATTTGACGAATTTTGAGCATTCGTTGATGTGCGGGTAAAATCCTACTTCCATTCCAGTTTAGTCTAAATAAACCAAGGAGCTTAAAGGTATGTAGTTAAGCTACTACAGGTGAACATCTTGCCCTGCCAGGGCCATTGTAAAGAGGGTAAACTGACCCATTAATCAAAATACCAAACATCTATCTAGAACTACAATTTTATAGTCGAGTGAATATACATAAATAGTCAATGAATGCAAACTGAATTAAAAAGTGATGTATGGGTTTGTCCCTCTCAAAGTCATAGCACAGAGCTCACAATTTAGAGAAGAAATGAGCTAATATAAAAGTGTATCTGAATTAATCACTCTGATTGTACCAGAAGTTTGTCAATTTGTCAGCAGCGATTGAGACTACACTGCTTCCAGTCTATACTGCTAGAAGTGAAGATCTCTCTCTGCTCCCAGATGTCTGATTTGTTTTCCCTTAGGGCTTTCAAAGAATAAAGAACACAGACTGTTCTGTCTTGCTGCTTGTGAGAATACCTCTCTGGACTGATCTTGTATTTTAACACCCTGTTGTATTCCCCCTGCATTTATTCAACATACAGAGGCTAAATTGGGAGAAAATGGCTTTCTTAAAAGATCTAAACCTCGGTAGGCTTTGAACCTTTAAATAATATGGAAGATCACAAGAAGCTCATTCAAGTTAGAAGAATCTGCTTATCACTGTGAATTATATCAGTACCATCTTTCTCTTTATTGCCCTCAGAGTGGGCAGAATCAAAGACAAAATGGCATAAAAAACCCCACCCTGTAGCCTGCTGATTTCTGGCTGCCATTTGTATCACCATTGAAATCACCAGCAGCTGCCATGATCAGAAAGAGTGGTAGTCTGTGTTGGAGGGGATAAACATACATAGACAAAAATGAGAGCCTGGTTCCTTAAGGGAAGAAGGCAAAACAAAATAGAAATGGAATGGTATAGACAGTACAGGTGGTGAATGAATAACTAACAATATTGTACAAGGAATATGGGGCAAGTGCTTTATACGGATCCTGTACATATCTCAGTCCTTCTGTCTGCATTTGCAGTGTGTATTGCTTCTCAAAAAATGAATAGAAAGTGCTTTTAAATGTCAGGCATTTTTATTAGGTTTGGTTTTGTGTGTTTATGTCATACAATAGCTACTACAATGAACAATGAGCAGAAGTTTGGAGTTTCAGAAGGTTGCGGCTAACTCTCCTATTTGGGGGATAACACCATCTGCTTCTTAGCACAGTGAGCTCACTTCCCTGAGACTTCAGCATGGAGCCACTGTTTGGTCACCTTTCTTTGGATGAACTAGGGAGCAGACCATTCCTATGGAACTGTCCCTTGGTCCATACTCAGACTAAAGAATGGCTCCTTCACAACTAGGAAACCGAAAAGAAATTAGTTGTAGAATGTAATTTTTATCTAAAAATACTTCCTGGCTGTCATTGTTTAGGAATGGTATTCTCCAATTTAGTATTCCCACTGAAACCACTCCAAACCATGTGCCCCTATCTTGCTCTCCTCTCCCCCTCCCCTTCCCCCTGTGGTAGGCTGGAGAGGAGAATTGGAGGCACAAAAGGTAAAGGTTACAGGTTGAGATAAGAACAACTTATTGGAAACACCAATGAGGTAAGAGAATGAACAGCAACAGCAACAATACTAATGACAAAACTGTAGAAGAGAGGTGAGCAATTCACCTGCAAATGCTCACCACTGTACCACCTGAGCCTGACAATACCCGACTGTGCTGCGCTACCCTGACCTGGAAGGGAGCCCTTCCCTCATGAAAATGACACTAAGTGGTACAGAATAACCTCCAGGTCCTGACCATGCCCCCTTCTGGCTATCGCAAAATTAGCCCTGACCTGGCCAGAACCAGGATGATATCTCCAGAGAATGATTTTAAAAATTTATGAGCAACCGGGGGTCAAAGGGTGTCAGGGTTACTCAGTGTTTTTTTCAAAGCAAGTTACTACATTATATAAGAGCCCAACTTCTTTTCTCCCACAATTATGGATGCAGCTTTTCCATCATCTTTCCTTCAACATTAAGCTTTCTTTGTTCAACAAACACAAGACACATTTACAGATGTCTGCTGGGAAGGTACAGTGAATTTTTCTTCCTCCCTTAGCTGCATATTTATGCAATCCATGCTGAGCACTGTTTTGCAGGTAGGAACTTATGCATGAAACAGCGTTGAATTCCTCTTGTTTGTAGATTGGGTACCTTTCAACTGATGGAGTCTCATCTGATACATCTGTTAGCACTTCACTGGGAAGTGTCTTTCCTTGATGGCCTGTCACTCTGCAAGAAGGATCCTTCCCTTTTGTTCCTAATCTTTGCACAGTATTGCTTTCTCTTTGTTAGATGGATCACTTCTCCAGAATTCACAATCTTTAATAAACACATCATTGACAAAATGCTTTCATCTATTCTTTAGAGTTTTTAACATCTCTAGAAATTATTTTGCTCCTTCTACATGTTTTGCATAAAGCTGTCAGCAAATCTGTTTATCTAGCTCTCAGAGAACTAAAGTTTTTACTTTCTAAAAAAACCCCCACCTTTGTTCTTCTCCCAGCTCAGTAACTATTCATCAGATGGCTTGCACTCTTTGGTGGTGGTTTTTTAACCATTCACCGTGACAACTGAATTGATCGTGCACAAGCCCAGGGCTCAGATATCTCACTGGTATCAGTGCAGAGGAAAAATCTAAGATACAGATTTTTATTATATGCAAAATACTTGCAGCAGAGTCTTGGATTTTTACATTTCAGTGTGAGTTACAAAGTATTGCCATCCAATGTCCCCATAAAAATACACTTGGCATTCTGTAGTATATATAAAAAAGTTACACGTATCATAAAAATTCTGCTTCATATTGTATGTGATTTCCTGATTAATGGAATTAATTCAATGAATCAGTACAAAAATAAAATATTATTTCTTTCTCATGGTTGGGTGCAGACATCAGATAATAAAAATCTGATTTATCAGTATTAGTAAAAAATTAGCACAGAGGGCACCCACTTGTAACAGTTTAATTATTAAAGTCAATAGCAGGATTTAGACAACCAGAGGACCCCAGGGGAAAATACCCAACAATGACAAGTGGGAGCCTAATCTGTGCGGTACTGAAGTTCAGTGTTACTTTATAAAAGGTGGGTTGAAAAGATGGCTTGGTGGCAGATGGTAAGCAGGGATGAAAAAAATTTAAGATTAGAGCTTTTCTCCACAGAAATATTAAGTCTGGGATTTCAGTACTTGTGTAAGAACAGAGATCGGTCCAGGGACTCACAGACTTCAGAGCTAATGAAGACAAAATGTTCAAGTTCAGGTGTGTCCGACCTTTTGGAACTTCACAGGTTTGAATTGTGGTTGCATGTCATAGCCTAGACTGATCCCATCCAAGTTTAGACATCGACATTAGGTGACCTCATTAAGATATGGTAAGTTGATAAATAATACAGGGAAAGAGAGAATTGTATCAGGGAAAGTTGAAATTGAGGCAGCACTGAAATGACTTCTGGTGCTCCTTACCTGGTCAAGAGGCAGCTCAAGATAATGTAGACTCCAAATGTTGATACTTCATTTAGGGACCAAAACTTCAATACAATAAACTCAATCTTGGGAGCCCCATCTTCTGAAGTCCCAAGGTAGAGAGTTCTCTGAAGAGTTCAGAGGCTGTACATTGGTGAGAGAAAGCTGCACTTTTTAAATCTTGGCTAAACTGAGTAGTGTTTTCATACACATAGATCAGATCATAGAATCATAGAATATCCTGAGTTGGAAGGGACCTAAAAGGATCATCAAAGTCCAAATCCTGGCCTTCCACAGGACAACTCCAGGAATCACACCATGTGCCTGAGAGCATTACCTAAAACACTTCTTGAACTCTGTCAGGCTTGGGGCTGTGACCACTTCCCTGGGGCACCTGCTCCAGTGCCAAAACACTCTAGGGTGAAGAACCTTTTCCTAATACACAACTTAAACCTCCCTGACATGGCTTCATGCCATTCCCTTGGGTCCACTTGGACCTTGTGGCTGAACGTTGCCTTAAACAAGCTCTTTTTGAACTAAACAAGAAACCCCCATTAAGAACTAGACCCTGCAGAGGTAGGGAGCAGGTCTGATGCCAGTCTCCTTCCTGCACCATGAGCCACCACTGGCAACCACAAAACTCACAAGTTTACTCAGGAACTTTGTTCAGAAACTTTGTCCAGGCACACCCGGACACACAGACACACACATACCCTCCCTCCCTCTCACCCCCCAGTGCCACCAGACTTCCAAAATCTTCCAAGAACACTGTGTATGCCCAGAACTCTTCCAGAGGAGGTATTGGGCTGTTTACTTGAAGCAACAGGGTTATAAAAACCCCAATTTTTGGTACATCCCCAATGAACCTGGACTGTGTATCACAACCATGGACAACAATCATCCACACACTGCTGGAGCCATGGGTGGTAATATTTCTCTCTTTCTTCTTCTCTCTCTCTTTCTCTGTTTTTCCTTTTACAATTTTCCTCTCTTAGGGTGATCATACATGCCAGGATGTCTATACACTCCCTTTCCAATCTGTTACATTTTTTCTTGGTTTCAAAGCAGTTGTTCTAATAAAATATGTTGTTATACCAATTATTTAACATAATTTCTCTTTAATCCACCACAAGAGATCCTTTAACAATCAATCTGGTTGCCCTACCTTAGAGGTGGGTCACAACAGTCCTGCCACTGGTCACCAGAGAGAAGAGATCAGTTCCTGTCCCTCCACTTCCTCTTGTGAGAAAGCTGTCAACAGCTCTGAGGTCACTTCTTCTCCAGTCTCCTTAGTCTCCTCTTTTCCAGGCTGAATAAGCCAAGTGACCTCATCTGTTCCTCGTATGGCTTCCCTTCTAGACCCTTCACCATCTCCATTGCCCTTCTTTGGATGCTTTTTAATAGCTTCTAGTGGTTTAGCAATGGTGTTCCCTAATTCAGTGTTCCCACTGAAACACTCCAAACCATGCGCTGCTCACTCAGTCCCGAATCCCACTTCCCTTCCCCATGCAGCAGGACAGAAAGGAGAGTTGGAGGTACAAAAGGTAGAGATCATGGGTTGAGATAGGAACAATTTACTGGAAAAGGCAAATGAAATAAGCAGAACAAACAGTAACAGCAGCAATATTAATAACAAAGTGCACAAGAGAGGCGAATGATTCACAGGCAATCGCTCACCACACGGAACCTGGTGCTACCCTGACCTCCCGCTTCACCACCAGCCTGACTGAAAGTGACCCCTTTCCTCCCTCCTCACTCCCTACACATGATGTGAGGTGGTATAGAATAACCCGAGGGTTCTGACCATGCCCTCTTGGCTACTGCAAAAATTAACCTTCTCCTGACTGGAACCAGGACATAACTCTATATCTCTGTGTGGCATATCCATCTCTGTGCAAGCGCTGCTTATAATGAAAACATCCCTGAATTATCAACACTGTTCACAGCACAAATCCAAAAACACAGCCCCATACAAGCTACTGTAAAGAAAATTAGCTCTACCCTAACCAAAACCAGCAGAAAAATTAATTTTTTTAAACATGTCAATTGCTTCTGACCATTATTTTAAAATAGAAAATAGCAGCTAAAGTTTTAAAACAGCAGAAACTCAAGCGGTTACTGCAGTTTATTATTAGCTTGGAAGAAAACAGAGCAGCGACTATTTCCCTAATTGTCCTTAAAGTCATTATTACATATGCAAGTACAATTTGGTACTCTCCAGAGTCTTTCCCTCATTACACTGTGTGATTCAGTAAATTACACGATTGTGATTAGTGCGGCAATGGGTGTCCAAGTGGTATCAGGCAACTACAGGGCTCCTTTTGCGGAGGTCAATTTAATTACATTGTGCATGACAGAAACCAGGCCAACTGAGTATTGCCTTTGCCACCAGCAATTGACACCTGAGTGTTAATGAGCTGGTAATTAAGAGCTGGCACAGACAGGCACATTTTAGTGTTTGGGACTGGGATTACCATATGCTTCAATGTCTCTATGCTAAAAGCCTGAAGTTATCCATTTTCTAAAAGATATGGGATTTTAAAATATAGGGAAATTCTGGCGTTTGCAAATAACAAGCAAGAAAACACTTTTGATCAGGACTGAATGCTGCCTGTCATAAACTTCTGAGAAGTCTCCTCTTTCTACTTGTAATCATTTTGCCAGCTTTTTATTTTTTGTAATGCATGTTCACCTATACATACTCATACTGGAATTGCCTATAGTCAAAGGGATGTTTTAAAGTAGCATTGTTATTAATTTTAATACTGTTGTTTGACCTAGAAAAATTTATCAGAGCTGAACCTGTATTGAAAAATCTTTCTTACAGTTTAGAAATTAATGCAATATCTTTCCCAAAGAAAAGAAAAAACAAAGTTGGTAAACGTTAGCAATCATACCTTTTATTACTAAGGGACTATAAATACAGAAATGTTAGTTGTACATTTCCTGGTTTTTTTTCTTAACTGATTTCCCTAAGTTTTTACAGTACCCTTGCCATTATTAAAATGAAATCTTGTATTCCAGTCTCTTCACAACATAGCTTCACAAAAAAGTCATGTATCTCTGCATTTCTAGATATCCAGAGTGCAAGTTCTTGAATCTTTGGTGTCACTATTAGTATTAGTTTTAACTTTTTCAGAGGCTTTTCTCAGCCAAACAATGAGTACCAGGCTATTCCTAGAAAAAGAGAAAGGCATGGGTTTGTCTGCAGCATGTCACCGAGGGAGGGTGGAATGGGAATGGTTGTCTGCTTTTGCAGAAGGTAGTGGGAGAGACAAAAGGCAACTCTACTGGAATGGCTTTCCCAGTGCCTTTATGCTCCTTTGAAAACAATCTCTACAGACTGTCCAAATTTATGAAGAAAGATGTTGATGAAGGAGGCTGATCTTAAGGAGAACTGAAAAGTGACTGGCACAAAGGAGAATGTTATGAGAAGTTGGGAGGGGGGACGTGGGGAAGGAGACTGGAAAACTAGAGAGAAGGAAAAGCTATGTGGTAGGGAAACCACCTCTGAAACATAATCTCAGAAACATAAACTCCAGAAGCATAATTTCCAGAAAACACAATCCCAGGAAAATTAGAGTTTTGGAGAAGGAGAAGCCATGTAGTAGGTAAACCACCTCTGGAAAATAATCCCAGAAAATCAGTACTATGTGGTTATGTTGCAAATATTCCAATTTTAATTTATTGTAATGTTCCTCAAGTTCTGTGACTCTTTGTAGCTCAACTTTAAATTTAAAATAATATATATTTTTAACTGTCAAAGAGATTTTAAGCCAAGTCCATAAACCGAGTAAGGTAAATCAAAAACACTCTGATGATTTTTAACATTTTTATAAGTTTCCTGAGGTTAACTCTTCATATTCAGCATAAGGAATGTTTATTGGGCTCTACAAGGGACCCTGGCTGTGCACCCCAACCTGCAGCAAGCTTTAAAGCCATGGGTCCCTTGTAGCAGCTACAATTATTTCATGTACACAGACTGACTCAGAGCAGTGGCTTAGACAATTTTCTGGTGGCTTTGCAAATCCACAGAGTGTTCACATCGGGTGAAAAACGTATTAACTTTACTGAATCTTAGTTGTGGGATTTACTCCTAATTTTCTTCTGTGAAGGAGTTTGCTTTTTTTTTAATGCAGCTGAACCCTCTGCAGGACATACAGCCGTTTATATGCAGATTGCTATAATTATGCTTTGAAATAGCTTTGAATTCCTAGTGGCTTAAATGAGAACATGAAAGGGCAAATGTTAGGCTGAGCTGGAGGATATGAAAGTAGCATGTATGTCCATCTAAAATGAGATATAGAGATGAACAGTTCTTTGTGCAGCAACACCAGCTCTTGACAAGTTATTGGAGGATCTTTTCAGCCATAGAGACTGTCTTGGGTGACACAGGAACAGTGCCTGGAGGCAGCTTATCAACTTACATTTTCCAACACTAAACCATGTCCCCAAATGCCACATCTACATGTTTTTTGAACACCTCCAGGGATGGTGATTCCACAACTTCCCTGAGCAGCCTGTTCCAATGCCTGATCGCCATTTCAGTGAAGAAAGTTTTCCTAATACCCAAACTAAACCTCTCCTAGAGCAACTTAAGGCCATTTCCTCTTCTCCTATATGCCCTATTCCTGCTATTTTAGCAGCATAAATGCATTACATTGTGAAAGTAGTTCCCTGCTCATTATTGAATAGCCATGAAAATTCTTCCCATGAATGGAAATACCCCAGGTTCCTTCATAAGTAAATTGTTTCCTCATGTGTATGTTTTAATGCAGCCTGCTAGATTATGAGCATATATATTCCATTTTTGTTTAAAATGTATTCTCTATGGAATTGTTAAGGTCGGGTTTTTTTCCCCTATTCATGATAGGCAGAGAGAGTTGGGTTTGTTAAGCCTGGAGCAGAGAAGGCTCTGGGGAGACCTTATAGCACCTTTCAGTACCTAAAGTGGCTACAAGGGTTCTGGAGAGGGAGTTTTTACAAGGGCATGTAGTGATAGGAAAAGGGGGAGTGGTTTTGAACTGAAAGAGGGTAGCCTTAGATTAGGAAGATTTCTCTGTGAGTGTAACAATTTAGGGAAATCAGATTAGGAAGAAAATCTTCGCAGTGAATTTGGTGTGCACTGGCACAGGTTGCCTAGAGAGGCTGCGGGTGACCCATACATGGAAGTGTTCAAGGCCAGCTTGGATGGGTCTTAGAGCAACTTGATCTAGTGAATTTTTCTGTTTGGGGCTTTTTAAAAACTTCACTCTAGGTGACTCTATTTCTATTACCTCTGAAAAGTCTTCAGGTCCACCCCTCTCTTTAATGGGGAGGTGTGGGATGAGCCACCCTGGAGGGGCAGGTGAGGGGAGATGGAAAGATGGGGGAGAAGGAAAGGCCTGATGGGGAGTTGAAGCCACAGTCAGGTGGGTGGGTCTGGCAGAGCTGAGCAGAGTTGGTGGTGGGCAGGGAGAGATGGTGTTGGGGTTGGGGCAAGGCACATGGTGGGGTCCCTAGAACAGAGCCTTGTCGGATGCTGCAGGGTTGGGCAGCATAGCCGAGTTGCTGTGGCTGAAAGCCTGAGCTCTTTTGTGATGTGTCAGTGTTCAAAGGCAATAAAAACAGTTTAGAGAGTGGTAAGAGGAAATCTGGGCTCATGGGTGGCATCTGGGCTAGAGTTTCCCCTGCTGAGGAGGCTGGGTCAGCAGCGGGGGCGTGGCCGGCGCTATGTGCCTGTGCACCGCAAAGGTGCCCCACCCTTACCTGAGGCTTCAAAAACCCAACTAAACCCCCAGAAGACACCAAAACTCCAGCGAGATGCCATAATCAGGGGACTGTTGTAGGCTTGGAGCACTACATGGAGGTATTCTGGAGTGTTACTGCAGATGGGTTTTCCTTCAAAGCAGTATCAAGCATTGAACCTCAGCACTGGGGTGTTTTTTTGGTTGATAGACAGAAGCCAACTTCTGTGCTCTGCTTATTGGTATGGCTCTAAAAATAGAGGCGTAATGAATAATGAAACAGAGCTGAGCAGAAAATAACTACTGTGGAGGTAATATTTTCAGAATCTTGAAATTCTCTGTGTATATTGATGAAAGCTTTTTTATTTTTTTAAAGGGTGAAGAAGTAGGAGGTTTGCTTTGGCTAAATACAGGTTGAAATTTAAGAACTTAAGAAACTTGCTCTGCCATGGGAGAGTGGTGGTGATCATATACAAGTTTTAGAAGTATCCACTCCTTCTTTTTCATTCGACCTCCATGAAAAACCTCTGCCTTGATCTAGCCAGTTTGAAGACTTTAATATATAGACAAGTTGAAAACCTTCATTTTCCTCCAGTACTTGAAAATGAACTTGAACCTCTCATTTCAGAGGCTACAAAGGAACAAAGAGAAGACTGAACACACACTAGGATTTGGTTGTAGCTACATGTGTTTAACTGGTACTGTTATTGGATTGTTTGTTGTTTGGTATAACTTGGAGATGGAACAGAAAATTGTGGTAGTTCTGGATGTTTGACATTGGTTTTAAATACTTTACAGACATTAATAATGTTACTCTTGGATGGATAAACTGTTTAGAGCAGTCCACAAACTTTTTTGCTTTTGTGTCTGTAACAGTGAAAGAAAAAAGCAAACCCAACATATAAGTATGTATTTATAAATTATGCATGTGCACTACTGAGCTAATACATTATGGACATTATAAAACATACACAAATATAGAAATGAAAAAAGATAAGGTAAAGAAGGAACAATCCTATTTCCTTCCCCTCTTTCTCTGTATTCAAATTCTTCACTAGATTATCAGCTTCATGAGGTCAAATATCTTAATTCAAATTCACTGGCAGTGAGAACTGAATTATTTGGCTTGGAAATACTTAATGAACTTAGTTATACCCTTTGCTGATTCTCTTTGCTATGATTGTTATCTTGCAACTGCTTCTAGAGTTCAAGTTTTGTGAAGGCAAGGAAAGTTTTAATGAAGTTCTTACATTGCAGTCATAGCTGAAAACTTGGATATTTTAAGTTTTTTGAAGGGGTCTTGAGATCAAGACCTATTAATTTCTGGGGCACTGGACACGAGTTTGAATATTGAAGTTTGGGCATATGTTCCACTTTCATTTTTAGGTGCTAGTTTTTTTCTCTGCTGCTAGCTGTACTTCTGCAATGAAAAATAGTGACAAGAACACCAGTCTGAACAATACATTTTCTTCCCTGTAACCAATAAATTTCTAGTAGTAGGAAAAGAGAGAGAACTTAGTGAGAAATATGATTTTTCTGGTAAGATCTCGTATCTTAGAATTATTTTGCTTGTCTTTTGTTTTTAGTCAAGGAAATTATATTAAATAAAAAAAGTTGTCCTTGGCCTATCACTTCAGGAAATTACATGAAAATCCTCATGGAAATGAGAAAGCAGTAGATTGTATGTTTTCATTCTGAAAGCGAATCCTTGCTCCCAGTAGATGCATAGCTTTGCTCACCCAGTCAAATGAAAGTTCACAGAATCACAGAATCCATTAGGGTGCAAAAAGCCTCTGAGATAGAGTCCAGCCTTTGACTGAGCACCGCCATGTTGACTATCCCATGACACTAAGTGCCACATCCAGTCTTTTCTGAAACACTTCCAGAGATGGTGACAGCACCACCTCCCTGGGCAGCCCATTCCAGTGCTTGACACCCCTTTCTGTGAAGAAATTTCTCCTAATATCCAAGCTTAGCCACTCTAGCCATTGTTGTGCAGACAATAATGTAGCAAAGAATAGATTTACCATGAAGCACGATACCTGCTGCAGACAAATTACTAAGAAACTAACTTTAGGAGAAGTTTAGCTGATATGCTTTAAGATGAGTAATTAAGAAGGAACATTTCCATGTTCGGTAGCTCATTGGTCCTATAACCTCATGAAGAACAGCTGTTGTATTCAGTGTGTACTTTAACAGGCTAAAATCAAAAGGGGTGATAGCCCCTGTCCACTCTAATGCAGTGCAGGGATTCCTTGAGCCTAGCTCAGGTGTCTCCAGCATGAAATTCTACCCTCAGAAATGAGTTTTCCTCCTTGTCCCCCGGGATAGATGCAAACCTGTGCTGTAGTTGCTGTTTTATTTCTGTGACCTGAGCTGGTGTCTCTGCAGGGCAGTACCCTGGGCTGACCTGTTTGAGATCTTTCAACTGAGATGTACAAATGGGTATCTGCACACAGTATGGCTCCTGACAGGTTCTGCTTAGTTAAATAATCATTGCAGAGTCTTTATGGAGTATGTAGAGCATGTTAAAAACTGGATTCCAGAATGGAATGAACATCAGACATCTGCAGTTAACTGACAGTGAATGCTGACCGAAAAGAGGATGCCAGTGTCAATTTTTTATTTATTCATTACATCGGAAATCTGGAAAACAAGGTTCTCATTTAGGCAATTATGCAAACTTGGCATAATTGAGTTCAGATGGTGTAAATTGTAAGAGGTAAAATTTCAGAAAAGAGGTTAAGTCTTGGTGTTTGAAGTAGGGCAGTCAGGGTGTATGACAAATGTTGTGCTGATGAGGCAAGCTGAATGTAACATTAAGTGTATGTAATATTAAGTTGTGGCTGCACAGGGAAGGGAAACTGTGTGTGGTGTCCTGGAAGCTGCTGCACTCTAGGACATATTTTACTTTCCCTGGCAAGAGAGAGAGGGAGAAATGTCTCCTATCCTAATGTGCTCAGACTGGGGAAGGCTCTGGTAAACAGTGAAGTAGTCAGCTAGTGAGACAGGTAGCAAGAGGAAATCCTGCTTTTGGGAGGGAGCTGCTGGCCATGGCCAACTTAAGGAGCAGGGACAGATTTTAAAGACCTAAGAGAGGGTTGTCTGATGTCTGCTCAACTTGAGAAAGGGCTGAAAGCTGTTGGGCTAGTAATCAGGACTGTGAGGGAACCCTTCCCTTATTTCAGGGATGTGAGTAGAGGGAGAGAAATGTTCCCAGCACCTCAGCACTTTGTTAATCTGATAACCCACTGGATTTAATTTTTTTCCTGCTTTTGTGCTCTCTTGTAAAATGTTATCTTGGTGCATTCTGATACAATACTGTTTGAGTCTCTGAGCCTGTTCTCTTTGAAGAAGTATGAAAGGCTTAGGCAGCCCCCTCTCCAAGTTTTGTTGAGCTCAAGTCTGAGTATGGTTCTGGATTTTGTTTCAACCTAATCTCTTTCCTTTAAAGTGGAGAAGAAATTTGAATGGAGGAATGGGAGATAATTTCTTTCAATAGCAAAGATGCATACTTTGAAATTTAAGTTAGAGATACTTGGACATTTAATTCTTGTTATGTAGGGGGGGTTATGTCTTCTGGTGCATAAAAGTCTTGTTTTTCTTTATTTAAGAAAAAGGCTACTTTTAAATTGCCTACAGGTTTCTTTTCCATTCATAGAGGGTAAGGTTTCTGAACTTGTCTGATCAAAATAACCTCACTTAATTTGAAAGAAATTGCATTTCATACTGCTGTTTTTAAAGCACCTGGTTATCATGGTTGCATACAATAAAACTGCTGCTTAAAAGTCTTTTTCTGTGAAAATGCCTTTAATCATGCTGGGGAGAAAATTATTTTCCCTAGTGCTCACTTCTTGCTTAATATTTATCTTCTCCACTACTTTTGTGAGGCAAATGTGCATAAACAAACATGCCATTGGACAGTTCAAGAAGCTATTTAATGATTGCAGCCCTTATCCACCCTTTTGATGGTTAAGACTATATTTATATTTTGGGGATGCTACACTGATGGCTATGTGGGCTAGTGTACTGCATTTCACTCTTCAGTGATTTATTTCTTTGAAAATCAGTGCTTGAGAGCTGTCTGTGTATAAATGAAGGCAGATGCCAAGACTGAAGCTCTTCATTGCTTGCCCTCTTACAAGAAAATACTAGCAGGTGGGCTGGTAAGTGCCCCTTGCAGAGTGATGTCTCCAATGGGCTCAGTCCCAAGGCCTGCAGGTAATTAATTTTGTAATGCACCTGAGGCTTAAGATGCTGACCTGTAGCACATGGGATGCTCTTCATCCCTTGAACCTCTTCCTGTTTCTTACAGATGCAGTAGAATAAATGAGCAAACGTTGGATTTTGGTGACTGAAATGACACCACAGTAATTTTATATTAGACTGATTTTTTTTTTTTAGGTAGAAGAAATAGATATGTAAGCTCTCAAGCTTACAATCTGATCCTTTCTTACTGTTTTTTTAGCAACAATAAACATATCTAAATCTGAAGTCTTGACCCCCTCTGCTTAAATTCCTTTTGTCTCTCTCCTGTCTTCATTTGCTTTTGAGAAACCATCCTTCCTTCCACTTTGAGTCATAAGACTAGATTATCTTTGACATGAAAGCTCTTTCTCTAGTGAGAGGCGAGAGGCAGGTTCATGCCTCCACTGATCCACAAACCAGCATTCCTTTGAAACACAGCTGTGTAGGTTAACAAGGTACCCTCTGCAGACTTATCCAGAAGCATTCAAGGTTGTGAAATGCCTACAACTTACTTAGCTTCATCCTTTTGTAGGTTGGGATCCACTAGTTTTGTTGATTTTTGGTATCTCAGGATACCACGGTAAACTGTGGTACTTAGTGATTCAGATCCTGGGCTACAACCATTTGAAAGAGTGTTCATGTGTTTGCGCGTGAGTTACGTGATTTAGGATGTTTCACTCATAACTGTTCCCTGAAGAAATTGGACTAAAATGCTACTTAATAAATTAGGTTACATGCTATGAATTGTACAGCATTCAGAACAGTACAGGACAGACTTCCAGATGCTGTTAGGAGCATTCCTCATCACACCGAATCTCGATTCTCTTGGAACCACATGCTTTTCACCCAGGAATTATGGGCTTAGAGGAGTCTGTTTCATCAGTCCCTAAAATAGGCAACCCTACCTGCTACTCTGTGACTGCTGGGGGTTAAATCATCCCCTGCCCTCTTTTTGAATCTCTCACATGTCTGTCTGGGATGACATTGCCTTCAAGATCTGTCACTCCTTTGAAAGCCTGTCTTCCCTCAGTATTTCACACTTGTGCATGGCTGGGTGGTGATTGCTCTTCGGCGCTTCTTGGGGTGAGCTGGGTTTCAATTGATGACCAAATTGACTTTTCATGCACAAATTTGGGCATGACAGTGAAGAATTACTTCTGAGATTTGCAATAAATATGATTAGCAATTATTGTACAGCTAGGAGACAGATGGAAGAAAATTGTTAGTCTAGATGGGGAAGTACATTCTGTTTCTTCCTCTGTTGCTACTAGTGAGGTGAACGAGTAGCATCTGCCTGTGGATCATTTACATTGTTTAATTCCATGAGCAAGGAGGACCTGAGAAGCTCATCAGTACCAGCAAGACTTTGGGTGACTTGATACATAGTTTCTGTAAAAGTTAATGGTGGTAGTTTGAAGAGTTTGTTTTTAAAAGGCTTTTCTATGATATATAATCTTTTAAAACTCTCAGTTTACAAAGATAAAATTTATAAAACATTAAAAGTGAAGTTTTTCACAGTGACTATTCCAGATTGACTTTAGGAAGAATTGGAGAAAACATGAAAGCTAACCAGATAAATACTAAAGTCTTTTTCATGGGTTGCATTACATACCGGATGAAAAATGAGAAGATAACACTTTTTTTTTTTTTTATATTTGGTCAACTGGATTTTGATTAACATGGAAGGGACTAAACTTTAAGAATAGTGTTTTCCTTGAAAGGAGGAAAAAAGTGGTAAGCTTCCTTCCCTGCAATATTGAATCTAAACTGTAACTAGCAGTGCTAGCAAAATAGCAAAACAGAAAGAGAGTGACAAGAGTATTCTGTGTCATTCAGTAAGATAATGTGGATTTCAGAGTGTAAGAAAAAAGTTGTCTTATATTCATTCACAGTTTATTCTTAACTCTCTAGACATCTGAAGAACCTGATCCTGCATACTATTACTTTGTATATTAAATTTGAAGTTCAGTGTTTCATTTCTGGTATAAGTTTGAATTATATAATTGTTTTGAAATAAGCTTTAGCTGAATATGATTTGAGCTGCATCACTTGTGAGGAACAAAAGAGATGATTGCTATACCTCAAAAGTATGAAAGACTCATAGTGGGGCAAAAAAGGCACTAGTGTGCTCGGAACAAATATGTATCTATTTGGCATTGCAGAGGTATTATAGAAGGAGAACAGTTGGGAATTTTTTTATGTAACCATAAAACACCTCCTATCCCAGAAAATGTGCTGGACTGAAAGAAGTTGCAAGTTATTTAATACGACAGAACAAAAATCTAGTTGCTGTTGAAAACAGAAGGTGAAAACACAGAATGGACGGGTGGTATTTAATGAACAGTAGCAGTGTATTATTTAACATCAGAAAAGGATCCATATAGCCAGATTAAAGACAGATGACCTTTTTAGAGTTTAGTTAACCTTTTGGTCACTTTTGAGAGTTATCACTTATGAAGATAAAGGTCAAGCTGGAGCTTGGTCTTCATATATTATTTTTTCCTGCAATGAAAGGTATGCCTTTCTTTTCTGCTTTCTTAAGGAGCTGTAGGAGTCACTCAGTTTAACAAGAGTAGTGTGTGGAATGCTTTTATATATTTCTAATCCTTGTCAAAATGATTTTGAAGGGGGAATCCTTTTGTACTAAATGGATAGTCCTTGATCTTTAATCTGTTCAGTATCTTCCTGTTAGTGTAAAAAAAGAATTGTGAAAGAGATTAATGCTTTATATAAATTGATGCATTACTTCTGAAATAAACATAATTGCTCCAAGTTGCACCAAGTAGTCTTTGGTTTTGGGTGGGAAGAAAGGCAAAATTTTTTGCCCAAGAACTCCATAATAAAAACCAGCAACTGTAGTACAGTTCTTTGTGAGTTAATAGGCATACAGACTCCTGATTAACCAATTGTTTGTGAACATGGCACACTGGTTTATAGCTACTCCAAAGAAGTCCTTGGTCAGTCCTTTACTAGGAAACCTGTGTAATACTTGCTGAATTCAACAGGTTATTGGTCTCATGTTGGTTTTGTATTTCTTTTACTTGCATCCTGTAGTTCAGCGTTTATGCAGAGGTTTACTTCAGAGTGCTGTTTGACTAGTTTCAAATTTTAGGTTGCTGTTAAAGATGGGCAGAATACTTTCTGAATTTTGTAAGGTTAATTTCATCTACTCTTTTTTAGCTGGCATAGTCAGGATCAAAATGAAATGAAGTTTTGCATCACGCAGGAAACAGATGCCTATATGACTAATATCCAAACATTTGTCTTGGTGGTTTCTGTGGAAGTTTAATAGTTCTCTGAATTGCATAGCCAGGGAAGAGGGACTACAGGTGAGAGATATTAAAGCTGCCACTTGTGCTTTTCTTTCTGCCTCTCATGAGAATAGCAGATAGGGACTGTCACTGGTTTTGAATATATAGATTACAATGTATAGAAAATAAAGAACTGTTCTGTAAGGGCAAATATCTCACAATGACCAGTTTTCTTTTCTTTTTTTTCTGGAACTTCAACTGAACATTTGCAGTAATCAAATAAGTCTTATGCTAACGTTAATGTTAGTGAATGTTTTACAGAATTGAATAGGAAAATAACTCTTCCACCAACCCACTTGGAACACTATGCAGGTTGTGGTGTTCTGTGTGTTACACAAGAAGTGATCAAGTGAAAGTGCTTTCAGGCTGGCTTATGGAATCACAGAATCATTAAAGTTGGAAAAGACCTCAAAGATAATTGAGTTCAACTTTTGACCAACCACCACCATGTCAACTAAACCATGGCACCATGGCAAGTACAGCGTCCAGTTGTTTCTTGAACACCTCCAGGGGTGATGACTCCACCCCCTGGGCAGCCCATTCCAATGCTTTACTGCCCTTTCCATGAAGAAATTCCTCCTACTGTCCCACCTGAACTTCCCCTGGCATAGCTTGAGATCATTTTCTCTTGTCCTGTTGCTTGTTACCTGTGAGAAAAGGCCAACACCCACCTGGCTACAACCTCCTTTCAGGGAGTTGTAGAGAGTGATAAGGTCTCTCCTGAGCGTCCTTTTTTCAGACTAAACAACTTATTAAGCTCAGTCACTCCTCATATGATGCTCTCCAGACTCTTCACCATCTTCATTGCCCTTTTCTGGATGTGCTCCAGCACCTCAATGTCTTTCTTTCAGTGAGAGATTCAGAACTAGACACAGCACTTGAGGTGTGGCCTCACCAATGCTGAGTGCAGAAGGACAACCACTATCCTGGTCCTGCTGGTCACAGTATTGCTGATATAGACCAGGATGCCATTTGCCTTCTTGTCCACCTGGGCACACTGCTGGATCATGTTCAGCCAGCTGTACACGAGGACCTCCAGGTCCTTTTCTGCTGGACTGCTTTCCAGCCATTCTTTCCTCAGCCTGTAATGATGCACGTGCTTGTTGTGACCAAAATATTTTTAACTTGAAATCTTAAACCTCCTCCGCTAAAAACCCAAACAAACCCAGAAACTCAAACACATAGTATATGTAACATGAGTAAAAGAAATAGTGTTAGAGGTTATGTGCATGTTGACTCCTTATAGAATTGGAGACACAATGTGTATTGTATGGATATGGATTTGGAGGTTAAGAATGCAGGAAGGCCTGAAGGCTACTTGTTCTTGCCTTCACTCAATCATTAACAAGGCTGACTAAGAGAAAGACCTGATTGTCTTTGCACTGCTAGACCAGGTCTAACCAAGGATCTTTCTACCCTGCCACCCCAGAGCTTGCAGCATTCACTGAGGAGGTGCAAAGAATGCATTGCATGGAATTCACACTGCTACACTTGACCAGCACCTTGCCATCTGGCAGTTGTGTCTAGGCAATCACACTGTAGTGGTTACACTAATTCTCTGCAAATTGGTCAAGTATCAGATTTGCTGTTTTTGGGGCAGTGACTTCCAAAATTTTGATGAAAATTTGCATTAATTACTTTTAACTTCATTTAAACTTCCTTCATGATGACTCTACTGGGGGCTCTCTTGTTCTTTGCCCTTGCCCTGCTGTAGAAGAGAGTAAATCTCCTCTTCAGCGTCTTTATGCAATGCGCAGTTTTGTAGGCTACCGCTTTCTCTCCCCTAGTTTTCCAATGGCAAACTAATCTACTTAATCCCTTTCTAAAGAAGATTTTCCCATACCTTTGATTATCCTCACAACATTCTGCATATTTTCTACTTTTTTGATCTCTTTGAAATGGGATTAATAGAATTGTATGCAATATGAGTTCATAAATGCATGTGTGGTCTTTTGGAGAGATCTTGATGCTTTTTGGTTTACTATTCCTTTCCTAATAATTTCAAGCCTTCCATTTGTCTGCTTTTGAATAGTTAATTGTAGTGTTTTTCCTCAGTAGTAACTCTCTCCTTAAGTGTTTGTGTGAGGCAGAAACCAATTTTTTTCTCCATGTGATTCTTTGCATTCATCTTTGTCTTTACCCATCTGCTTAAGGTACTCTTCAAGCTGTCGCAGTAATCCTCAGCTCTGTAACTATAAACTCTGTATCCCACTGTCCTTTCTCTTCATATATCTTCTTCCCCTCTGCCCCATCTTGAGTGCACTGAACACTTAAGAACCATAAATATATTTCAAGGAGTGTCTTAGCAACTGCTTTGAAAGGACAATTTATTTTTTTGATTAATAAGTGATCAAAAGATAGGAAATGAATGGTGGGATCTTCTCTCATCTAATTACAACTCAGTTTCTTTAGGATATTTTAATGAGGATTTGTGACAAAAGGTTCTAGGAAACATGAGTATATGTGATGGTTTCACTCTAGGCCTTCCTGGAGACCAGCTTGTAACCAGGAAGGAACTAGGAAGGTGAACACGGAAGTATTCCATGCTATTCCTTTACGTAACTGGAGGTATAAATAAAGCCAGCAGGAGGGACCTTGCTCTCTTCCTTTCCGGTGAGGTTCGAGAACAGTGGGTCCCTGTCTCGGTCTGGCTTATCTGGAGCTGAGGCCTACAGCGACTGCTGTTATCTGCCACGCGTGAGGGGAGAGTGCTGGGCCGTGTCTAGCCATGCTGCTTGTTCAAAGGGAAGTGGTGAGATTTTGCTGGTTCACCTCTGGTTTGTCTGGTTGCTGAGTTTTGGATTGTGTGGACTAGTTTGGTCTTGGTCCCTTTTTGTCCTTTTCCCTTTCTCCCTTCCCGTCTCCCCTTTTGGGGAGCTGTTTAGGGTTTCTGTTGTGGTGTGTGGCATTCTCGTTGTGTGTGTCTGTCTCATATAAAATATATATATATATATATATATTTTGCTGTAGCTTTGGCTGCTTGGGTCGTTTTTTTTTCCCTTCGCTCTCTGGGAAAGCGGGTCCTTGTTGTCGGGTTTCGGGGGCTTGGCGGGAGGCCAGCTCGAAACTCGTACAACATACTTTATTGACAAGATTATCCCTGTGTTCCATGACCCTTTTGAAGGGTTTCAACTTGAACTGAGAAGTGATTTCTTATCCTAAACAAATCACTCCTCTTTTCCTGTTTTGTGTTCTTGTCTGCTAATTTCCTTTTTTCTAATGGGTTTTACTTGTTGCTTTGCACACAAGGGATGGATTACAATTTACCGTTCTCTTGAAACCAGTTTTAGAGATCGTTACATGGCAAAGAGACACAACTCCTCTTCTGTATGTGCTCATGCAGGTGACAAGTTACAGGATGCAGTTATTCAGCATCTTTGTATTCAGTTCCCTTAGGGCCATTTGGAGGAACAGTTGAGTGGCTGTCTGTCATTTGTCTTTTATGTACATTTTCTGAATTTGTTCTAAGATGTTTTCTGCTGATAACTGGGTCAGGTATTCAGATTCAGCTGTGAAATAACAGCGTTGCCAATGTAGTGAAAACGTGAGTGAATGGCTCTGAGGACTGTGCTGCAATAGCCTGGTTGCTGTGGTTAATATAATCTCTCCCCCTGCATTTCTTTAAAATACAGACAATTTAGTAAAGCTTTGGCTGGATTTAAATGGGACTGCCATGTGCAGCAAATGAATGAAGTTTTCTACCCAAAGCAGGGCTTTCTCCTCCTGGCTGTTTGGCTGGACTCCCTCTGGCTGCACTGACCTAGTGAAGTGGTGTGAACCAATGTGGATGGATGTACAGTGTGAGCTGGGATGAGCTGAGGACTTCATGTGTATGCTTGAAGCATATCAATGCACCTTTTTTTTTTTTTACTTTGTATTAATTTTAATCTGATTCCATGGGCTGTGTATGTCCTTGACAGGACTATAAGGGGTGCTGTAATTTAGCTTCAGCCAAAAGTAACCTGACATCCACCCCACTGTGCAAAATGAAGCACAATAAATGTGTATGTTTAAAGGCTTCTTATGGTGTATTTCAAATCTGCTGATCCCTAAATGTTGAAGCACCTGGTGTTCTGAAGGGTACTGGCGTAAAGTCTGCATCAGTTCTTGGCAAGGCAGGACAGATTGTGAAGGAGTTCTGAGGAATTGTTCAATAACTGTTTCTTTGTGGATCTATTTTTCTGGTATGTGAAGACTCATAAAAACTGGTTCACTGGAAGAAGACTTGTCCAAGGCTGCTATCGACATAGAGTGATCATGGACTTTGCAACCGTCTAGGCTGAAACTAAAAACAGTTTTCCCTGAGTAAAAGGTACCATACTGACCACTTACATGTTTTATTTATAAATTGTGTTGAATTATGTGTCATTTTGATTCTACATACTTGATGCTGTTTTGGCATATAGTCTGTGTAGCCCTTTATTAAGAAGTTTCGGTAATGAAGGTCTTGGAATCTCATTTTTCTCCTAGAAAATAAGAAAAAAGGAACGATTCAACTGATTGCATCAGCTCTTTGTTATTTGGCTTTCTTTCTTTGTTTAGAAAAGCAATAAGGTTATGAGTTTCTCATCTAATAATGAAAAAGTCTGGAATGATTTACATCAACTGTTCTTCAAAATTAGAAAAGTGTAGATGCATGTAAATTGAGAACTGTTATGCCAGGCTTCACATTGATGGAAATGAATTCTGATAAGCCTTTAATTGCACAAAGCAGGATTTATAATGGGAATATGAATAGCCATTTGAATCTATAGCATGTTGTTGAGGTGCCACTCACACATATTTTGTTATCTTTTGAGTTTCTTGTTTAAATATGACTTCTCTCGCAGTTTTTTCCCAGTTCTTTCCTTTAGAGGTTTTCATGCTTTCTTAATTTTCTATTCTGTATTATCTGTATTTATTTGATGACATAGTAAAAATAAACATTGCTAAACATGCTTGTCCATAAAATTTAATTGACCTCTTTGTAACTACCAAGTCTAGCATACAAAGGTATGTAGTAAGTTGATAGTGACTTTCTGGAATGGCAAACAAAATGAACGGGGTGCATTCTAAAGTGCTGAAGTAGAAGATTACATAAAATAAAAGAAAAATCAAAAAAAAAACCCAAAGGAATGCATGCTGATCTTTGTGTATTAAAACCCTGCATAAGTCAATATGTGAAAAGATTTTTTTGAATAAAATACTCTCTACTTCATGGCTTGCAGAGATCTTTACAGCACTTTAAATAGCAGAAATTAAAGCACAGAAAACTTTTTTGTTTAGGATTTTAAAAAAAGCCTTCTAATATCTGAAGGCCACTTGGCATAACCAGGACAGCATTGGAACAAGTGGTTGAATTTTTGTGTGTTACTGTTGTTTTCTGAAAGCACTTTGACCTTAGACAGTACATGCTATTGCTTATGCAGGTATAGTGTACTCATAGATCTTTAACTGGGTATATGTGGATATGAACACTTACTAATTAGCTTATAGGTTAAGTCAGGTAAGGAAGTTTTCTTGGAAAAAAGCAATTTTGACTATAAAGGGTTGACATAGTATTAATAGTATGCAGTGTTTTCCACACTCCCATAGTACCTCACAATGGGATTTAAGCACTTCATCAAAAAGGAACTTTCTCTAATTGTGTTTTTGTGTCACTAGCTTAAGTCACATGCAAAGATTCTAAAAGATCTTGGTTTAGTGGAAATCTGACAGTGCTGGCCTTAACAGATTTTTTTTCTATTAACATTGGTCTGAATTAGGAGTGTCTTTAAATAAAACATCTGCATCTTAATGAATGTTGAGCAGATTTATGCCCTTTATCTATCCTTTGACCTTAATCCTTATAACTCATCTGCATGTCCAATTCAGATATTCACATTAAGTCACTTATTCTATCTTTTCCATTTCTTTGGAGTTTGAGTGAGATAGGGTAAATAATGTATGATGCAATTTTTCCTGTGTAGACAGTTCCTCCCCTCACCCCCCAACTTCTCAAATCATCATTATCAGTTTAACACTTTATTAATAAAAGACACTCTAGTCTTTCCAAAAGAAAATATATTATGGAGAATAATGGAAAAGTAGGGTAATTGAAACTGTTCCTATTACATCTGGCGGAAATTACATTAATTATGTTGGACTTTGCAGGAGCAAGTAATAGTTGTTTTCATGAAACTTAGTTTGAGTAAAATTATTTTTGAATCAAGGCCATCAAACCTATTATTAAGCTTAACTCTTGAATTGTCATTATTTGCAAAATAACAGGTCATCATGGCTGGGCTTCGCGAACGAAGATTTGGGAAGGCTTTATCCACACTTGTTACAGGCACGTTGGTGACTTATGAGGCCAATATGTGACAGACATATCCGGTTGCAAAAGGCACAACAGAAAGACTCCTTAGATGGAGTATTCCGCAAGACACGGTTCTTCCTGCGTTGCCTTTTCTCCTCGAGAGTGATCCTGCGTGTGTTCTCAAAGGCTTCCGCTGTGTTATAGATGCTGTGTCTCCAGGCCTCCCGATTTGAGGCCAGAGTGGACCAATTATGGTGATCAATATGGCCAAGGCTGAGATGTTGTTTCAGGGAGTCCTTGAATCTTCTCTTCGGGGCTCCTCTCTTGCGGCAACCAGTGGCAAGTTCACCATAAAGCAAGATCTTAGGAAGGCGGTGGTCCTTCATCCTGGAGACGTGCCCTGCCCATCGCAGCTGTGTTCTCATCAGCATGGCCTCTACACTTGTGACTGCTGCTTGCTCAAGAACAGATGTATTGGTCACATAATCTGACCAGTGGATGTTTAAGATTGTACGGAGGCAGCGCTGATGGAAGCGTTCTAGGAGACGCAGGTGGTGGCGGTAGATGACCCATGATTCGGAACCATACAAGAGAGTAGACAACACTATGGCTTTGTAAACACTGATCTTTGTGCTTTTCTTCAAGTGTTTATTACGCCATACTCTTTTGTGGAGTTTTCCGAAAGCACTGTATGCCTTTGCCAACCTGTTGTCTATCTCCCCGTCAATCTTACCATCCGGGGAGATGAGGCTACCAAGGTAATTAAACTGTTGGACTGATTTGAGCTCTGATTCGCCAATGGTGATATGGGGATGATGGAAGACATCCTGAGGTGCAGGTTGATGGAGAACTTCTGTCTTCTTTAGGCTGACTTCCAGCCCAAAGAGCTCAGCAGCATCTGCAAAGCAGGATGTTAAACGCTGCAGAGCTGCTTCTGTGTGGGCAACAAGGGCAGCGTCATCAGCATAAAGCAGCTCCCGGACAAGATGGTTTAGGGTCTTGGTGTGGGCCTTCAGACGCCTTAGATTGAACAGGCTTCCATCAGTACGGTATCGAATGTAGATACCGTCCTGATCATCGAGGTCTGCTGTGGCCCTTTGGAGCATCATGCTAAAAAAGATTGTGAATAAGGTAGGAGCGAGAACGCAGCCTTGTTTCACACCATTCTTAATTAAAAAGGGCTCAGAAAGTGTGTTGCCATACCTGACTTGGCCGTGCTGATCCTCATGAAGTGAGATGATCATTTTAAGGAACTTGGGGGGACAACCTAAACGTTCCAAAATCTGCCACAGACCTTTTCTGCTCACAGTATCAAAAGCCTTGGTGAGGTCAACAAAGGTTACATAAAGACCTTTGTTCTGTTCCCTACATTTCTCTTGCAGTTGTCTGAGAACAAATATCATGTCTGTGGTGCTTCTGTTGGCTCTGAAACCACACTGACTTTCAGGTAGGATCCCTTCTGCTATAGTGGGTATTAGTCTGTTCAAGAGTATTCTTGCCAGGATTTTGCCAGCAATGGAGAGCAGAGTAATACCACGGTAGTTTGAGCAGTCAGATTTAATACCTTTCTTCTTATACAAAGTGATGATGACAGCATCACGAAGGTCTGAAAGTAGTTCACCGAGCTCCCAGCAGCGCACCACAAACTCGTGAAATTTGGTGTGGAGTGCAAGGCCCCCATGTTTCCAGACTTCAGGTGGAATTCCATCAACCCCGGCTGCCTTGCCGATTTTTACCTGCTGTATGGCCTTGAGGGTTTCTCCTAAAGTGGGGGCTGTATCCAATTCATACTTTACTGGTTGTTGTGTGATGGACTGAATTGCTGAGTCTTGGACCACACGGTTGGTACTGAAAAGAGTTTGAAAGTGTTCAGACCATCGATTCAGAATGGAGGTTTTATCTGTTAGAAGCGTTTGGCCATCAGCACTGAGTAGAGGGCTTTGCACCTGGTATGTGGGCCCGTATGCTGTCTTCAAGGCTTCATAGAAACCTTTGTGATCACCCATATCTGCGCATAATTGAGTTTTTACAGCTAGATCGATCCACCACTTGTTCTGGATGTCACGGAGTTTCTGTTGGAGCCTGCTGCATGCGAGACGAAAGGCTGTTTTTCTTGCGTGACAGGATGGCAGTGCAAGGTGTGCTTGGTGGGCGGTTCTCTTCTTCCTCAACAAGTCCTGGATTTCTTGGTTGTTTTCGTCAAACCAGTCCTTGTTCTTCTTGAGGGAGAACCCTAAGGATTCTTCGGAGGATTGCAGAATGCTGTTTTTAATATGCTGCCAGGTAGTTTCAGGAGAGGAATCTGCAGAAACTGTGGAACGGTTTTCAGGTGGGATTTATGTTAAAGTGCCTTCTAACAAAGCAGTGTCAATGTTTATTAAAATGCTTGGAAAATAAGATTCCTAAATGTTTTAATTGATTACTACAAGGATAAGCTTGTATCAAACATTTTTCTACATACTGAGAGATACATGAAATACTGCAGAAGAGATCATCAGCTGCCTTGTGGCAGCAGTTGCCTCATTAAGGTGTTATCTGGCTCCTGATTCAAGTCTCCCCATGAAGTGAAGCACTTCACTCAATGCTATTACATCTTATGGTGTTTGCTTATTGTCAGATTGTGTCTATGAAAGATGTAAGCGATTTGCATTAGCAAAACTTAATTTAAAATTTTCCCTTGCACAGCGGCTTGGTAAGAGACTTTGCACTTCAAATTCTGACTGCTGTTGCTACCTGAAGATACTATAGGCCTAAAGCCTGCCAAGTCCTGATGTGCCCAGCTGTGATGACTGGCAAGAGCTCCATGGAAGAGCAAGCACATAAATAACTTTGTCAGCCTCTGTTGCCGGATCCAAATGTCTGTGGGGACCTCTCTGCAGGAATGAGCTTCTGACACTTGAAGTTTGCTTTGCACTGCAAGTGGGGGTGTCAAATGGGAAAGGCAGGCGACGTATTTAACAGTATGACACCACAGCTCAGTTGGCGGGCACCACTTTTTGAGCAAACAGAAGTGATTTAGAAATTATAAGAGTGATTTGGTGCTTAATTCTAAGAATATTGATCAAAGGTAGTTCTAAAGTTGTAGATAGGCATTCAGACTTTTCAAACCTTTTAAATTTAAAAAAAAATCCACAAACAAACAAACAAAAACCAAAAACCCAAACCCCAAGCCCAAGCGCAAACCCAAAGTTGAACCCACACGGGGGACTTATTCCTATATCTTGAGTTGTGTCAATGACTGCATAGTTTTCATCCTTGAGTAAGAACAATAAATAATTTTGACTATGGTTGCTAGCTGATGAGCCCTGGAGAATCCTGCTAGAATGGTTAATTTCTCATTTGATTCCTTTTTTTGATCTACTCTCCAGGACATAGTGGAGAAATGTATATTCTTCATTAAAAAGTATGGAGGATTATCTTAAATAGATCTAGCAACTAAAAGAATTAGCAAAAGACTATCTTACTAGTCTCCTTGGGACAACAGAAAGTCGCGTTGGAACGACCACCAGCAGCCCCTGTCTCCCAAGGTCGGCAAGGCCTTACCAGGCCTCACTCTCCAATACAACAGACTCAACAGCAGGGAACCTGCACCTCCAAGCCGCCGGAAGGAAACTGGTTTTATGTGAGGATACTGGAGTCTGAAGCGATGTATTTCAGTTGTTCTCTTCTCTGATAGATGGACAGCAGGGGAGTGTGTGGAAATTCAGGTTTGGCAACTAAGCTACTGGAGTAAGATTTACCACTTTGTCTCTGAGAACCCTGTTATGTTATGGGGTGGCTGCTGAACACCTCGGCACTCGGCTTGTTTACTCACTTCAATGAAGTAACTACTTGGGCAATAATCAGCAAACTTTTGAGTGGCTATGAGAACTTGCGTGAGGGAGTATTTTAATGAATGAGGTCCAGACTTGGGCACAAAGCACTTACGTGGGAAGAACTCAAAGACCTGGGGGGTTTAAGTGATTGTGCACTGCAGCATGTAGAAGTGCTTATTTGATGTAATAACTCCTGTGCAGTAGGATGGCCATAGATGTCACGAAGGTGTTAAAAATCATTGACTATATTAAAACTATCTTAGGATTTATCGAAACTTTCTGAGTTAATTTTCCTCATCAAACTCTTTTGCAGAATCCCAAAGAAAACTCATACTAAACAAGTGAAAAGCTCAGTTAGTGTACAGGTTTTCCCACACTCATAGCGTTAGATCCACAACTTTCAGTGGTCAGAACTGGGCAAGTGTGTGAGTGAAAGCTTTTATCATACCTGTCTTCTCAGTGTATTCCCTGTCACAATGGTTTGTGACCCCACTTCCATTTCTCAGGAAAAATGAGATGATTGTGGATGAGTTTTTGTTTATGAATAAACAAGAGTTACATTTCTACAAAGATGTGGGAGACAGCAGTTCTCTCCTGGGTGGATCAGTAGTTGTGAGGCTGTGTGTTGTTTTTATATCAGTTGTTACAATCTTGCAACATATTATCCACTAACAAAGCAATTTAGCTGGAAAAAATAAAGAAATAGCTGAGGTAGGGTTCTTATGGCTCATTAAAGGCTTAAATATATCTAAACTCTCGTCTCATCCAAACCTTTATCTAAGTATGATTGAACAATGGATACAGTCAAGCTTTTGGGGAACCGATACCAGTTTCTACTCCCCCCACCCTCCATGTGTGCAGGTGAAGAAAAACTCTGATTATCTTGCTAACAACTTACTTGGTAACTAGCTTTATTTTGTGGCTCTACAAACAGTGATGTGAGTAAAATATCTAAGGAACAAATGTAAAAGCTTAATTCTTTGCACTATGGAGGTAGTCTGTGTTTGATCTCTAATCTACCTTAAATGCAGAATGCTAAAATACAAAGCAATAACTGTGTGGGTTCTCTAGTCTTCCAGAAAGCTTGTTTGGGTGATATAAAAGAGCACTCCTCTTCATATTCAGAATTATCTAAAGATTTATTTTAAGTATCTTTGTAGTTCTACGGCAGTATAATTCAAACATTTTCAAATCAGAATTCCTTGTGTTTTAACGATACTCTGGGTGTTTTTTATACTCTCTTAGACTAAAGACAGAGAGGAACAGGCCATCAGTTCATTTACTAAATAGGTATTTTCAAATTTGGGTTAAGTTTTTGTCGTATGTTACTTTCTTTTCTAACCCTTAGACAGAATTTATGTCTTCTGATGATGGAAAGAATGGTTTGGTGTAATAAATGCTTACTGAAAGGTAGACTGGCAGTATCTTCTCCAGCCTTCATTAGCATGTTTCAGAGCCCTAGTCTTATCTATCTGAAACTGCTTCAGCCTCTGTAAGAGAAAAACATAATGTTGATTAAACCTAAAACCTGCATAAAATTCAGTATTGAGTGTTTGGTTATGGTGGAAATACTTTTGTGTGTAGATCTGCATGACAAATCTTATATCCTTTATTATTCAATTGCTACTTCACCAAGGTAAGTACCTGCACTGATTACTCTATATTTGCAGTTGGGATTTTAATAATATTTAATGAAATCGAACAAGATTTTGAAGAGTAACAGCTGTTGAGAGCATAACAATGGAAAATACTTCAGTACAAGCAGGACTGTAAGTTTGCTGGATGTCATGCTTCCCAGGGGAGTGAAAGTCATGTCAACACTTTTTGGAGTTGGGTTGTTTTCTTTTCTACTAAGAGACCTAGGCTAAGACATGTAGCCTAAGAGGTAGCTTGTGAGATGTTTTTCACCTCACTGAGAGGAAGGCCAAGTACCATGAATTGTTGCAGCCTGAACTGCAAAATGCTGCTGTCATGTCAGGGGCACTATATAGCGCAATATTGTGTATAATCTGTGAGTACAGTCATCTGGAAGAGACTGTGAAAGAAGGGAGCTGGGAATAGGCTTTGATCAGTTGTCCAGTGTATTTATGACCTCGAGGGTTTTTAGTTACACTGAGTTATTCATGCCAGAGTAGGAAAGCAGAGTTTGGATCTCCCTCTGGATCACAGAGAGGGATTTGAGAACAGAGGAAATGATTACTCCTTTGTGTACTAAATTCTTTTACAAAGAAGATGACACTCAGTGTAAATGTCAAGAATCAGATCTGGAGAGGGGGGACAAGGATACTATGACAAGGTATATTGCCTTGCTTTAAATGCAACC
Organism: Chiroxiphia lanceolata; assembly: GCF_009829145.1. Classification (NCBI taxonomy): domain Eukaryota; kingdom Metazoa; phylum Chordata; class Aves; order Passeriformes; family Pipridae; genus Chiroxiphia; species Chiroxiphia lanceolata. The sequence continues at coordinate 67,166,638 of NC_045640.1, read as the reverse complement.
CTGTGTTTAAATAACTGAAATCTCTCAGTGCCTCCAAGTGAGGCACCCGAGTATCTTGTGCTGGTGGAGAAGCCTGGTGAAAGGTTTTTATCCCAACCAATGGCTTGCAATGCAACTCAGTCCTGTAGACTGCAAGACAGTAAGTTAAGCCATGGGGAAATTCTTCTATGCAAATAAAATCTTGAAGGGGAAGAATTGAATTTTTAATAACTTTTTGCATATTGTACAATATAGTTGTAACAGCCTGCAGTCATAACTGTAGCAGTTCTTCTTTCCTCAGTAACGGGTTTGTTAAAGCACATACTGGAGCTGTGGGCAACACTGAGCTCAGTTCTCTTCACCCGAGGCTGGCCAAACCACCATTTCTCAGGAGAATTTTGCCTATGACTACTGTGAGGCTCGTGCTCTGGAGCTATTGTGCTCCAAATGAAATCTGGATTCCTCTGGGATAGCGGAGGTGATAATGGTTTGGTTTGGGGCTTCTCCTGGAAAGTTATTGGACACATCCTAAAGCACTTCTGAGTGTGAGATGGTTCTGTCTGTGGCTTTGACTGTTAAATTAGAAAATCCTTCCTTTGTGCCACATTATTCTTTATTCTAATATTTAGAAAGGGAAGAAGTTTCAAAAGGGAAGTTTGAGACCTAAAATTAGTATTTTCTCCTTAGTACACGGCTCGGCTCATAGCTTGGTACACATAGTAGTCTTTTACTATCAATAACAGTTACTGTTCTATTTAATGGTCCTATAATTAATTACACTATTTTAGCAAATCTTTTTAATTAAAGCTGCTTTCCACATGGTGTAACAAAACAAAAAAGGCCTCTTACTGTGTTGCAGGCTTTCTACTGACTTCTTTGTGTGCTCTTTTGTGGGCAGATCAGAGGCAGCACAAAAAATAATACTGGGAAGACATGATCTTGAGCAGATGTATTGTTAATAGAATTCCCTCAAGATGTGCTTGGCGAGGCTGTGTGATATCTTATTGTCCAAAAGGGTGCATGAATGTGCCTCAATGGGCAAATGTATGGTTGCTACGATTTTGCCTGTCTGCCATAGCATTCCAGCTATAAAAGGCAGCAGAGTGCCTCTGTGGCTATATTCTAGTGATGTTCCTTCAGTTCTTAGACACAAACAGTTTTTTCTGTCCTGTTTTGAGGGAACATAGGGGCCCATGATGTGTGGGAGTTATCTTATTTTTCTATTTCTTTTCAGATGTAATTTTAAATTGGACAGCTGAAGTCAAGGGCACATGAAATTGCTCCCTCAATTTAACAGTAACTTTATTCAGTAATTCTTCTAACCAGCATGGTTGGGCAAAACTTGGCCGTATTCCCTTTTTTGAGGTATAGTGTGATATAGAAATAATTAAACTGGCTTTGCTATACTTTAGTTTAGCAGTGGAAAATAACTCTGTGCAGACTGTTGTCACATTTTGGAGGTTTAAAAGGAAGACTGGTCCACTTTTACTACCTTCTTGTAGAAATATGATGGTTGTTAACTTGGGAGGTCTAACAACATAAAAATATGTCTTTATTATTTTTATCTTAAATTCAAAGCAAAATTAGGTATATGTGCTTTGTGTACACTTTTAGCACAAATCGTAGTGAATTTGACATGGGTCATTGACTGACTATGTAAAGGGGGATCTTGGCACCCAAGTGCAGGTTTGCCTTTGGTGCCAGATAAGGAGGAATGAAGAATGAATAATCACCAGAGAAGCTGTTTCTGCCAGGTACAGGCAGAATATTTTTGGTCCAGGCAGTGTATGAAGGAGGAAAGGAAGATTTCTGTTACTCTAGAAGGTACATTATATGAAAAACTACAAATGATAACTTAAGGTAGGATGCAAATTTGCAATGTAGATGTTTAGAAATACTTTTCCTGACTCTGTACAGAATAATCATCTCTTCAACATATTTTCATATAACTGTTTATCTGGCAAATGCTCTTAAAGGATAATTTACCTGTCAATTTCGCTATACTTTGGTATGTTAATTAGTGGCTGTAAGGAAAACACTGAAGTGCAGAAGCAGTGAGGGTATTAGAAAGTGGTGTGTAAGCTCCTGAAGTGTAGGAATAGGTTTTTTCTGAAAAACTCGACTACTTCGGAAGTAGCATATCTTTTGCTTGTTTCCTTCAGTTCCTCTGAGAACTGAATGCACTCAGTCCCAATGATCTCTCTCAGAACTGTGCCAAAGTGTAATTCTGTGTGGGCAGTTGACCAAGATGGTTTTACATGAGGAAGTTGCCTTAGTTCATCAGAAGTTAGAACTTTTGACAGGAATGAAGTTTGATTATTTTTTAATACATCACTGCTATAAATTCCTGTGTACGCATGCTTCATGTAAGACTGCCTTGAATGCTTTAACAGCATTTTAGTGTTCTAGTTGTACTAGACTCTTTTCTACCAGTCAGAAAGTCCAGAGTGATGTGCTGGTTTGCTTTTCCAAGAGACTGAAGTGTAACCAAGCTCAGACGAATTTGTATTACACTGATGATTCAGGTGCTTGGAACTATCTCCTTGAAGTGGTGTCTCAGTTTGTCATTCTGCCTTTGGGCAGAGATTGTTTTGTAGAAAGGGCTAGAAAATGTGGAATTTTTAAAATTTCTCTCTTCCTTCTTTGGTGTCCAAGTTTAAGAAAAAGGAATGTTTAAAAGGAATTATTTTTCTGAGGTTTGGGAGCTTCTTTCTCTTTCAAACATTCTGATTTTTGTTGTTCTTCAGAGCATGTTGGACAACTGCAAGAGTTCTGTGAGGAGTTGAGAAGGGAACTTGAATTTGTTTTCACTTGTTCTGTTTCCCTACCAGTGTTGGGTCCTTGTGTCTTCCTCTTGCTATGTAAACCCAGCTATATAAACAACATACTGCTGACCTGATTCTAAAGCCCCTACTTCTTTCATTCATTATGAGACAGAGGGAAGATGAATTATTGTATTTTTTCTTTAATATCAGTTTTCGATATACAAATTTATGCTTTGATTTCTTTTGCTGTTTAAAAGCTGTGATTTCTGTTTCCAGAAAGGCAAAGCAAGGACTCACTTCCACTTCACGTGCATGTTCTTGTTAAAGGATTGTTGGGAAAAATACAAAACTAGCCCTTGGAAGAGATTCGAGCCTCCAGTGACTTAGAGAATCCTGCTTCCTCTTGGTTGGGTCACTACCAGTGATGGGGTTTGTGATGAGTTGGATGGTGAGGATCTCTGGCTGTGTCTGTTGGACTGCAACATCTCCTGCCTTTCACTTGCTGATACTAGAAATGTTGATGACTCTTACTTTCTGGGACTTAACTTTGGTTTTATTACCTATCTTTAGCAGATGTGATGTGGGCTAAGTGATGCCAAAATCCTCTTTTAGAACCTATCCTTCTTGTGCAACTTTGTTCTAGTACAGCTGCAAATTTTTCTTGTAACAATGAAGTTTATCTTCTATAATAGCTTCCTCATAACCTTTCAAAATATATAAATCATATCTATAATATAAATCATATAAATCATATCTTCTACTTGGGATTTGGTGATCATTTCTCAAAACATCCTGCTACTAGTATCTTGATCTGTATTTGTTTTTATTGTATCTTTTTTTTCTTAGTGATCAGTGATGCAAAATTAAGCTCTACTTTTTTTAAGGTTGGACTTCACAAAGCAGCCATCCCACTCCTCATTTCCTTTTATTCCTTCTATCCTTCCCCAAAAAACTATTATAAAGGGATTCAACACTGTCATATGACTTATCTCTCCAACAGTGCCAATTATGTCAAATATATATTATTTCAAAATCTGACAGATACAGTAACTTTTCCTTGTCACTCAACATCTGGATGTGGTGTGGAATGCTTTTAAGAAAGACTTATTTTCTTACTGAATTTAAACTTAATCAAAACTTAATGACTATACTCATCCTTTACCTTTATACTCAGTGCTCATATACTTGCTTTCATCTTTTTCTTGATTTATTTATCTCATGGGATAAGAGTCTTCTCAGAGAAATTCTTTTCCCAATTGAAATAAAAGTGAAGTCAAACTAAGGGTCTTCAAATTCTTGTGTCATCAGTGAAGGTTTGTATGATATCAGCATTTATCCATACAAGATACTTGCCCACTTACTCTGGCCGCCTCACTTCTATTTTTCTTATTTTGGCAGGCTGAGCACCATTTCTTTTGTCTTTGGTCTTATGCTGATATCTTTTAGTCTTCTAATTGAATTGTGTGTAACAGTTGTTGCTCCTAAGAAGCTCTAGGATAATATCCTTGTTTGTCCCATAAGGATGGCCCACAGGTATGTCTTCTGTAGCTTTTAATTTTCTTCTGTAGACACATCATTTCCAAAATACTTCAAACAATTGATGCAGTGATTAAAATATAATTTTGAATGTCTTTATGTGCCCCTTGATTTGTCTTCATATTTAATCTAATTATAAATAATTTGTTTCTCAGTTTGTTTCCTGCATCTCACCTCTTTCCAACAACTGCAGATGAGAAAAGGAACAATGTTAAATTCATGGATTTCCCAAAGCTTTTTATTTTCTTGGGTGTTACTTGATATTGACATGTTCCTTGGCAGTACTAATATTTTCCTTTTCAAACCTGCATTTCAGGCACCGAAAAACCCACCACACAAACCTCCACTATTTGACTAGAAAACAGAATCCACTGCTTCCATGACAGAAATGGATGATGAGTGACAATTCCCAAAGATAAAGCTGAAGGATCCATGGTATGTGCTCAACCTTATATCTGCTCCATGTGTTTGTTTGCTCAGCAACCTTGTTTTGAAAATGGCATTGAAGGAGTAAAGTACTTGGTATGCCCTGAAAAGAATAGAATAGCAAGTGAAAAATCAAAATTCTGAGTCTGAACAGGGACCTAACTTCTCATGCTCAATTCTTTCGACACAAACACTTCCACCTCCCTCACCTGGGCTTTCAAGAAACTAAAATCCCTGCTATGCTTTTGAGATGGAAACTAACTGACCTTGCTATAAGACTCCCTCTACTTCTAAACACAGTATCCTCTCTTTTACCTTCTGTTGTCACCAGAGATGACTTTCTTTTATGTTCTGTTGTAATTTCTGCAAACCTGGTATATATTTTTCTCATCACTGAATGTTACACGAATAGAACTTTGGTCCCTTTTCTTAGCTGAACTCAAAGTCAGAAAGAAATTCTACGTTTATTGATAAAATTCAACTAACCCATGATTGTGAAAATAAGGCATACTGTGTATGGTCTCTGTGCGTGATGTTCCTTCATTGCCTATTGCCTGGTGTTTGTAAGTATCTGATAATTTTTATTCCTTATGCTCTGGTGCTTGGGACCTCTCTTTCCTCTCCTTGGAACAACTGATGTTTAGACAGTTTAGCTGAAATGCATCCTGTTGTCGGCATGAAGACATCACTGGTACAATTACAGAGTACCACAGAGAAACACGACAGATAATCAGACTATCAAGGTTATAATCTGTTCCTTGTGTTCACAGTTACAAGTCAGAGTGGCAGAGGAGAACATTAGGGCTAATGCATAGGGCACCTGCAGTTACAAACACACAAAGATAGGAAAACGCTTCAACATCATTAAGTAAATGGAAAGTGCTGCTATTTCATCTAGTTCAGGTCTAATTGTTTTAGCCTTTGGCATGAGTAGCTGTGTTGCTGAATCAGCGGTAGCAGGGCAGGACCCAGGCTGGCTGAGACTCTTTTAGAGGAAATATTACACAAAATGTATGTGTACTTTTTAAATTAAAGACACGTGGGTATATGCAAAAAAAAATTCTGCCAAAATATGCTAAATACGTAGCAGAGAAAGCCTCAAGAAGCAATACAATTCTGTTCTGATGCTGATGCTTAAAGATGTGGGTAAATACTTTAAAGTAGGGGTACACCTATTAGAAATGTTTTGAGAAATATGGGCTTGTGTGAGGGAAGAAAAAACAAGATTTATTCTTTTCTGGTAATGGATTGGCATTTTGATTGGCTTTAGTGTGGAGCTGAGTTTTCAAAACTATAGTTTTTTGGAGCTCCTTCTAAGTCTTGTAGGGCTGAGACTCAGTTTTCACTAAAAAGTCATTTTTTAATGTGCGTTCTAGCTCTTACGAACAACTCACCTTCACTTTTAATGAAATTTCATGTTAATTCTTATTGTTTACGATGAATAAAATACAAAGTTAAGAAATAGTAAGAAAGCATAGTTAGGTTGCCTGGGAATGGCATTCCTCAAGTCCTATTAGTTTATTTCTGCTAAAAAGCAGGGGAAAAACCTAGCTCTTTCTCCTTCTGCAATTACTATCAGCTTTAGGGTCTCCTGAGTTTATGCTGTCAGTACAAATCACAGAATATACTGAGTTGGAAGAGATCCACAAGGATCATCAAGTCCAACCATTAGCCCTGCACAGGATCATCCCCAAGAGTCACACCATGTGCCTGAGTGTCAAATGCTTCTTGAGCTCTGTCACCCTTGGTGCTGTGACCACTTCTCTGAAGACCCTGTTCCACTGCTCAACCACCCTCTCGGTGAAGAGCCTTTTCCTATTATTCAACCTAAACCTGCCCTGACACAACTTCAGGCCATTCCCTCAGGTCCTGTCACTGGTCACCACTGGTCATGCTGAAATTTGTATTCTCACATTTCATCAGTGGTATGATCAGAAACGTTATTTCTCTATAGGACAGATGAACTATCCTATCGCTTCACTGTACATTTCAGAAGACAGGCCAATGTGCAGCCCATAGGAGAAATTAGTGACACCATTCAGAAGTGGGTAAAGTTTGACTTTTGGTTACAGTCCAACAGTAAGTGCACTAAAAAGCTCAGACTTCTCGTTTGTTTTTTTCAAGCTCATGCAGTCCAATTGTAGAGAAATTGCTAGTGTAAGGAAACAGTAATTCTTAATATCAAACTTACTTGGAAAAAAGCAAATATTTGACTGCCCACAGGCTCTTTTGTTTTTAATACATTCAGCTATTTGCGTCATGGATTTAATAGAAAAATGTGGGGTGAATTCTGTGTTCTTTTTTTGTGGGTGCATTTTTCAACTTTTTGCTCTAAATCTGATAGTTGTAAGCTAAGTACAGGCAACCTTATTAGCAGCAACAGCCCCAGCAGTTCTGTACAAAATGTGATTATCGTGTACCCGTGAAGGGAACGGGCAGTGCCGAGCATCACCGTGCTGAGCGAGAGGCACTGAAGGCTCTGAGTGATTTGTTGTTCCTGCATCAGGGTGACTGCACACCCACCTAAAGCAGTGGTAGTAAGAATCTCCATCTGCCATTAGATGAAGTGGCATTATTTTAACACTTTGGCATTAGTTAGCTTCATATGTTGCCCCATCAGTGCATTGATGTCCAAGTATCTCCAAGATGCTTCAGTGTGCTCTTTCCTTGTGGAGACCATCTGCAGGAATATTTCAGTCTATGTAGACAAATACCAAGTGCTAGAGTGCTCTACTTAGTCATACAAGGCTCTTTAATATATTTTAAATTGCTGTTATACCAACTGATGTGACTTTGCTCAGTGTCAGCAGGCTTGACAGGGCTTGCTGACTGGTAACACTTTCTGGAAGTTGTAAACAGTGAAGATCTTAGTAGAGCCAGTCCAACTGCTTAGTTTTTAACTGCTTAGAGTGCAACTTGCACTCCCACCAGGCTGGGGTGGAAGGGAAGAACTTGTGCATGCTACTAATGTGTTTTGCCATGATCCAGGTGCTGTGTACAAATCGTGGTTTTCAGAGAATGAAAAAAAATATATATATGAGCAATGTTAGTTTTTTCTGTACTGCATGAGTGATATCAACTAAATTTGAATGATGTTTTGTTGGACTTATTGGCATGAGTGAGTGGCAGTTGCTCCAGGCATTCCATTTTAGTGATCTCCTACACTCCTTAAGGAAATTGCAGGTGGTGATATAATTACTCATTTTTGAATGGTTCCGAAATGAGCCACATTAAACATGGTAACCTTGTATTAATGTTGTTGCTCCACTGGGCTCAGTATGTACAAAAATGCCCTTTCAAGTAAGGGCCTGTGTTACTCTGCTTACAGCGCAGAACAATTTCTTGGATGGACTGTAATTATTTTATTCACTTCATCTAACTGCTGTTATTGATGTCTTGAGACAGGGAAGGATGAACTTTCTAGTATTTTCTACCCTTGTAGAATCGGTGGGAAAATAAAATGTTTCCAGGGAGAAGAAGGAATCCAATAGTCTGCCCAGCCCAGTAAGCTCTTTTTTTGGAGATTAGGCTTAAGATTCCTCTGAAGTTTTGGTAACACTTGCATTGAAGCACCTGGTTCTGCCCCTCCTGGCTTTGGAGGTCCTCCCACTGCCGTTTAAGTTCTTGATCAAGCTTGGCTGTAGATTCACCAGTCTGATGGAACAAGTCTTTACATGTGCACGAGGAATTTTAATAACCTATTGCTGTTTTTTTTCTTGCTGTCTTTTGGGCAATGGGTTGAATGTTCAATTCTAGTCTGTCCCCATGGGGAAGGTTGACAGTTGATGTTTGTATTTAATAGAACTCATCTGAATTTATTCTACAGGACAACTCTGACAAGATTCAAAAAATAACTGTGGTCTCACTCTGAAAAATAGAAAAATTCACTTGTGTATTTATTTAAGTTGAGGGATAATGAGAGTAAACATATAATTACATAAAATCTGAATTTTTATGCACTAATTAGGGGAGAAAAATGATTTCTAAAGTACTTAAGTCAAAAGTTGTGATAGTAAGATAGATAGAAGTAGATATAAATCAATCTGCTGTATTAGATAATGATGGAGTCTAGCTGTTGGCCTTCTGTCAGTCCTAGTGTCACAGCAGATGTTTTGATAAACTAATATTGTTCAAGAAGTCTTTGTTCAACAGGACACATACTGTGAAGTGAGAACAAATGTGTCGCTGGTAATTACCAGACCCCACTGGGGAGGGGAAGCAGAGGTGAAGAACGTACCAAATCCATACTGAAAGGACCTGGGGCATTCCCTGCACAGTGATGTTTTATTTAGGTAAGTAGATGGTATAAGAAGAGTTTTTTCAGTATTGACAAGTACAAAATAATACAATGCTAAATGCTTGAGGAAAATACCTGGTCTCACAATAAGTGATTCTGTAGGAGAATTGCTGAATTTCCCAAAGCAAGGATTAGGAAGAGCTGCATGGCCCTCCATTAGCCTGAAGGGTAGTGCTGTGGAGAGAGGCTGTTTTGTACTGATCCTGGTGACTGTTCCCAATCCATATCTCATGGCAGATAGTTCTACTCCTTAAAATTAAAGCCTAATTTAGCCTGACACGAGTCACTGAACAGGCCATTAAAAACCCTGTGTTTTGCTAAGCATTTCTTTGTACATAGTGCCAAATAAAGGGCCAGTTTCAGTAATGTTCTATCTGAATAGGACTGGGATATCTCTGTGACTTTTATGGGCATTTTGGAGTACTCAGCACCACAGCTGAACAGATTCAATAATGATGAGCTTTTCGGTCCATATACGGATTTAGATATGTATGTCCAACACTGAAATAACATTTTGAGTAACGAGAATATTAGGAACCTCATTGAAGTCTGGAAGGTACTCTTTCTCATGAAGACCTATCCAAAACTGTGCTTTCCCATACCTACATTCCTAAGGTGCCCCTTGCATCTGTATAGTTGCCTAGTGATCTAGATAAGGTACTGATACAATTGAAAATTCTTCTCTGTGGTGATCAGTGACAAGACCTGAGGGAATGGCCTGAAGTTGTGTCAGGGCAGGTTTAGGTTGGATATTACTAAGTTTCTTCACCGAGAGGGGGGTTGGGCACTGGAACAGGCTCCCCAGAGAAGTGGTCACAGAACCAAGGCTGACAGTTCAAGAAGCATTTGGATGATACTCTCAAGTACATGGTGTGACTCTTGGGCATGGTCCTGTGCAGGGCCAGGAGTTGGACTTGATGATTCTTGTGGGTGCCTTCCAACTGAGCATATTCTGTGATTCATCCGAAAAAGTGGGTAGGCAGACTGTCCCTCAGAAACCAAATTTAAATCAATTTACCCTCTGACGAAACCACACTTAAAGTCTTAACCATTAAGTGACAGTACCGGTGCTGCTTAAAAACCAGACCAAAAACGGCAAATTTAGAACTACTAATCACTTTACACAGTCTTGGCTAATGTTCATTCACTGCACGTCTTCCAAGAATCCGGACCTTGTTGAAACCTGTTGTACTTGTTCCATTAAATTACACAGGAATTACCTTTATATGGTCAACACAAATGTGGTAAATGCTGGTGGATCTGTAACCTGATTCCACAGATACAACAGGTGCAACTTGAATCCAGAGTTTGTAATATCGTCTTGCAGTTCTTGCTGACACATCAAATGATGTACAAGGAGACCAAAGAACTAGGGTAAAACAGCAGATTTTGTTGCTGCTCTCAGCCCTTCTTTCCCATTTCTTCCCTGTCTACCATCTAAATCTAGCTTTCTAGTGAGAAGTTAAGGATAAAATGTTGCTTAAAAGTAATTTAGAATGGCTTCCTGAAGAGTACCTGTTACAAGGTGTATATTTAAATAATTATAGCATTATATTCTTAGCAGAATACATTAAAACTAGAAGAACACATTTGTGTAGACAAATATTTGACCCTAACCTTGATCCCTTATTAATGGCACTGTTCATTTGGTTGAGACAAAAATACCTTCCAAACTTAATTTGCTAGTTTTAAATTATGCACTCTATGTCCCTCTTTCTCAAAGAAAACACCGCAAAAGAGGAGTCATGTCGGTGTGGAGGTAGCTGGTGAATAGGAATTCTTACATAAACAGAGTTTATTTGGGGATATTTTCTTGCTGTCATCAGGATCTCAATCAGTCTGTACTACAAGCCAGTGCTTTTCCTTGAGAAATATATTCTGAAAAGCAAACAAAATACTCTTCTATATTAAAGTGTTAGTCAGCATATAGCTCTGAAAAAGGCTGCCATAAAGAGTCATACTGGTTGAGTTTAATAGTTCATGCATTGTAAACGCTGAAATTGGATATGTCACTGAAAGCTGCTCTTTGGCAGTTTTAGCTTGCATGACCGGCATTTACTCAGCAGATCGCTATAGGTCCTGCTGATCTTCCCCTGACACCACTTGAGCAATATCTTTCTAATGGATACTTTTTTTTTCTTATTTTTCTTACTATTCCTCCCCCCACCATGTATTGGGCATTAACATGCTTTCCTTGGAAACTGGAGCGTGCATTTCGTCTCCCGCTGCCTATTTCCTTCTTCAGCAATTTTATTTTAGAGCCACAGCAAGGGAATGCTATCTTGTGCTGCTCAGTGGTGTAATATTCCAATGGGTAATATGCTTGAAACTGCCATATTGTGCTATGACCAAAAAAAAAAGGGTATAAAGTTTCTTATGTTTTCAAGAGAATTCTACCCTCAAGGCACTCTGTAGCTGCCCTGGCCTATCAAGGGGATCTTAGCAGCAAGATATAATCTTAAAATTAAAATGGCAGCAGCTTTCTGATTTTTCAAACTGGCATAATCCGAGACGTAGCTCAGGCAGACCATGCCGAGAAGCTCTTTCCTTTCTTGCCTCTAACATGTACTGTTCAGTTTCAGCCTCTTCCCTGCATCTGGAAGGGTTCTCTTGTGCTGATGGCATGAAAAGTGTGTGTGGGGGATGTTGTCTATGTCACAATATGGACTTTTCAAGTGTACACTTACATTTTTAACCTGCATTCAAATCAGACAGTATCCCAGTTATACTTAAAAGACACATTCATGAAACAGTTTGGCCTGAGATTTATTTTTTTTTTTTAAACATACTACATGGTAAGAATGGACTGGTGTTAGAAAAGTGACACCACATCTAATTTATGGGGTCAAGAAAAGAAGAAAAGTGTGAGGAATCTTTTTGCTATAGGATTACTCAACACCTAACTATTTTGAGCACAGTGAAAGCTGTTGTAGGTTTTTGGTATTATCAGCTGGCTCTTGGCCTTTATTTCCAGTAACCCTTCTATGATATGCAGTGCAGTAATAAAAAAACCAGAGTAGAGCCTTAGTTTTTCTCCTGTACAATTAAATATGAACATCATAAGTTTGCTTTACTATCATTTCACAGTATGTATTGTAGTCTACCCAATTTAGTTATTAGTATCACTGAAATGGTATTTGGGAGAGCTCTGAGATCAGACAGCAATTTGAGATCAAAATCCAAGAAGAATGACAACTGATGAGTTCTTGCCTGATTTGGACCAAGAGTTCTGAAGCTGCAGAAGTATCACAGTTTGGATTTTTGATCCTTAGCTTTTTAGGAAACTCTCTATAACAGTTTGTGTTGGGAGTGGAGGGGAATCTTTCTATGCTTATACTTGTTCTTAACCAGTGTTCATTATACTTTGAAGTGTTCCTCACCAACAGTGGTCTTCTATAACTTTTCTTTTTAGGAAATGTTGCTTCTCCCAGTCAGATCATTATCCTGCCTCTAAAAGAAGGGGCTAAATTTTGACACTAGTTAGATAATTACAGTTTATGCTACCTGTATGTACTTCTGGTTTGTCCATTGACATCATTCTCAAGTGTCAATTTTATTTCAGCCATGTCACTTTTGATATGAAAGATGATACAGGACTCTCAGCTCTGAGCTGGTAACACAGCAGAGCTTTCAATGAGCACTGGCAGTGATTTTGTGATCGTCTTTGCCAGTAGTAGGGGATTGATCTTTCACTTCTAATAGTAAAATGTATATTGCATATTAAATATTTTACTCAGCAATATTCCTTTTAAGCATTTGGTCCTTCAGTTTACATTTTTCCTAGGCTGTGTTTGTACACATGAAACTTGGAAGGATGGCATGATTAATGTATTGCTACTATGACAGTAGAGATGTCACGTAGCTGTGTTCTCAAAAGCTGGGTCTTTGCTACTGGTTAAATATTCAAGGATGTTGCAACTGTTCATAAAGCCATAAAGAAAATTATTCTAAAGAATGTTCATAACTAATGTGCAAAAAAAATCCAGTAACTTGGACTGTTTAAGTAAATCATTAGGGGAAGGAAAATGCAATACTGGAAACTTCCTTAACCTTCTGAAATTTTTAGTGTAAGTATGGTCCTACAAAGTTGCTTGATTTGGAAACAAATTTACAGAAGTAATTGGCATATATGTGCATATAAATAGGAATAAATACATTTAAATGGCTATCTTCCAGCCTATATTTAGCAGTGGAGCAAGTGCAGAATGCTCTTCCTTTATCTTTTATTTCCTTTGAAATAGTGCTTTGCATGACAAGTTCCTCTCTGAAGATTGTTCTGTTAACTTCCTCCCATCTGTATCTTCCTTTAGCCCCAGGCTGTTGAAAATGAGACAGTTTTTGAATGAATAATGCTTATGTGATGACTTTTTTATATGATTAAAGAAAGTGTGGGATGATATTTTGGTACCCTTTTTTTTTTCCCCACTCCACTAATGATGATATATAGACTGTAAGATTTTCTAGGGAAGAAAGAAGGAATAATACTATTCCTGTTTGATCCTGTTCATTGGTAGGCATTGGGTCCTGCTTTGCCTTTGTGCATTTGGGCCCAAGCTTTCTCTAAAGATGATAACTGACACCTGCCTTAATATTGATTCAGTTGGAGGAAAAACATTGCCTGTACTTCTGCTAAATTAAAAGCACCCTATGACTTGAACATGTGGGAAAAAATGGAGCAAATATGGTTAACATGAAAATCTTAAATTTTAAGAGCTTAATATCTTTTAATTTAGTATTAGGTTATGATTAATAGCAGTGGTATTTTGCTGCTGAACTCAAATCTACTATTAATATTGTATTTCAGGAATATAGGCTGTATAGATCTCTGTTGACAGGGTTTGTGGGTGTCATTTAATATAATGTAATATAAAAAAATGAACATTTTTTTCAGAACTACCTATAGCTCACATGACCTTTGGCCTTTCAGCTATCCAAGCAACTAATGATATGAAAGTTAGCTGTTTAATGGAACAGACTTTCAAAGGTTTTAATTATTCAAAGGATAATAAAGGCAAGAGTCAGAACATGTAATGTTAAACAATGGATCAACTTCATATTCCTGACACCCTGTGGAGTTATTTGAAGTTAATGAACTTCTTTGTTTCACCCTTATCTGCCTAAAAGAAAAGTAAACAAAACACATGGACTTCCCTCAAAGAAATGTTTCCATTGACTATAATGGAGCTATTGGCATGAGTAAAGCTAATTGTGGGAATTAAAGAATTATCAGTCTGTCCTCTCAATTTGTATGCTGTCCAATTAAATGTTAAGGAAGGGATAGGCACATAGGCAGCCAAAGCTTTAGGTTAATGAGTGAAATATTTTAAAGTAGTTGGAAGCCTTAGGGAGTCTAAACTTAAAAAAACCAGCCAGCCAACAAAAAATTAAAACCAACCAAACAACAAGAAAACAAAAAAAGGCCAGAAGTTTACTCTGTTCCAGTTGGAGAACATCTAGGGTGTTCTGTGACTGGGAATTTAATCCAACTCGTTTGTATAAGGGAAGTTCTTATTTCCATTTGATATTAAAGTGAGCACAGAATAGAATTTAAGGTATGGATCAAGGCCTAATAAACTAAATCCTAAATGGGGAAAGCAAGCAAGGGCTTCAAAATCTTGTAGCTGTTGTGATGGAATTCTAGTATTTGTTTGAATGACTGGGTTTGACTTACCAGAGGGTCCTCCAGCATTTTGATGCCGAGCTGGTTGAAAAAGCATTCGGGTGAAGTAGAATAGATGGAGCTCAGTGTGATCTTCACCTTCACTTCAGCAAAGCAAAGCAGGTAATATGTCTGAGTGATTGGTCTGAAGTTGCTTGGGGTGATAGCTGAAGTGTGTGTGTACATGTATAGCTGCTCATCAGATATGAGGTACCACGGTACCTGCAGGCAGCATGTGCAGTGGTGACATTTATTGCTGCCCCAGGCCCCGTGTAGTGGCAGGGGGGGGGATGGTGGGTGCTTTGGCATTGTCACTTTTTTCCAGGCTTTTTTCCAGGAGAATTCTGACTGAGGGAGCAGCAACACCAAGTTTGTAGTCTGAATTATAATTTATCTGGTGCGTTGAGAGAAAGCTGAACTTGATTTAGATACTGAGAGACAATGATAGAGAGTCATTAAATTTTAATGAGCAAAATTGATCAGGTACATCACTTTGTTCATCACATTTGTGTCCAGTCTGTTTTTATACTGATGCCTTTCCCATTCTTTAAGATTTGAGGGTATACAAAGACCTTTAGAATTGTGACTCTGCTGTGAACTTATTTTCTTATAGCTGTGCTGGATAACTGGTAAGGTCAGAGAACAGAGAGTGAGACATGGCAACTTCAGCCTTGTAAGGAAACTAATTTGCAGTGATCTTTAAAAACAAACAAACAGTTTTTTTCATGTGAAATGAGTAGGTCTTGGTTCAGCTGCTAGTAAAGAAATGAAAACATTGCATATCAGATAACATAGTTGGGATTTTTCCACATTAGCACAGAGACTGTGAACTGTCTTGGGCATTTAACTGAGTAATATGGGATTAGTTTTAGTTATGTATTCATGCTCTAAAGACATTTCACTCACTATAGATACAGGTACATTGACATGAAAAAGCTTTGGTGACATGTCAGCAGAGTTCAGATGTGATTTGTGTATTGGACTTACACTAGAAAAATTGGAGCAAAGTCTCCTTCGGCAATATATTTCTCTTGAGAGCTATGGAACACATTTGTTGAGAGTAGCTGAGGTTTTTAACTCTTTCTCTAACATTGTGGTGATATCTCCTCCCCAA
Source organism: Chiroxiphia lanceolata (assembly GCF_009829145.1). Lineage (NCBI taxonomy): Eukaryota > Metazoa > Chordata > Aves > Passeriformes > Pipridae > Chiroxiphia > Chiroxiphia lanceolata. The sequence continues at coordinate 67,150,862 of NC_045640.1, read as the reverse complement.
GTGCAAATCTTGGGGAGGAGATAAATATTTGCAAAACAAAGTAACAAGTGATACCAGTTACAGAGGGACTGAAGGATAACAATGACAGAAAATAACATTGATGCATCAAAGCAAGTTTGTCTTGCTATGCTTATCCACTTAAGATACAACCTGATGGAAGAAAGTTTTCATACATTGTGATTAAAAATCCCAGTGTTTGACTTTATCCTGTTATGCTGTTTGTTTTGTGCTGGGTAGGGTCTTGTGCAGTCATACATGAACTGTTTGTTTAGAAATAGCACAGTAGTATAATGAAGGCCCTTTATCTGTGGTGGCTTTGTATTTTAAAACCAGCTAAGGAATAAGTCTATATTTGTACAAGTGTGTATATAAACATATTTATCTCCTGTTATCTGACAACTGATACTGTTGGACTTTTTTGCATCATGTCAGGCAAGCTATTAAAACGCACTTTAGTTTATAAATATCCTGGTAATTATGTTTATGATTTCCTACTTCTGTGAAATACAATAGGCTAAGAAATTCTGTTTAAAAAATTTAACATTGTGTGGTATTATTTGGAAATGAAAGTCACGATTGTAACAGTATTCTCAATGTCTTTTAATCTGTACTGAATAGTCTGTTGTTTTTTTAACTCCCAGCTTTCATCTAGCACTTAAATACTGAGCCCTTTCTGGGCTTCTCAACACATTTCCCACTGGTCCTCCACTGCACCTGCTCTGCTGCCATCAGCCATTAATGTTCAGATGAAGCCAACAGCCTTTTAGGACGTGTCTGAGACATTCAGTAGTGCAGACGGCATGTTCTGTTTGCCTCTACCTGTAACATCTGTCAGCAGTCAGATGTGAGAAAGCCCAAATGAGAAGGAGGGAGATAATGTTTTTAAGTTGAATTGAATAAATAACTTTCTCAGACAAATTATTGCAGTTTGCTTGAGGTCATAAAGAAAAAGAACATGTGAACAGAGGGCAGAACTAGTTTATTTGATTGAATAAATTGAATGAATTTGTATATTGTGTGAGCTTCCAATTTCTCTATTCTTGAGAAATTCCTTAAGTTGGTTTAGAGCTTAACAGATCGATGCTTAGTATCTGGGGAGTTTTCTCCTTAACCATCCCCAAGAATCTATCAAACTACATGCTAGGCAGATGGTTGTGAACTTGCTTTTCTATACTGTTAGTAGTTCTGCTATTGGTCTTGATGCAATTTTAAATACAGTTTCTAATTGTGTTTGGGATTGTTCAGATCAAATTAGAATGGCATTGTTTCCTTGTAAATGACCTTGGTTTTGTTATGAAGAGCCTGACAAAAGGATAACTGTCTTTGCCATCCGATCACACGGCCAAGAATTATCTTTCTTTCTGAATCAAATGTTTTTTGGTTTTTGGTTTTTTTTTCATACATTATCCTTTAAAAATCCTTAGTGTGGTAAGATGTAATGCAGTGTCCTTCACAAAGCTTGTACTGTGTAATAACTATAGCTTGGTAAATAGTAAGTGATTGTATGCAAAAGCAGAACCTGTGCCTCAGAGAACCAATAACTTCCATAATTCTCAGTCATCTCAGTTTTGACTGGACACAATTTTGCATTCTAGATTTTGTCAGTTAATTGCTACTATTAGCAATGCAAATAGCTGAACTCTCAAGGAAAAAAACCCCCAACAAATAAAAACAAACCACAAAAGATCCCAACAATTGTGGTAGAGGAAGATGAGAGGTTTGGTTTCCAAGATTGGCTGAGTGATTTGACTCTCTTTCCCCCCATTTTCCTTCAGTTAAAAAACTGTTTTTATCTTGACCTATGAGTCCTTTTGCTTCTGCTCTTCCTGTTTTCACACTGGGATTACTAGGAGAGGACAGTGAACTGTAAGCATGACAATGGATGGGATGGAATGTCCCTCTGGCCAATTCTGCTCTCCTGTCCTGACTGTGTCCTCTCCCAGCTTCTTTCTTGCTCCCAGTCTGCTGGAGGGATGAGAGTGGGGAAAAAGAGAAAGCCTTGGTGCTTTATAAAATGCTTTCTTTTTTTTTTTACAGCTTTGTTGTGTCCACTTCATTGTTCAGCAAGAGTCACAACACTGTTATGTTATCTACACAGTTTTAGCCACAAGTCCAAATATAGCACCATATAGGCTGTTGTAAAGAAAGTTAATGCTGTTCCAGCCAAATCCAGTAGAGGTAGGAAAGTCTATCCAAGTTAATTATAAATAAACAAAGCGCTTTAACAAGGCACTTTTTCCTCCTGTATAGGCAAAATATGCTAGAAAGTGCTGAACTGTGGAGGAGAGATGAATGAGATTACAGTGCAGTGGGTGCAATAAAGATGTAAGGCCCCTAACTCCCCCAAGAGAATTTACTTTGAAAGATGGATCATGTCAGTCAGTCTTAAGACTTGTTGGCCTCTCAAGGGATGAGGAGCAGAATAACATGGCTTTTTGCCCACAATATTTTTGAAAGTGCTAACGAGTGTGGAACAAGAAGTGAGGAGGACTCTGATTTCTGCTATCAAAACCAGCTCCTGGGCAAAGATCCCATCTTGTCAGTTGCGAAGGCTCTTGGCTTTTAGAATAAACAATACACACATTTTAGATTTTTTTTTTCCAGAATCTGTGCAAAATTATCTTGACAACACTAACATGAAACGTAACAGCATTGGTCACCTCTAAGCTTCAGAGAGCTCTTAGTAGAGGCACATATTTTGTGTGAACATATATGTTACCAAGTTAGGACAAAGACTGCTTGAAACTCCAATGTCCATTTTTTTCATGTTTCCGGTTAAGTTGCTAAGACTGTTTCTGTGAATGAAAATCAACAGGTAATTCTTCAGCTCTGTGGTATTAGAGGTATAGTTTTAATTAAAGCTCCAGTTATAAAAATGCATCAGTATTCTGCGTCTTTTGCATCCTCAAAACAGTTGTCTTTGTTCTTATTTAAGTTGTGACTTTCTGCCTTTTACATGTCCTGTTTTCTCCAGAGTAAGAACCAGGCTACTTTAGAAACAATGGAGGGCTACCACCTTAAGCAAAACATACAGATAATTTGCGTTTTGAACTGTTGACCTGTTTCCAGGCTTCATTTTTCCTCCTTTCTGTCATTGATGAGCTCTATAACCTTACGGTTGCTAAAAAGGGAAAATGAAAGTATGTGAAGTAGGGTACCAGACCTCTTTTTGTCTGTATAGCTGAATAGGTTCAGCTATTGTCAGTTAAGTAGATGCTAGTGCTGTTACACTCACAAACCTGATGTTCCTAAGCAAAGTCAAGTGTTTGCCATTTCTCTGAGGACTCTGACAAACAGCCGTTAAAGCTGATGGAAATCGTAAGACAAGCAGGTTCTTGGAAAGGAGAAGCGAAGAGAAAAACTCAAAAGGAAATGGTCATAGTAGAAATCTTTTTTTTTTTTTTTGCTTCTATTTCATAAGCGATAAGCTCGCTAAGCCTTGCACATAAAATGCATTGCTTCAGAATGGCATCTACAGTCCCTTCAAAGATGAGTCTTCTAGAAATGCCTGTGTAAAATGGGCATACCTGGCACACGCAGAGGAAATAACTAAGTAAAAATCTGCAGTTTGGTACAGTTCCCTTTATATTAGATTTAAACCCAAAGATTTCCTCATGCAGTTAATTTTTTTTTTCTTCCCATGTACTGCAGTGATTTTTTAAAATGAGAAACAAATATAATTTAGTTGTGCAGAAAAATACAATATCTGCCAAATGATTGATCACTTTTGGCCTCTGAATCCTCTGGTAACTATTTTGCAGTGCATTTAGGAGTATTTTTGAAGATATAAATAGATCATCACAATCTGTAGCAATTAGCAGATAAGAAGAAATAACAATCAGCTCTATATACTAGATACACAGTAAAGCTGGATTTTAAAACCAAAGGGAACACAAAATTTCCCCCTGCAGCTCATGATTCAGTCCTTCCGCGCTGGAATGCAGGCAACAGTGAAGCTGATTTGTGGGATACAGTTTAATGATGTGTTGTGGTTTAACCCCAAATGATAACTCAGTCCTGTGCAGCTGCTCGCCCACTCTTCCCTGGTGGGATGGGAGAGAATGGGAAGAATAAAAGTGAGAAAACTCGTGGGTTGAGATGAAGACAGTTTAACAGGTAAAGCAAAAGCTGTACATGCAAGCAAAGCAAAACAAGGAATTAATTCACCACTTCCCATGGGCAGGCAGCTGTTCAGCTATCCCAGAAAAGCAGGGTTTCATCACAAGTAATGGTGACTTGAAGAAAAACACCATCACTTTGAATGTCCCCCATTCCCTCTTCCCCCAGCTTTATATGCTCAGTGTGATGCCATATGATATGGAATGTCCCTCGGGTCTGTTGGGATCAGCTGTCCCAGACACATCCCCTACAAACTCTTTGTGCATCTCCAGCCTACTCACTGGTGGGATAAGGAGTAGAAAAGGCTCTGTGTAAGTGTTGCTTTGCAATAACAGAAGCACTGCTGCATCATTAACGCTGTGTTCAGCACAAACCCAAAACACAACCCCGTACTAACTACCGTGAAGAAAATTAACTCCACCCCAGCCAAAACCAGCATCTGATGCCGTATAAGATGTTGTCTTCCCCTATGAAGGGCAGATATAGTTTATTATTATGAAATTTTTGTCAGTGTGGTGCTCAAAAAAGCCATACTGTTTCTAAGAGAGTACTGATTATTGGTTTATGTTTGATCTTGTTTGGTTTACTGTGCCGTCTGCCAAAGTGAAGAGCTAGGGACATTTATTTACATGGTCTCATTTAAGGACTGTTCTTCCAGTAAACTTCTCTCAATGAGAGGTTTGGGGGTTGTGTACACCAGATCTATGCAAGCCTTTCTTCAGGTCTAAAGTGGAAAGAGTAACTTCAACCTCCTGTTTCTGGAGATGAACTTGATTGCTTTTTCTTACCAGGGTCTCTCAGTGTAGGCCCAAAGAAGGGCTTCTGTGCATGAAGGCCTGTTTATTGAGCTACATTAGCTAATTATGCTCAGTTTTCTCTACACCTTGCCTCTCTTAGACAATCATGACTCAGTAGTAACAGCACATTTCTGTGGTCTTGCTTAAAAAGACTGATTGTAGTATAGCTTTCTAAAATTGTTTTAATGTAGGAAGGATATGTTTTCGTGTGCCTCAAGAGTTTGTATAATAGAAGCCAGGTTTATACATATACATATATATACATGGTTCATGTGCATACATAGGAAGTAAGTGTTTTTGGTAAGGGGTGTTTCATAAATGCCTGTCCTGAAGGTAATTTTAGTAGCATGTGGTAAGGTTGCCTGTTTCATCTGTTATTGTGTGACCTTTGCCAAGTCTGAAAAAAAGCAACATCATAAGCTATGAATTGATGACTTAATCATGTGGCACTCAGTTACAGTACCTTAGGGGCAGATATCCAGAGGAAGAATGCACCTCATTTAAGGAGTTTCTGGTAGTATATTGTAGAATGCAATGCTGTTCCAGGTAGAGGATTTATCCTTGGCAGCAGAGCCATAGCACACTTGGAATTCCAGAATCGAGTCTGTGCTTCTGCCCAGAGGCTTTGTGAGTGGAAGTGTGGGATGTGCATATGTCCTGTGTCCATCCTCACCACTCTTGTTTTCTTAAGGTATCACAAATTTCAGTGGGCAGTTGACAAAGGATGCACATCACCTCTGGCACAGGGACCCTGTCATGCCATTTGCTATGTGAATGTCACTGATTTTGTTCTTTGAGAGTACTATTGTACAATTTCTGGTAAGAGTCATACTTCCTAAATGTGGCAGTGCTCTCAAGGGGCATAAGCCAGTACCTTACTTTACCCCAAATTCACCATTGTAATGTGAGCATGCAGTAAGAAGAAGATGCAGCAGAATTCAAGCATTGAGCTTTCTGCTTTTTTTTTCCTTCCACTAATGAAATTTGTAATTAGCATGTTCAAGATGCTAAAGAGAATGTGAGCATGTTAACAACTCTCCAAATGTCAGAATGATTTTGCAGTTGCCACTAGTTGTTCACATTAGGGAAGTAAAGATGCTTTTTACTACTTGGGAAGTTTCTTACTGTCACAAAGTAAAGCAGAGAAATATTGATGAAGGACATCATTCAAATCTGCAAACCAGCAGGGGGTTATGCTAAAGGCCATAGCTGTCTACAGCTGTTAAAAGCATCAATTCATGACAATTGGTGCAAATGCTGCTTGCTCACATCAAGTTTATCTACAAAAAAATATCTCTTGTGTTAGAAGGTGATAAAATAAGCTTTAAAAGAAACCTCTTAATAGTGTAGTCTTATGAAAGGGAACATAAGAAATTGCATAAATAAATTTACATGAGGAGTATATATCCTAATTATAATAATGAACTTCCCTGAAAGCAAGAAAATCAAACATTCAGGATGAGCTTAAGGTAGTTCACTTGCCTGACCAAAGTCTTATTAACCTCTAAAATGTGTCTTGATCCAGAGAAACATAACTACGCAAAACTAAATCAAAATAGTTTGCTTCATAGAGGTGAACTGTATTGCAAATATGTTGTTACATAATAATTAAATTATTATCTGAAAATATTATAAAGACCTATCACTTAGAAATGAAAGAAGAGATCTGGTATTTTTTTAGGATACAACTTTCCGATCATTAGATTATTAGACATTATTCAAGAGCAAAAATATGTTAATATAAATGCTGATAAAAGACTGAGGTACTCTTGCATAGCCAGAAGAATTACAGATTCATGTATTAACGTTGTGGTTTCTTTACAAGTCTGGAAGACGAATATGGGCAGTAGATAAAAACAAAAGATACATTTTGCTTGCATACTGGCAATGACAATCAGTTCCTTTAATGTTTTCTTGAATTCTGATGTAACTATATCTTGCTGTAAGTTTTAGTGTGGTATTATTCATAGGAGCTTAACAAAGTGTATTTGTGTTAAATGAACCCATTTAATCTCTCTGCAAAGACAGTTAACAAAAAAAAAAAAAGTTAAAAAACAACCAAAAGAAGAAGTTTAAATAAGAAGTGTTACTACCCAAATGGTACCAAACATCTTATTATCCCAGGAGAAAATGCAGAAAAGCAAGGCAGACTAGATGAATTTTCTATCAGCTGGCATCTAATTTAGTCCTGTTAAAGTTCTGCATGCTGATCATGCACTTTTTTCTGAGGACCCTCAATGTGGACAAAAAACGGACAGAGCATCTGCTGTTGATCTGTTTGTATGTCTCATGTTGACACATAAAACACAGTCATTTCTCAAACATGGTTGGATCTTGGAAAAACAATTTCCTTTAATGAAGGAAATTAAGCTTTCTGCTATCCGAGGACAAAGGTTATTTCTTCCCTTTCTTTTTGGCTAAAGTATTTTCTAGTGAACACAAGGGCATGTTTCTAAAACTATAAGCTGGATAGTTATGAAGTCTGCTATAACCAGTAGCTTCACTGACTGTACAAATATTGGCTAATGGTGACAGGAACAGTCTGTGAATTGAGAGAGAAGTGGTAGCATATAAACCATTCCTGCTGTTTTAGCTACAACTGTTAAGTGAGCCTTGTCCCTCAGCAAGGAGGGTGGTGACCTGCACTGCTGAGATAGCCAGACAAACACACTTTTGTCTTCTGTATCTGCAGTGAAACCACTGAAATAATCTCTAGTAAAATATTATCTTAAATGCAGTAATAATTAAATTCATCAGTTAAGTCCATAGTGAATAATCACTAACATTCTGAATTTTTGTACAGATGCAGAATGTGTGTGGGTTGATCAGAGTAACGTGTTTGACTCAATCATAGTATATGCCTTGGTTACAAAATCTAAATATGGATAACTCTTGGGTAGTTTTCAGTCTGTTCTGTTAATTAATCATCTTGCTACTTGAAAATTTTAAAGTTACAGCTTGTTTGCTGAAGTGTTTTCATGACAAAATACATCTATTAAACATCCAAATTCTCCTACTATTTTTAAGTGGTCCTTATTTCTAAGGACAAGAGTAATTTTCTATTACTGAACTTTTAATCAATTCCATACAACCTTCTTAAACATAAATATGGCAATAATTATAACAGTGCCTATGGGTAGATCAAGGAAGGATTTTGCATAAGAGATTTTATCCATTTCAGGCTGGAAACAACCCTCAATTTTTGTACATTGATTTTTTTTTCTTTTTAACTGGCTTCTTGAGCCTTATTCAGGGATAATCAATGGGATGATAGTGACCTGATCCAGTGGATTGCAGAGAGTGATGTTGGAAGTTCGTAGCTGCCACTTGATACACCCTAATACTTGGGCAGATCTTGAGATTGACCTGAGGACTTGCTCTGTGTTATCCATTTCCTTGAAGTCAATTTTCATTTTCTTGTCAAAGGTTTGATTGGGCATGTTGCAGCTGCAGTATGAAGGTAGAAACTGCTGTGAGAAGAACTAGATGAACCCAGTAGTCCTTTCCTTAAACCAATATCAGGTCTTTTAGAAATAACCTAAACAAAACACTTCAAGTATCTTTTACCTCGATAGTAGCGAAAGAGAGATCCTGGATGCTTCCTGCCCTTCTTAGTCTTCTGAGAGTTAAATGCTAGTTTTGTGGAATCACATCTTATTACCCATTTATTTCCTGAAATGCTGCGTGTGGGATGTACCTGCATGTTATTTAATTCCTGATAGCTGGATACCTTATCCTTTGGTGAGCAATTAGATTTTCCACTTGGAAATGACCTTTAATTCAAAGCAGATTAGACTAAAATACAAATTAATCTATTTGCAGCATTCATTAGTGGAGAAATAAGGGAAGCATTTCTACAGGGTTAAAATGGGAAAGATTGCTCTCTGTGCCTGGATTCCTCTAGCCTCCTGAGCTACCTCCCTCACCAGAGGCCTGAGGTGCGTCTCCCAAAGCTCCTACTGGTAAAAGCTAAGTTGCTTCAGGAACTCAGCTAAAGGCTTCCTTGGGTTCACTTTAAACTCTCTCTTCCTTAGGGGCTTACTGATTTTATGGAACTGAGAGATGTTTGAAACCCCTGATAAACGAAGGACTAGTGTACTTTGGAGATGCAAACACTGGTGTACCAGACCTGAGGCCATGAACAGCAGTCACTTCAGTGAAATGTATCATTTGGCCTCTCTACCCCCACTTAACACTTAGGTGAATGACTGTATCCATGATTTCATTGCTGAGCTACAGGAATGTTCTAAATAGTTAGATGATGTTAACAAAATGGGATCATTGCTGGTTCTCGGTTGAGATGAGATGTAGTTATGGTTGGGAATCTTGAGGATGCCAGGTTTGGAAGGAGGAGAATCAATGTCTAAGGAAAAACATAGCTTTCCCTACATAACAACAGGAAGGCAATTTTGCCCAAAAACTCATTAAAAAATAAGTAAAAGATCTTTGACACCAAGTAGCAATGCTGCAGTTAATAACTTTGAAAGGCTGTAGAAGAAAGTCATGCAGTGTACTCTTACCTTGCTTGTAATTTAATTAGTGAGTTTTGATGAGGCTTTTTTTTCCCCCAGTAGGTTAAGAATGTCTCCTAACAAGGCTAAATAGAAAAATTGTTAATATCAACAAAGCTGTACTTCTTTTCTATCATGTCAGAACTAAATTTCCAGTGTTTCCTGGCAATGACATGAAAGCAAGCAATTATCTATATGAACCATTTGTTTTGGAATACAGGTACTATAATGGAAACACTTGAAAAAAAGATGATTTTATATTATAACTGTTCCTATTTTAGCAATTCAGATATGTCCTTGATCCTCCAGTCCTTAAACAATGCACTCTTCTATCTTAGCTAGAAGTATATGTTGGAAAAAAAATAGGGATGAGGAAGAATTTGCAGGAAAAAGTAACTTGATGCTAGCATGGAGGCAGGTTGGGGATTAGCAAAGTGAGAAATTATTTTGCTTTGCATTTTATTTTTGCTATACATTTCTTTAAATGTAAAGAACTCAGAAAATATGTAAACTGTTCAAAAATTATTTTAAGATGAAGATGTACATCATATGAACTACTTGCAAATAAATTTGAGCTTAATTTATTCTTCAGTATATTAACTTGGTTCTAATCACTGAATTCCACATGGCTGAGTTCAAAGGAAGATCATGCACCCCTGCTCCATCCCTAAATTTTAATTTCTTCTTAGTTTGCTTCAAAAACTGAACTGCTTAGAAATACCCTACTCGACCTTTAAAACTACAGTGTCAGGGGAATCATGATAATTAGATGAAGCCATACAATTATTTGTCTAAAATGTCTGTATAAACACTGGGAGCCACACACAAGCAGTTTGTGAGAATGCTGTATCCTCACAGGCGTGGGGTGCTGTTGTAAACTGCATCTTCATGAATTATTAGTGCTACTACTGAAGATGTTTGAATGTCATGCCTGTTTTTAGTGGAAGTTGATTCTGCTTTTACTGATGAAGTCTGAACATATTTCTTCTCCACAGTTCAGGCTGGGGAATAAACATCTACCCAATAACATGTTTGTTCCAAGTACATGATATCTACTGTTTCTTTCTTCCTCCTAATATCCACCACTGTGAGACCATAGTTTCCCTTAATGATGAACCACTTTTCAAATAAGGACCAATGTTCATTATTTGCTGAATGATGTGTTCTGTAAAGAAAAATACATTGCATGTTTTATACAGGACAGCTATACCTATGGAACAATTTCAAATAGCAGCTGTGCTGCATTGTATTTGACACGTTATAGCTATATTACAGCCCTCTGAAATGCCAGCAAAAATAGCAGCCAACCAGCATACTCTGCTAATATGTTGGAGCTGGCAGAAAAATATCAGTGTAGGTTGGCCTGTGACAACATATAGTAACTTCTCTAAAGAGCAAAGAACAGTTTTCTTTCTGTCAGTACAGAAGTAAACCAATAGAAAAAAATTAGTGTGCCTAATCCATTAATGCCATGGAAGCCATTTGCTAAGGGATTTAGACTTTTCTACACACTTGCTAAATCTCGAATGTGTAACCAGAGGGACCTAGAAAGATGACAGGAGCTAAAGAAAACACAGAGGACTTAAGAAAAAAAAAAGCTTAAAAATTAAAAGAGGAATATTTAACTATATGGATAAAATATGCATGTTGATTGTCAGCACAGTAATTCAGTTTGAATGCATCAACAGCTTTGTGTATCTCTTCAGATTATATGTAAAATGTGTTCTAGGAAGGTCTACCTCCTCCTTCAGTCTTAACCTAATGACTGCTGCTTCTTTGAAGGGTTTACCACAGAAGATATAATATATTGCTGGGCTGCAGTGATAATATTGATTTTGCTTTAAAGAATTTTAAGGTTGATAAATTGTGCCCTGTGGAATAATTCCAATGAGTAACAAAAAATATATTGTTTTAAATTGTCGGAGTTGACCAGTAGTAAATTTTATGCTTTAGTGTTGGAGAGCTTCTTCAAATTACTTTCAAAAAATTCTTCATTGGGTTGATTCATGTTAAATTGTCTCCAACTAGCTTAAAAAAAATCGAACCTCTCCATATCACTAGTCAGGGTAAAAAAAAGTTATCTGTCTACAAAGCTTCCTAATGAAGGTACTAGGGAACAATCAGAACTTATGGGGTTATTGTCAACATCTTGAAGTACAGAAAATCCTAACAAGGATGTGTAAGGTTCTTTTGGTCTCTCAATAGGCAGCTGCATATCTTTTCTTACTCTGAATTTTTCTTTGTGTGGATGAAAGAAGCACGGACCCTCTTACCACAAATGTGTGGTGGGGAGGTTGTGGAACAGTGATAAATACTTGTCCTAGAGAGACCGTGGCCTTTGAACACAAATGTGAGTGTCAGGGATAGAATTGAGCCAAGAACAGTTTCTGTAACCTTTTGATAATTCACTAGCTACCCATCCTCATTAAAGCATTTAGGAAATGTGTATAGATGGACTCAGTTTTAATTCTGAGTTGTAACAAGAATGAAAGACACAAGAAGAAAGTCAAATGCATCTAAATGTAGTCTTCTGAATGTGTAATTTAAAAACTGGAGTAGTGAGCTACATTCACCCACATTATATTGCCCAATGAAAGATCTGCTCATTAATTAGTTTCATCACAGAAGGCAAAGATCCTCTGGAGCAGGGTCAAAGATCTACCCTCTGGTAATGAAGAGTGGGTAAGGAATATGGGAGAGTTGTTTGTGCTTGACCATGTATGCCATGAGAGAGGCTGTCACTTTTGTATTCTCTTACAAAGGGGAAAACCAAACAAAAACCCACAACAATTCAAGCCTAGGAATGTCATGTGCTAAATTCAGAAAAGAGGGGACATAATTCTTTCTGTGTTAGTAAATTTGAATTAAGGAAATTAGTAATCTAGTTTCATAATTTTCTGTGAATTTCTGAGCATATTTTGTGCTAGTCAAGCTCTTAAAATACTTTATTTAAGTCTTCCTGAACTTGAATATTTTATAAAGTAGGACAGTTGAAGTAGGGGAAGCCAAGCTGTGAGTTACACTAGACATGATGTAAAGCCTTCTGCAAATATATAGTAAAATGAAAAAATGACATGGTTTTGTGCAGTTCAAAAGTAATTTCTTCTGTTCTCAGTCTACTCAGCTTTAGTTTCATTGCTATGCTATCTGTTGCAGAACATAAACTCTTGGTGTGTGACTTGTGTTATAAAAGACTTTCCTATCTGTAGAAACAGGCTGCTATGTTGAAGGGGAGTCAAGGGACAGCTGTTGTCCTACTGCTCCTCTGGAGATCTTCCCTCCCACCCCCAGAGGGGATGGCAGCTGTTTGCAGAATAAACCTCCACAGAAGGTAACAATTATGGCCGTACTTTTGAGATAGTCAAAGTCATTATTTTATTTTTTTTTAAATCAAATTGTTTAGAAAGAAAATTCTGTCTGCCTTCCTTCAGTAGGTTGCCTTTCACATTTATGGTCTCTTTCCTTATGACAAGCAGCAGGTGGCTTATCAAACATATCCCCCTGAAATATGAAGTGTGTTTGGAGTAGGATTCTGGTTGCTTGAGGAAGAAACCTGCCAAATGTTCCAGCACTGGTTTTTGGGCTAATGTGAAGTTTGCTTGAGCCTGCTTGCCCTTTTGTCTGTGTAGGTGGGGAGAGCACATAACCTCTCCTATGCTGAGGTTACAGTCTGTGACTTTGTACAAAATAATGATAACTTATGTACAGAAAACAAAGAAAAAAACCCAAAAAAGCTATAGCTTAAGAATTATTTGGACTACAGCGTAAGTCATCTTTGACTCATTGAATGACAAGTATGATATTTAGACTGCCAAACTGTACAAAGATCTTTCTCAAGACTGTTTCTAACATTAGCAGACCAGACTGGGAGGGCAGTATGAAATCAGCTGGGGATGCATGGCATAAAATTTTTGTTTTGTAGGGTATGTGAGCAGTGTGTTCATGAACATCAGATGTTTCAGTAATACAGAATGATTCTTATAGAGATGACTTGTGGCAAATATTTATCAGGATCTATGCATTTTCAGTTGGAAGATACGCACAGGGATTTAGTCAATGGCCTGTGTGAGGATCAAACCCACAACCTTGGGTGTTATTAGCACCATGCTCTAAATGACTTGCTTGTAGTAATTAGCTAAATCTTCCTTATTTGGATTACACAAACTGAGGCTTTAGGGCTTTCTCCAATCAAAATTTTGACAATAGTTTGTAGCGCTAAACCTGCATTATATGGGAAATCTGTTGTTTAAATGTGTCTTAAAATGGCTTTTGGTGGTCTTTGCAAACACATGCTTCTTCTTCCCAACACCCCCCACGGTAATGTTATCTCAGGAATGTCCTGGGAAGGTGTCCTGAGGTGTTTCCCCTTGGCCTTTGTTAACCCCTTCCTGTGATTGGGTGTTCCTGTAAGCTCCTTGAGACTTCTAATTGGTTACTCTGTGAATCCTCCTGAACCCTATAAATGTAACATCCCCAGCAATAAACGCTCTCTTGCCTCCTCTCCACGCTGGTGTGCTGTCTCTGTGCCTGCCATGGGACCACGTGCGTGGGGGGAGGGGAGGGCACCTCTCCCCTCCAGCCTCAGGGACAGAAGAAAACCCTGAGAAAACCCCTGGAGTTCCCTTTCCCCATCCTTCAAGACGTCGGAATGGTTCTTCAGATGGAAATGGAACTAGAACTGGGCCGCCCCATGTCATGGGTGGGGAAAGGGATCCAGAATAGTTTTTCATAGTTCTTTCACTGTGCTACTCAAAGGGTGAATTCTGAAGACCCTTACTCTGGTAAATCACTTTCTGCTCAAATCTGTGTTCAGTAGAACATGAACCTGGTCCTTACAAAATCAAAGCTCCCCTCTCAAGCTCATCAATTTAGACTTAGCAAAATCTGAATAATAGATTCTGTATTTCCCAATTAGCTGCAAATGTTCTGATTTCAAAAGGCATATCAATTTTTATGGATATGAGTATTTTTCTTTCATATGATTGAGGAGGAAAAATGCATTAGGTGCTATAAATGTTGAAAAAATCTTGGTTGAAATATTTAGAAATGAAATATAAAGCAAAATATGCTTATGATGTTAATGAATCAGCAAAGAGCAAAATGCACTGGGTCAGGTGTAGCTACACATATGTGTGGTGTATAAATATATGTGTGTATATATATATTATATATATATATATATATATATATACACATTAGTGTGTATTTCTAGAATCGTGCTGGTTTGCAGATCAGATTCTTCATTAGATGGTTATGGTCATGTTCAATTCATTTTGATTAAAGGCATGAGGTTAAATATTTGAATTAGAGAATTTAACTGACAAATTAGAAATACTTGTGCCTAAGAGTTTTCTTGTGATAATAATCTTGGATACATTGGGCTTCATACTGTCTTCTAAGCATAGTTCCAGAAAAAATGATTCAGAGTAATTTCTGAATCATAAGTTCCCTTCTCCCTTCCTGTATCTAGTCTTAAAGGGCAGTATAAAACTTCAGCACTTGCAAAATGGATCTTTACAGGAATACTTCTTTCCCCCCTCTTTTTAAATATCAGAAGCGTTCCACTGAAAATAGTTTCCATGTTTATAGTTGGTTACACATTTTTTTTTTCTAACCTCATCGAAGTGTTTAGAGGTGGAGACACATTATTCTCCTTTATGCCTCTGTAGATGTGGTGCTGACCTGTTCACCTGACCACCACTGCTCACCTTTTGCTCTCCTGCACTGATTAGTTGCCAAGAAAGGCCAAAGCACTGCTCAGCTCTTACCCTGTCAGTCTGTTGGAAAACACTGTTCTTCTTATTTACCTACGTGTGTCTTTATCAGCTCGGTATGGCCTGCTTGAGCACTCCCTTTGATTGCCACACCCGGTTCTTATCATCTTCTCTCTGTGATTTGTATCTGGAATGAATCACTGAACATGCAAGGTGTTTCATCTTCTTTGCCTCAGTAGCATCAGTTAAATCAGTCATATTCTGTATAACACTTTTAGATCACTGATGTTTCTCTTGTACGTGTAAAAATAACGCAGTGATCTTAGAAATGTGACTATTCTCTCTTCCCTGTCAATTTGTTGGTGTCTGATAGAAAACACGGCGTTGTTTCAAGTTAAGGTTTTCTTTATTTATTCTGCATATAAAGTAAACAGGAAGGAAGAAAGAAATGAAAATGCTTTTCACTAAGTCTGTCGACCTTCAAGACATTCTGAACAAAGGTTTTTATGCAGTAATTTGTTCTCACCCGTGGGGTAGGCAGGCCTTTATCTACATTTACTAAATTTAAGTAGATAGTGTTCAAAATCATGGCAAATCAGACTTGTTAATCCTGTAGTTTCTTTCAGAAAAGCTCTGTGCTGTTCAGGGAAATAGGTGCTACTGCTGTGTCCTGTGCCGGGGGCTTTGCAACCACTGCTTTTAAATAGTCCTCCTCCTTCCAGGGGTGTTGAAAGACTTTCTGCTACGAGCTCATCTCTCTGTATCTGTTCAAAGGGCAAGGCTAATGTGTTTTAGAAATTCATGGACTTCTTGAAGTGTTCAGTCCCTGAGCATCTTTTGAATGAACACAGAAGTGTATATGCTACCCTAAACATGTATATTTATTTGACTTTTGTCATTTTGAGACTTTCTAAAATGCTTAGGACTTCCTATGCTTTATAAATAAAACGTGTGATTTTACATATGCAAGCTATGCCAGCTATGTCAGTGGTGTGCTTTTGGGAGTACAGTATAGTTTCTGCTTCTGCAATTCAAATTTCTCATAAAGGCAAAGGGGAGAAGGGAAACAATACTGGCATTATTAGCCCTTCAAAAAAGGCTAGATTTCCCTCTTGTGTTTAGAACTGTGTGGGAAGCAAATGTGTATCCATTTGTAAGTGCTTCTTTATTTTCATCTTTGGTTCCACACTGTAGAAACTTAAATATGGATAAGGATTGGGACAATCGGTATCTTACTACAACTAGCATACAGCTTTTATCAGTAGAAATCTTTAATTAAATATGACCTCTTCTTTGTGGTTTTCATTCATTTACTCTTGAGATTAGTGCATCTATTGTGATTTATTAATCATAAATGCATTTGCTTTTTACACATTTTGTTTGTAAGTGCTTGCTTCCTGCCCTTTACGGCAGGGCTCCTGTTTCAGAAGGATACAGTATGGTAGAAAGGTTTTAAAGCAAGTTTTTAATATCCTTCTGATTTTTATAATAGAACACTGAGGCTCAGTAGCTTTAAGTTGTATAGAAGGGATCAAATTCCCATAGAGGATTATATAACCTGTTAGACCTGCTGCTGAGCCAGGGCCTGAGGTAGCCTGCCCCTCACACCTTGCTCATACAGAATCACAGTTTTTCCTTCAGGCAAGCTGAGAGAATGACAGTCCATTGAGTTTTAATTTTAACCTTCTATATGACAGTGCTTAAGTCAATTTATTTCTCTGGCTGTGCTATTTTAATATTAATTTTTTTCAGGTTAGATGCAGTAGCCACAAAGTGTCTGGAGTACTAAAGCTACGTATTGCCTTGTCCTCTGTCAGATGTGGCACTTGAGTGCACTTCCCTGCAGACCCTCCAATAGGGACAGATAGGTGCTGGGAGAGGCTTGTGTCCAGATTTTGAGGGAAAATGGGAGTGAAGGGGAAAATCAACATTCTGCCTGCCAGTCTCTAAAAATGTGAAGAGCTACAGCTCTTTTATTGGGGTAGGTAAATTGGTTTTTTTGTGGGTCTTGATTAGCATAACTGTGTAATCACCCTAACACATTCCTGTTAACCTTAAAAAGTTTGCTCAAATGCTTGAACAAGTATATCTTGAAGTGCACTGCCAACTGGCTCCTCTTGGACAGAAATCCTCTGAAATCTTAGGTTAACTTTGATTGCAGTTGTGCAACTAATTCTGTGGATTTAGTTGCGTGAACTACTTACCCCTAATCTCAGAAATGTGTATTTTGATGAATTATTTCCAGCAGAAGGCAAAAGACAGGAAGCAGGGGTGATATACTTGTCGTGCATAGTGTTTAAGAAACCCAGGCAGACAAAAGAACTGTCTTGCATTTATTTCACTCCACAGGTTTGCATTAGCAGAGACTTGGGAAAGTAGTTCAAGAAACGTGTTTGTGCAATGAAGACTGTTACCATAGCTGTTCTGGGGGGGACCGAGCTATTGCTGACTTGTTAAGCAGCTTTTACTCTTCAAAAGACAAAGCTGTGTGGAGTCTTTGAGAGCAGAATCCTAATGAGGCTGCTACACTTGCACTTTTCTCCTTTCCTCCTGTCAATCCCAAACCTTTGTAACGCGTTGTAATCTATTGAGAGATTCATTTAAAATGTGTAAGATGGATGGGGCAAAGGCAGGGTTCTGGGTGTTCTCCACAGATTACTCATGGCCCTGTTGTACCAGTAGGTCAAGCAGAGATGTTGTCCAGCCCTCAGCTCCTGTTTCCATGACTCCATTTCGGAGAAGATGTCTAGATAGTGCTGTACATGTGACAGATGCTGCTGCTGATTTGTGGATATTAAAATTCTGGTATTGGCATGATGCTAGAAATAAAAATTAAT
The DNA here is from genome assembly GCF_009829145.1 of Chiroxiphia lanceolata. NCBI lineage: Eukaryota > Metazoa > Chordata > Aves > Passeriformes > Pipridae > Chiroxiphia > Chiroxiphia lanceolata. The sequence goes on along the minus strand of NC_045640.1, from coordinate 67,132,884 downwards.
CTTCAAAATGCATCAAATTAGTCTAGAAAGCATTGAATATGTACATTTATTGCTTGGAGAAATGAGAAGTCCGTCTTCTCTTTGGCAATGTCAGTGTCTCATTCAGATGATAGAGTTGCTTGATTTTCTGACTTGTAAACTGTAGTTACAGATTTTTATGATTTTCAGAGTAGTTGAGGTACTGTAAAGGCCCAAATTTTTTGGTACATCTACTGATAGCATCAGGATCTTGAGGGCAGCACAACTGGGAAGCATTGGTAGTACAGGGAAAGATAGGAAGTAGAACACTTACAGATCTCTTCTGTGGAAGTAGAGGAAGAATTTCTTAAATTCCTGTGTGTAGTTTCTTTGTTCTGAAAGACGAGAAAAATATCAGGCTGTCCTGAAATATATATGGACTATGGTATGACTTGCTGGATGAATCATCTTCCAGTGACAGAACTGGAAATCTCTGCTCATCTGCAAGTATTCAGCATCCCCACGCTACTTAGCTGCAGTGGCCTGCATGTGGACTGGATACTAGACAACATTTGTTTTAGTTGGAGCAAAAATTGGGTACCTAGTGCCACAGGTGATGTTTATCCACATGCTATGTGAGGGAAATGGATTAAATCTTCCTTTAGGTTCAGACATGACAGCTTTTCAAAATAAATTTAGAGAGACTCCGATTCTAAAATATGAGTAGACAAAGTTTGGGAGGAAATAAACTGTACAAGAGCTACTATCTGGAAAGACACTGAAGCAAATGCTAACACTAATTTTCAGTAAAAGTAAGAACAATCTGATCATGTTAGTGAAGGAATTTTGGCAATAGTTGTCCTGGTTCTGACCAGTACAGGGTTAAATTTTTGCGGTAGCCAGAAGAGGGCATGGTCAGGACACAGAGGTTATTCTATATCACCTCATTACCTGGGGCAGGGGAAGGGACTGTCTTCAAGGGAAAAGGGGTTCCTTCCGGTTGAGAAAATGTGGCAGAGGAATCTATCTGGTATTGTCTATTATTGGGGTTTTTTTTCTATGTCGATTCTTTCTTTTACCCTCTCTCATTAGTATAGTTGCTGTTACTCTTTGTTGTCTTATCTCATTACTGTTTCCAGTAAATTGTTCTTATCTCAACGTGTGATCTTTGTCTTTTGTGCCTCCAATTCTACTCTCCATCCCACTGAAGGGGGAGGGGGAGGGAAAGTAGAGGAGTGAGAGAGTCATGTGGTGTGGAGAGTCTTGGTGGGGGCACTGAATTGAGGAGTATGTTCCTAAACCAAAACAGACTGATTTGGTGCCCAGTGTGGGTCTCTAAGGGTTCAAGGTAATTACAGATTTGATGGGATGTAGTAGACTGAATTCATAGCTATTAGTGCTGTTTAGCTGGTAATAAGCAGGCTCCTGTGCTTGCTGTGGGGCTTGGTTTTGTGACTGTCTATTAGAGTCTACTGCTTGTTAGTGGCCACTTTTTGCTTTCACTGCTGCTCTAGTGCTGCGCTGGTGATCACTTCCTTGAATTGTGCCTGGAAACATTCTGATAATAGCCATGGCTATGTGCCTGGGATGGCAGGTGGCCAGGGCGTTGCTGCTGCTTCTGTGCTGCTGTACCAGACAGCCTGGAATTCCAGTGTGAACTTGACTTGAGGGGACCGTGATGTGCAAATGAGTCCATGATGGATGAGAGATCCACCTGCAGCCCATGGAGGATTCCATTCTGGATGCCTGAAAGGAGGAAGAGACCCCATGAGATGCCTGTGAGGGAGCAGGTTTGCTGGCAGGACTTTTGACCCCATAGGGGACCAACACTGGAGCAATTTATGAATTTTAGCCCCTGGGAAGGACCCATACTGGGCAAGTTCAAGGAGGACTGTCTTCTGAGGGTGGGACCCCATGCTGGAGTAGGGTAAGTAGAGATTCCCTTGCAGCCTGTGGTGAACACAGTGGTGTGAAGTAGGCTGCCTCCTTGCAGCCCACGGAGGGCTATGATGTGACTACACTAATGGTGGACTATAGGAGGAACCCCTTGTGTTAGTCAGCCTGGGGACAAGGGAAAGAGTTCATTGCAACGTAAAACCAGATAACCCGACCCAAAAGGACCAGAGCTGGAAACTGTAATGGATGTACCTTTAGATTGTTGTAAGCCATGATTTAAGTTGTATGCTATAGGAATTACTACAACAGGAACCACCTGATCCAATGGAGGAAAAGCCTTAGAAGAAGTAGTTGCAGGGCAGCAGTGACCTGATCTGACCTTGGTGCCCAATAACTCCCCCATATAGCACCTCTCTTGTATCAAGTGACTACCATAATAGATGGAGTCCAAAGTCATGGACTAAATGAATTTAACAGACATTTTGTGGACATTTTATGGGCATTTTGCAGGGATGGTCCATAGACTAGGGGAACTATATCAAAGAATGGGATGTGGGTTGCTGGTTAATGAGGTTGTATTGAGTAGTGCGGGACCTGGGCATGATGTAAATGGTATGGAGTAAGGGGTAGAATGTGCTGGTTTTGGCTGAAGTAGAGTTAATTTTCTTCACAGTGGCTGGTATGGGGCTGTGTTTTAGGTTTGTGCTGAACACAGGGTTGATAATATAGAGATGATTTTGTTATTGCTGAGCAGGGCTTACACAGAGCCAAGGCCTTTTCTGCTTTCCACACTGCCACACTGGCAAGGAGACTGGGGGTGTAGGGGAGACTGGGAGGAGACACAGCCAGGACAGGTGACCCCAAATGACCAAAGGAATATTCCACACCATATGACATCACGCTCAGTATATAAAGTGGGGGGAAGAAGGAGAAAGCAGAGGACATTTAGAGTGATGGTGTTTTTCTTCCCAAGTCATCATTATGTGTGATGGGTCCCTGCTCTCCTGGAGATAGCTGAACACCTCCTTGCCCATGGGAAGCAGTGAATTAATTCCTTGTTTTCCTTTGCTTGTGTGTATGGCTTTTGCTTTCCCTATTAAACTGTCTTTATCTCAGCCTATAAGTTTTCTGGCTTTTGCCCTTCCAATTCTCTCCCTGATTCTGCTGGTGGGGGAGTGAGTGAGCTGGCTGGGGTTAAACCATGAAAACACCTCACATGCAAATGGATATGTCACTTCTCATTGAAGCCTTACGTAAGATCATCAGTTCATTCATTGTGCTATGGCCGCAATAACTAAGGTAGTGTTGGTTTTATTCTGGAATTTCATCTGGTAAAGCATCACAGTTACATACCAGCCAATGTACAGAAATCATACAGAGAAAAACAGAGTGAACTGCTGTCTGAAGAGCATTACATAGACAATATATTTTGGGTTTACAGCTAGAGCCTCACATAACCCTACCTTTTATTAAAAAAAAAATCAATTTAAGAGGATTCCACTATATATCTGAAAAGTAGCCTGCATTGCGGAATTTAATAGGATTATGCTATTGATTCCATCTTTACAATGTTAGCAAGTATTTGGTACTTGTGAACTGCAGACTATTATGTGACTGAACACAAGGGAAGAGGGATTAGTTTGTAAAAGAATAAGCAGCTTTCCCTTAAACTGCCCTGAACCAAACATGTACCTGTTTTGGTCTGTTTAGTAAATGCCAAATAACAAAACACCAGCACCTCCTAAAAATGGATATCTTCTTACAATCACTTCCTCAGTCTCCAAGTAGAAGGGAATCAAACCTCCTGTGAAGTCTTATCTGTTGTGACAATGCAGCTGTTTACCGTTTCTTCAGAAAATTCCACCTGTGTGTCTTTAATCAAAGAAAAGCTGATGAAAAGTTGTTTGGAAACCCATGTCATGTACTGATACCAGTGTATTTCCTGGAAATAGAAAGTGCTTTCTGTGGTTTTTGAACTTAATGGAATAAATGCCCAATTGAAATATCATTTATGTAAAGGTGTATTTTTTGGAAGGTAGCTCTTCTTAACTGAGAAAATAGTTTTATTCACTAAGTCATGTTCTGACATACCAGCAATACTTGTTTATTACTATATTACCGACCATAGTCACTCTTTCATGTTAGCAAAACCTATTGATCTCTGAAGTCTGGTGTCCTTCAGGATGAAAAATATTTCTGCAGGATGGAAATGGTAAGATTTTGAGAAAACATGCTTTGAAATGAGTTTTATTGAGACAGTCATCTTCTCTTTCTCCAGTTCTTCTTCCCTCTTCTCCCTACTGAAATCTTCTTCTCTGTCTTTGGTACTGAGAATCTACTAAGCTGTTGCTTTCCCTAGTTTTAGATGGTGTGAGAACACCAGTACAGCAAAGCTACAGAGAACTTGCTGAGGATGAACACCAGCAAAATGCTGAGATCCCAGAAAATAGATTATATATCTCTGGGATAAACTTTAAATATGCAGTTTTCCCTGACTCAACAGCCTGTGATGAATTGTCTCAGAGACATATTTATAATGTCATCTTTACCTTTGAAGTAGGTGGCAACAAGTGACTTTTCTGCGGAACACTTCTCCTGTATTTGCCTTTTCTGTGTCTGTTAATAAGTGAGGATGTGGAAAGGAAGAAGCTTTTGGCACCTTACACATTAATCCTTTGTGCTCAGCTTGCTTTACATTTCTGAAGGCTACTGATGATGGTGCGTTTCAAACCTCTGAGAAATGGAGAAGCAGGGAAAAGGTTGAATAAGAACATCAGGAGTACACATGAAGAGCAAACACCTGTCCCACTAGCTTTGTTGGAATGGTTTTCCCCCCTCGCAGCTGGTGTACTCTGTTGTCAGCAGTTAACTACTGTTACATGGAGCACAGCTTGTGTACCTTCAACCTGGCTCAGTTTGAATCTGAAACAACACTAATAGAGATTTCTAGACCTGAGGTATAAGGGTTGTGATCTTTTGTTTAGTTCGGCTTTTCAGTTGATGTCAAACAGCAGAAGTTTCTGTCTTTTTCTCTTTGGTTCTATCATGTCCTCATTCAGAACAAAGTGTGGTAATAGGAGGTGAAAGGAAAAATGAGCCAGTCAGTCACCTTTGCTGTTAGTAGGGATTAAAGCTATGCGGGATGTGAATGCTTCTGTAAATCTTACTATAGGGATAATTTCTTTTTTGAAATGAAATGAATGCAGTTGAGAAATCTCTATCTTTTGTACTACCTTATTGAATTAGTATTTGAAGTACTTTGAAAATCTGAGGCTCTGTACTGAGTATCCACAGCTGTAGCTGGCCTGTCAGTCCTGTGTATTGAATCTATGTGTTACAAGAGTGCTAGGAAACTGTCACTTTTCCACAGTAGCAGGAACAACACTTCTATTGTTTCATTGTGGTTTTTAAAAAAACCTGTTTGCCAAATGACACGTGTGCAATTAATGTTGATGATTGCTACTGAACCTAACGTGAATGGTAAGCATAAAGCCTCCCATCTCTGTTGAGTGAGAGGGAGGTAGTGCCAGGCAATGGCATTCAGTCAATGTTCTCCGTCTCATCAGTCATGGGAGAGGGCAGGGGGGACAGTGTATCACTGCTAGCTATAAAATATTTCTGGAAACAATATGCCTGAGTGCATGGGCTCAGGGAGGACACTGAGAAAACATCATGAAGTGTATCCTGTCCTTTATACGTTTCTGGCAATGCAAGTTGGATTTATTAGCAGTTTGTTGCTACAGTAAAAAGCATTCATAAGATTTACAGCTGAAACAATAGCTGCAGATGTTCAGTTCTGTCGTATTTATTGAAGGTTTTGTTGAGCTCATGGCATCCTTTGAGTAATTGGCATCTGAGGCATGTTTTGTAACAAGGATTGTGTCAAAGTTCTGTGTCACTGTATTTCATACGGTTCTACCAGGTCTTTAGGGAAAGGGAGTACAAAAACATTAACAACAAAAAATGTGTGGGCAAGTGGTAAAAGTAATAACTAATTGGCTGCCATTCAGGATTTATACATTTAGAGAGCACCTCCTCAAGTAATGATGGGGTTTACATTTTACTTTAACTCAGAATAGCCATTATCTTATTGCTGGGATGAGTTTCCAGAGTGTGTGTGGTAACAGCCCAGAACATTCTCAACCATTTAAAAAGAAGATGGAGGAGTATATTGTAGCCTGTAGTATTTGCCTTTCCTTTATAGTGGAGTGAAAAGGTAGTAATGTGTTTAATTCATGGTAATAGAATAACATCATGTTTAGCTTGCAAGAATTCTTATAGTATTTAAGACACACTTGCAAAATTGAGGATCTTAATGTTTAGATGAACTTCATAAAAGTGTATTAGAGAATTAAAGGTAACTTTGTTTGAGTGTATCAAAAGTAATCTACTCATAAGATTTTTTTTTAAAGGCTACCAACCCCTCTCTTATGGTTTTGGATATATAATTTAACCCAGAATTTGAAGGTTAAGCTTAGTCCTTGCTTTGTGCAAGTTGCTTCCATAAATACCCCGTGTGAGTCTGACAGTAGACTAGTTTTATTATTATTATTGGATAAGTGTAATTGATTTGTGTTTAACAGGGAATAAAAGTTAGAAAATTGATGTACTTTTAAAACGAAATATTCATATAGCATGTATTATAGGAATATATTTGTTGCACGGCTAAGTCCAGAACTCTCACTATTTCTGGGGAACTGGACTTCTGTTTTTTTTGTCAAAAAATATCAAATTCAAGTTGTTTGGTTTTTTTTTTTGGTGTGTACTTATTTCAAACCTTCTGACTTTTTTGATTTTTCCATGGAGTGAACATGATCCTTAGTGACTTGTATCTTATTAACACATTTGAATTGTGTGCTTAGCTCCAAGCTCCTTTCCTTCAGTATCTCTAATGGTGTTTGCCTTTATATTCTCTTGATCTGAAAATGTGAATACTATGAGTTGTCACTTCAGTGCAATATTTCAAAGCTTAAAATATATTGTTGACTAATTCCCTGGTATTTGAGACAGTTCATTTCTTCTGTCATTGTGATAGAAGGAATTAAGACCAAAACTTAAGGAAGGAGTCTAAAAGACTTGTTTTTAGTGCTGTATATTGTCAGAAGTTGAGTTTTCTTGTCCTTGTCTGTTACTGGAGGATTAGACAGGATTTTTAATAGATATTTCTGTTAATAGCTGAAAGGCACCCAACTGAATCGCAGTGCTGCTCTGTGAGTGTCCCACACCAGCTCCAGCATCTCTGAGGGGCCACCTCAGGGCAGGGCTCAGCTATCTGGGGGGAGGAGGAGGCAAAAAGCTCAGGAGTGAAGTTTAGCCTAGGAAGAAGGCAGGAAGGTGGTTTTAGGTTTGTTTTTTGCTAGCTGGTGAGGATCTCTCTGTCCTTACCTACACCCTTGAGGACTTTTTCATCTTGCTTTCTCCCCCTGTCCTGCTGAGAAGGGCGGTGAGTGTGACTGGCTGGCAGCCAAGGCTAACCTACCACAGACTCATCTACAACATGATTTCTAAAACACAAGCACCACCAAGCAAACCTCCCCCACAACTCCAAAGAACAACAAAAAAAGCTACTGCTGAAAATGTAAAGAAATGTAATAAGAATGATGGCAATCACTTCTATTTCCTTTTCAGAAGGAAATGAAAATGGTGTTGTTTAGAAATGTCAGATGAAATGCCTCCAGCATTTTAAATAAGGCTTTAAAATATTACCTTAAAATCAGCATTTTTCACAAGTTTCTTTTTTAAAGAAGAAAAATACCAAGACCGACAATAATTATTACAAATAAAATATTACAGAGGAGTCATTTTTATTGCATTACCTGCATTAGCAATGTAATAATTTCTTTTGAAGAATGCTATTACATCTAGTAAATATTTAGTCCCTGTGCTTATAGAAATCCAAACTGACTTTATCTGAAATCAACTGGACAGCTAAAGGCAGTAAACTGTTGATGCAAGTGATAAATGGTATGTAATTATTTAGGCATCTTAGTGCAAATCCATTTCCAAATAAAGCAAAGGACACTCAGTTATAGGCAAGCTACAAGTTGTCTGTATCATTTTTGATCTTGGCACAAGATTCACAGGAATAGCTAAGTTCCATCTTGGGCACCAAATGGAGTGTAGGTATTCAAGTGCAGGAGTTTGGTATCCTTACAGCTGCTTTCAGGACAGAGAGGACAGAAGTAATGCTGTAACAGTATTTTTCTAGTCCTTTCTCTTTTCCTTCTTTGCACAGACCTCTTTGCTCTACTTCTGACCTTGGTCCCAGGAAAGTCATAATAATGAGCAGTAGGTGCCTGAGAGGCAGCATCCTTTTAGGAGCAGGATCTCCAGCATGGCATGACTGTTGCTGGACACCTGTCTCATGCTGGTACCTGAATAGGCTTTGCCAGCTTGGTATCCCTACATTTAACTGTGTCAAGGCCTCAGTTTGTAAAGACCTGTTCATTGTGTGAATCAGTTAAATCATGGAAAAACAATTTAGGAAAGCAGCCAGGTGACCACAGCCCTGCTGATGCTGGTGTATCCTGCTCTTTGGTTAAAATAAATGAAAGTCCTTCCCCTGAGAATAAAAACACTGGTGTCATTTTTCTGGCTAAAGATATGTTTAAGTTTTCAACTTTAAAGGAAAAGGCAAAACAGAAAGGAGACTTCTAGCGCAGAGTGATGAAAAGGTAGGAAAGGACTCTTTCCATCTGTTGAAAAGTGCAGACTGCCAGAGGTGGCAGAGCACAAGCAGGCACGTGCATCCCTATGTTTAGGAGACGTGAATGTTGTCCTGTGGGAGCCCAAACCCAGCTTTCAGCAAAGGAAAACAAGGGCTCACAAAAACCTCGTGATCTGAAGGAGCTGGACCCTTCTCACAAGACCTGTTAAAGTTCTACCTCATGGATCAAGCCTGGCTCCAGCAGAAATCAGAAAGGACTTTTGAGATGATTGTATCAAACCATGTCTAAACCCCTGTAATTCCTCTATCCCCCATGTAATCCTACTAGAAGAAAAATTAACTATTTAGAAATTGCAGTAAAAACTTGTGTAATTCCATAATTAACATAGCTCGTCCCCTTCATTAACATGTCCAGCCCCAGATGCCTTTAAAATAGTGTTCTTGTGTTCAATAAACTATTCCAGTTCCCCCATACTGGGATCGTGTTTAGCTTTTATTTTTCAGACCGCCGCTTTGTCCCATGTGTGTGGGACCAGTTCTTTTAATCTAGTTGTTCAGTTTTAACTTGTGCTTCTATCTGGCTTCTCTGATTTTCTATGTTTAAAGGGCCAGCTGAGTAGTTCCATTAGTGTGTTGCTTTTGAAAATGAGGGGACAAAAATGGTCTATTACTATTGTGACAGTCTAAAATTGCTTATCTCGAGAATTTCTTCCAGTCCTTTATTCATAATCAAAGCATTTTCAAGACAGTTATGAGTCACTGTAGCCACATGAGTTAGGTCTGGTTTTGCTTTGCTGGTTTGGAGAAGATTATGTTCAGAGTGGCTTTTGCTTGTTCTTTCACTCTGCCATTCATGAGTGAATATTCATGGATCATTTCCTTTCAAATATTTACTGGATTGTCTGTTTTCGTATGTTAAGTCTTCATATGAAATAAGCAAGATAATTTTGAGAAAACATTTTAATTAGAGCAAGAAGCTATAAATATTTCACTATTTAATAAAACAGTGCTGCAAGATGTAAGTGATTAAATGAAACATGTTTTAGATACTTTAAATTGCATAACTTAAAATTATACATGCTTTCACACTTCCAGATGGAACAAAACCTTGATATATTGCAACTCATATATTTTGTTTCTCAGTGCCTAAAATAATTTCATTTATTTTCTTCCTTTTTTTTCTCCAGTATGATGCTGTGTAGGAAATGGTCCTCCTTTGCTGAAGGCTAAAAGAAAAGGATTAAAGCTTTGGGAACAGAGGTAAGTAACTTGTTTTCCATTTTTATCTTCAGCTTATTGGCTACTTTTTAAAAGAATTATGCAGTCTCTTTAATTATCTTGAAAGATCATAAAGAAATCATAAGTAATAAAGAAGGTGAAAATAGGAAGCATCAGGGTCAGGTAATATGATTTAGGAGTATTGTGAATACAAGTAAAGTCTCATTGTACTTCCCCTTACTGAAAAGGTCAAGAGAGATTTTTGTTTAAAATTCTGAATGCTTTCTATTTGAATAATGAAAACAGGAAATGAAAGGTATAAAAAAAATCTGGTTAATGCAAAACAGTTAAAAATATATGTTTTCCTTCAGTGATGTAAGAAGGTTTGTGTTACTTCTACTACTTTGTCTTACTTCTACTACTTTGTTATTTCCAGAGATTATTTACATCTGCATTCAATTTCTGGTGCTTTCCTTTCTGAAACACAAAGCTCAAGCTGCATTACTGTGCTGTGAGAATTTCATCAAAATTGAACACAGCTATATATTTGCATCTTGGTAGTCTGGGAAGGAGGGTCACATGTTTACAATAAGTACAAAGCACTGTGTTCTTTTTTGTCCCTGAGAACAGGGCACACTGCATGAATGGTTTTGATAGCTTTTTCATGAAAAGCTTATGTGAAACCAAACTGCACACCCTGCTTTGAAGCAAAGTCAACAATGAGGGGGCATAGATTTCCAGTTAAAAATGAGAAGATGAAATAAGTGACAATAGAAATAAAGGTAGAAGAAGAAATAAATTGTATATTATGCAAAGCAGATTAATACACAAGTAAGAACAATTTGTGACTTGGGGTCCTTGGCATTGCTAATGGCTTCCTTACCTTCTTGGGAATTTAATTTTACTTTTTTTGCATTCTACTGAAAGGAGATTCATCAATATTAATTGATCAGTGTATTTCTGTGGCACTTTTTCTATGTTGGGGTATTTTTTTTCTTTCTTCCTAAATTTGGTGAACCATTTGCTTGTGAAAACCCCAAAGCGAAAGCTCCAAAGTGTTCCCTGCTGGAGGTTCTATAATAACCTGAGACTATTTCCTCTTTGAATAGAAACGTATATATTGGATTGTGTTTTGATAATACAGCTCTACAGCTCATGATCAGATGTTATTTGCTGCCCTTACTTCGTCTTGTATGCAAGGTGACAAAGAGATAAATTAAATGATATGGATTCTTTGACACTAAATGTGATTTCTCAAGTGGTACTTTGACATTAACTCCTATAATTACTGGTGGATATTAATTAAGAAGCTACTTTACCTCTGGGAGTTGTGAAATAGATAATTTTGTCCACACTAGCTGAGAGAAAAAAACGGGGGAAAAAAAAAAACCTAAAAGGAAAAAAAACTAAAAAGAAAAAAAAAGGGTTTTCTTTTTAAAAGCAAAACAGTCGTTTGCTTAACTCATCAAATTAATATCTATTAAATACAGTAGAAGTATGAGGTTTAAAAATGTTGTGAATATAGAAGAAAATGGTGTATATTCCTTGCTTAAACTATACCTTCGTAGATATTGGTAGCTGAATAGTCAAACAGCAAATAGACTTTTCTGCCCTAGTCTGCTACATTGAAGTCTGGGGGGAAAAAACAGTAGATTTAGTATTATAAAGAACAGCTGCTAAATACCTGGACTTCATCTCTGGGCAGCTCAGCAGTTTGAGAGACAGGCAGACCGAATTACACACAGAAGTGTAAGGTAATCTTAGAGATATTACAAAGAGAATCATAAGACAGATGGCAGCACTTCCCTGCACCTACCTTGGACAAATGAGCAGCCTTTCTTTGGAGTGTTTCTATTTTTTTAGAGTAAAGTGCCTGGAAGTTCAGTTAGTTTTCTTTAATGCTAGTTGTTATAGGACACAGACATTTTGGTAATTCCAGTGAGGTCATCAGAACTGCATGCTTACATCAGCTGGATACGATTTAAATATTTAAACTTCAGAAACTCTTGCTAATCTCTTTAATAGGTTTTTATTTGCCCAAAGCATTGTAGTACTTACACAAATTTTGTATACTGGCATAGGTTCTTATTGACTTGGAAGAATAACCCATTCATATTTCAGAACCCTAATTCCATTAAGATGAATGGTCTCCAGCAGAAGGAGGAAGATCATAGAACAGATCAGAAAATCTTTCCTGTGACAGTAGGATAGGTACAAATGAATAATAGAATAGGAAAGCAAATATAAGGCTGAAGTCATAATGAGTCAGAATCATGCAAGTGAACAGATGCCCTGCAATCAATATGAGATGGATATTTAATTTTTAACAAAATAAAATTAAGTCATTTCAGCTAAAAATAACATCTGTAAAATTTATTTTGTGATATCACAGCAGCAGGTGTTGTTATGTGACAGTAACTTAACTCTGTTTTGATAAAGTACTTTACAAAAGGCAGATTGTGACAGCACTACTTCAGCTCTCAAGTATCCTTCTCCAAAAGTGGTCCCATTAGCTTTACTTGAACTCATGCTTTTTTTCTGATGAATTCAAAGTTCTTGCTGTTATGAACTTCAGAACTCCAGTTGAGTATGAGATATACCAGCTAGAACGGACAAGACTGAGAGCTTGCAGGTCCTTCTGTACTTTAAACATGGTTGTTACAGACCCACAGATTGGGTAGAGTGAACATGAACCTCAAATGAAATGCATCTAACCTGTTTCCAGTTTAGGAAAAATAAAACCAGCCAGACTTTCTTCTTAATGGTCGTTCCTGTCACTTCATATTATATACGTGAAAATTTTAAAATCTAGCTTTTTGTCCCCTGATTAAAAGCTTCAGCCCTTTGCTTGTAGGAATAGAATATACCCAAATGACAATGAAGGGCTTGATCCTGCCACAATAGTGATGTTGGATGTACTTCTCTGAAGACAGTATCGAGATTACTGGAAGCTGTACAAACTCAGATGTAGTCAGCCTTACTAGTGCGGGTTGTTTGCCTTGAGAAACCTGATGATGAAGTATCTTGTCCGTGATTTTGAAAGGAGGAGAATACAAGATTAGTGAAGTAATTTTCTTTCCTAATCAGGTACTTGTGATTTCCTTTTAAGCTCTGTAACAGCATTAGAAGGGACCAGTGGTGGAATTGGATTTCAGCTGATGTGCAGTAGATCATAAGCCTCTGTTAAAACAGGACATAGGGAACCATGCCAGTAAGCTGCTGGTACTGGCTAACACATGAGGAGTAGAGAAGTGAGGTGATGAAAGGAGCTGAGAGAACATGTGGCTGTAGCAAACAGGCACAGGTAGTGTTTGCTGCACTGTTTGCTCCAGAGGATTTTAGGAGTGCTAAACCATGGTTTTGCTTTCTTCATCGAGAAGCCTTTGGAGCAGTCTCAAAGTGCAGTACCAATAGTAGGAGTTTGAGAATAAAATAAGAAAATGAACTTTGTCAAATCTGAGGTTAGCATAGTGTTACCTTAGAGTCCTTGGGAAACTAAGAAGTTAAGTGACTGAGCAAATGGTTGTGTAGCATGACCTTGCACTAAATCAGCCTTGATATCAAGGGAATAAAAGGTGGTGACTGCAAATACTGCTTTTTGTTCTTATCCTACATAGGGGAAGTTTCCTGTTGAAATCTCACAGAACACACACAGGAAACTGGGTTGGCAACTTTGGTAAGTAATCTGGGAAAAAAGGGGTAAATAATAACATGACAGCTAAGTATGCAGCTGTTCAGTAAGCTTTATATTTGACTTTCTGAAGAACACTCATATGATGTGACTAAAGGGCGTGCAGAACTACACTATTCATAAATGCAAAGTAATGCACTTAAGGACAAGATAAAACAGCTGCATTGACATACATGCAGTGTTGGGCTTTAATTGAGTTCTCAGCACTTAGGAAAGACAGCTTGGAATTACATTAAAGAACCAGATAAGGCCCAGAGTGGGAAAGAACAGACGTATGGAAGAGGAGAGTCTTAAAAGACAGATGAAACTGGCTCTTCAAATGAGAAAAAAATGTACAGGAGAGGTGAAATATGATGGAGATTTAAGAAATCATGAGAGTATAGAAAAGGTGAATGGGGAGTGATTGCTCACTGTTTCTGACAATGCTGGTTCTAAAAGGTGCCCAATGCCATTATTCAAGCAGCAGTTCTAAAGTGGAAAAATAATATCCCTCTTCCTCCTTGGAGAGAAGTTAGTCATTTAAACTTATGGCTTGTAGAGGTAGGGAGTCCAAGAGAATAAGAAAAGAATTTGGAGAAACCCGTGTCCATTAGTGACTATAAAACATCTGCCCTAAAAAAGTGATTGTCAGATGGTTGTATGGTATTGGAGGGAGGGGTCTTTCTCCTGACACATATTGCCCGTCACACTTCTTATGTTCTTGTGAGTGGCTTGTTGTTGGAGGTCGGGTAATAGGGTAAGCAAACCTATGTTCTGATGATGTAGAAGGGTTTCTCCATTTGTATATTTTAACTCTATTTTAAAATGTAGACATCCTGAAGAAAAAAAGTAACAATTTTCTTACCTCATCAGGGCAGCTTTCAGAGTTACAGCTGATGGGAAGCAGCTGCTCAAGTCCACTTTGAAGGGAAGTAAGGCCTGGCCTTCAGCAGTAGGCATGGTTCTGGTATTTTTGGCTCTCCGCTGGTATCTTGTTCTGTAAGTGCCTGAATTCCCTTGGTAACTACATATGCAGGGAACACTTGGGACTAAATGGAGCAAAAACTGAAATTAAAGCTCTGCAAATTGCCTGGCAAAGGTAGGGACCTTGTTTACTGAGTTTGAATGCTTAGACCTGGCAGCACTGAGTGTCTCTGATCCAGATGAAGTTGATTTGCAGCAAGCCTGAACCATGCTGGTTATGACAGAGCAACTCACTGGGATTAGCGTGTAAGCACATCAGCTTTTGGAAGGTACTGCAGCATTAGGTATAGGCCCCAGCTGATCAAAAATTTCCAGTCCCATGAGAGTGCTCTGTCATCTAAATGGTGATTCAGTGCCCAATTTTGTTTGTGGTTTTATCCCTGTACGCTAAATAAATACTTCTCCAAGTTTCTCACTTTAACCCTGTCTCAGCGTATATTGAAAGAAAAATCTCTCAGGGCTGTTACTTTTTTTTCTTGTCCTGAATGATAATTCAAAATACATGAGCAATAATCAAGTTGATTGCATCCAATCCTTAAATTCAGTAAAACTTCAAGGTCTGGCAAAGCTGATAGCTGGGAAAATTTTTAAAAATTACCTCTGCCACTTTGGTCTTCAGCAGAATGGCTTGTCAGTGCACTTCAAAATAAGAAACTCTCTGAAACATCCTGTGTTCTCTGCTTGTCAGAGACCTATCTGCATCTGTGACTGTATGTCTGCTGTCATTCCACCCAGCTGTTTGAGAAATGTCTTTTCCTGTAGTCTTCCAGGAGCTCTTCCCAAATGTCTGTAACAGTCCTATGAGTTCATCTGATGACTCTGTTATTAGGGTGGGGAATTGCTTGGGGTAGTCAAAGATAACCATTAGAATGAAAAGATGTTCTCAGTGTTAAACCAGTAGAAAACCATAATGACATGAGGTATAACAAGACTACCACTGTAACCTGGATTTACGTTGGAATAAAAGAAAATGTACTTTTTTGTTCTAAAGTTTGTTAACCTACTGCAAACAAAGGAATACTAAACCATTTTATTATTTTTGTAGACTATTCTGTGTATACTATTCACATGTGTTTAGGTATTGCTTATTGATTTTTTAAAACCTGTTATATTAGTAGCCTTGATTCAGGAAAATTAATTTTTTGACAAAAATTATGTAATATTCTTATGAATCTTGTGGTTTCCTACTGCAACATTTGCAAAGTCTGTTTTTCTGACCTTATGTGCTAACTCAATCTTTTGTATAGAGGCCTATAGAATAAATGTTAAGCACAGGTTTATGCTAATATGCAATTAGTTTACTCGCTAAATGTTGAGGTAATACTTCAAAAGGAAAAAGGAGAATCAAAAGAGATATTAAAATGATGGAAAAACTGAACAATCAGAGTGTAATATATTGGTTTGGTTTTGTTTTGCCTAATTGCACTAAAGATGTAACTTTTCATATATAGACCCTTCTCTGGTTTCAGCAAGGATGTTAAGTAGTAGTATTCTTTCATTTCTTTCATTTGCTTTCTGATAATCATAATAAAGTGACCACATAACCTTATTCTCTAAAACTAGATAACTAAAGAATATTTTTTAAGGTATGGAAGGTATACTGAAAAAGGCTATTTCAGTTATTATTATCTATTGATGAAAAGCAAATAAAATACTTAAAATGCATGCTTTTTCTAAGTAAGATCTGCTTTTGTAATGAAGTTTTTGAAACACATTTCAAATATGCTCTGTAAAGTGCAAACAAAATTCCTTGACACCTGCTTTGTATTTTTCAAGTGTGAATATTTTTTAAAATGGTCACTGAATAGTACTTTCAAAAACATTTTATTCATATTAGACATACTCACATTAAAATAACGTAAATGTTGTCTTTGGGATAAACAGTCCTATTAATTCTATAATAACATATAACCTCTCATTCCAGAAAAATGGATTTAGATACTTTGTTTGTCTGTATTCACAAATTATGCAATTAGTATTCTTTTTTATTCAGTTGAGGTGAAGTAACTTAGACCATTTGAAGCAAACTGTATTAGCACATAGTAAACAGTACTATTGTTTAGGTTTTCCTCTCAAATATTTTATGTTTCCTTCTACCTATACCTGCAGCAGAGCAGCTATGTAGGTGTGCAGCAGCACCCAAGAGACTAACAAGGATACAGCTGGTGTAAAATTGTTTCACTTCATCTTCCAATAGCTTCTTCCTTAGGAAAGAACTGTGGAGACCTACAGATTAAGCCAGAGAGCAGAAATCACAAGAAGAATGACTCCTTACTTAGGAAGGTTTTAGTTACTAGTACTGTGGTAGTATACAAACCTTTACCTTCCTTATAAAGAATGGGGTTTTTCTGCTGAAGAATTTTTAGAAACCAGAAGATGATTAGAGAAGTAGCTGGTGGCCCTTGCAGCTCAGTGTCATTGTTAGAAGTTTTTTGGAGCTTCCTACTGTGTCGTATGAAAGTTGTGTTCACCTCTGAAGTCCGGCACTTGTTAACACCTGGCCCTGCTGAATGCACCCTCACACAGCAAAAGGACAAGGTCTGTGCACCCCTTCAATGAGGCTGGCAAAAAATCCATTTCCCACTTGTCACACAATGGTCTAATAGCTACGATATGTGGCTGAAAACATCAGCACAGTATCCAAAAAGGGATATTTGTGTTCCCTGATGTCCTGGTCATGAAGAGCAGATGCCAATGTGTGCAGTTCTCTCCATGTCTATCTCTTCATCCTTAGTTTGGCCTTTACCTCAACTGGTAAAAGCTATCCAGAGCCTGGAGCACACCCGGTATCCCTGATCCCCAGGTAGAGATCTGCCCAGGAGTGTTTTGTGTGCACTGCAAGAAGTGTCTGCCAAGTGGCACATCCCGATGTTCACTGCTTTCAAACTCTGCCACTGTGTGTTGGCCCATTTTATGAGGTATGCAGTAGGTCTCAGGAAAGGGAAGAAATACAACCTATTGTGCTCCTGGTAGAAACAATATCAGGTCCTTCTGTGGTCCATACTCTCATGTGCCTAATTAGTGGAACGATACTAGAAAATAGCATGAAATCATGTTGCCTTTCCTCACATTGCTTGTCACTGTCACATAAAGACATATTATCTACACACTTAGACCCATGAAAAAGACAAGGAGAATGAAGAATATGATATCTGAACAAATAAAATCAGTGTTGAGGATTGTTCCACTTTAAATAAAATACTTCTCCCATTTAAGGTTGACCTTTGGTTTTAATCTAAAGTTGTTTGTCCATGTGTTATCATAATCTTGTTTTCATTTGAGAATTTCTTACTTGTACATTGTTTTCCCTTTATTTGAGAGTAAACATTTATTTTCTTCTTTTAGTAATAATGACATAAGAAAAAAATAGTAATACTATAATATATATTTATTAATATATGCTATGTCCTTGATTTATGTTAGGCCTAAGCCTAAAAGATGAATCATGCAGCAGATGTTGCTTTTTTGTTACACACAGTAGGAGTCAGGTTGAATGACTAGAAGAGGTGAAGAGGTAGAATTAACTACGGATTGTATGCATCTTTCTTCCTACCCCTCAAGCTATTTTTGTTTGTATGGTCATAGGCCTATAAATGTGTAATGGAATACTGCCCTAGGCTATAGTATTTAATAGAATATGATTGCATTACAAACTAAGAAGAAATAAAAAAAATAAAATAGAAGATTTAATCACATGTTGCTGAAAGGTATAGTTGAAAACAGAATGGATATGTTTGTATTCTGCATTTTAAAACAGGATGGCCTGTTTACACTGTGAGGAATCATCACATTAATTGAAATGTGAATATTCAGTGGAATATATTTCAGTGGAAATATAGTGAAAAATGACAGTATTTTTAGTAATTTATGAACTGAATCTACCTCTAAATTTTAATCTCTTCTGCAGAATGCTTTTATTATAGAAAAACTACTAAATATGCTTCATATAATAAATACCTACATTTATTCTAACTTTTTCAGTCTCCTGTATATGTTGAGTGATGATCACAGTGCAGTAAACATAAAAACTATATTTGTGATCAAATACAAAATTTATGCAGGTTTCAGAATTAGAACTGTTAAGGCAGTGGATTTAAACAAAAGTCTCTAAGCATGTATTCACCTTTTAAGATTGTAGTTAGACACGGATTATTACTAGCTGAAATTTTGCTCTGCATTGTGTTCTTAAAGCCTATAATTTCCTGCCAATTAAGTTAATCATTAAAATAAAATTCTAAGATGTTCACAGAGATGGGCTGAAGAGTCCATGAGAAAAGTATTTGGTCTGTAAGGATAAATTACTTTCTCATTTGAATTGTCTACCAAGTAGGCAATTGGAGGTAGAGAGATGACTACTTCTATAATTCAGCTTCTATAGTGTATATATATATAGCTCGTATGTGTTCTCTCTCTATACAGGGGCTGTACCTTACACAAAGGTATAGGGTAAATGCAAAGGTTATATCTTTTATCAGTGCAGAAATGAGCATCTGATGCTTCATACCATCGAAGGAGGTGTACATGAAGCAAGTGATGTGCTACAGAGCCAAGCCTTGCTACTCTGTAGTATTCACTTATTGAATGTGAAACGTAGCAAAAAGATTTAGTTGCAATAGTTATCAGTATCTCAAACATTTTAAATACAAGTAGTGTTTTGCTACTTAATCTTGTTTGTTTTTAAAGCTTCTTCCCAGCTATGAGACCAAACATCTTGCTAATTCACATGAGAATCTTGTTTTACTTTTTTTATTTTTATATTCTCGTTCTTGGGTACAGTCCCAAGGATGTTTTGACTTGCATCCAGTCTGTGAAAGTCCCTTTACTCAATAAAGCAGGTCTAGATGCATGTAGGAATATGTGAAACAAGTGGAGGTTCACTTCTGTGCTGAGAGAACTTCCTGAAAGGAGGAAGGAGAACAAAACTCTCTGTGTGTCGATGCTGTGTGCCAGTTAGTTGATAAGTCAGGAGCATAATTTTTCCTGGATAAAAAAGTAAAACCGTGAAAATAATACTTGTCTTGCACTTCAGGTTCATATTCCCTTGGATGGCAAACTAAATTGCACATGAATGACAATTCTAAAATAAGAAAGGAAATTATTTGTTATCTGTGTTAAAAACGAGATTTAGTTTTTTGTGTTACCATTTTTCAATTACATTTGTAACTGTAATAATAGAATTCAATTTTACTAAATTTATTAAATTTTAGCAATACATTTTTTTACTCACTAAACTTTTCAGTAATTAATGACGGTGTAGTTGAGGATTATTCAGTGTTGCTTGCTAATTTTAGAATCTTTTCTCATTCTGCTGATATATTTTATCATAAAGAGACTCTGCTTTATCTTGAAACCATGTCACTTAGGAAGTGTTAGTGAGGTCATGCCTACTTTCTTTAAAGGCTATTTATAATACAACAGTTGGCTTCAAGCTTCTGTTTCTTTCCTACAAGAACACATGACCTCTCTGCTCTGCATTATGTACATGTTGATAGACTTTGTCCATCTGCTCCTCATGCACAGCTTCTTTATTCCTTTCTTGCAAGGCATATTTAGGAACTGCAGCCATTGGAATCTCATCTCAGGCTGTGCTGTCTGGTGACATTCTGCCTTCTTGTAAACCTTGAGCTGGCCACGTTTTGTTTTATTTTTCTCCTCTGTCTTTGCTTCCACCAAGAGCTTCAGAGGTTGCATTCCTCGTGTTCCCTCGTGTTAGCAGAGAAGGCATCCTGCATTCTGCTTTTCCTGCTGCACTGGTTCTTGAATCTGTGCACCTGTCTCATGACTGAAGCTCTCAATAAGAAAACTACTCAAGTGGAGTCCAAATGGAATTACAAATAGGAAGGCCATAGACTTGACCAGATCAGTGAAATGTTTATAATTCTATCTGTTGATAATATTACTGAATAAAATTTTAGAGGGAAAAAAAAGTAAATTTTCTTCATCTTTTTCTCTTTGCTGTTCTTTTCTTTAATTGCTGATTTAATGGTTTAATCACAAAGAAACTGTATACCCTGTTATGCAATGACTGGTGAAATAAGACATTTAAAGCATTTGGTACAGTATAATAAACTGCAATATTTTTTGTTTCCATAACGATTTTTTTCCCCGGGTGTATAATCCATAGGCATTGTAGCCTACCTCCACATTCTCTACTGTTCTTATAATATAAAATTTCACTAGCTTTATATTCTGTAGTGTATTTAATTCCATCTGGGACAACTGAAAAATAACATGAATTTTCTTCTAGAGTGTTAGTTGGCAATTTGAAGTTTTACGTCTGTATAGAGCTTCTAGAAGTATCTTTGAGCTTGTTTTTGAGTGTTAACATCAAAGAAGGAGGGAAAAATCCTATATTTTTAGTAATAATAGAGATCTATGATAAAATTAACTGGAATTCAGGAAAAGTGTTGAGGACTTTTTAGTTGTGTACCTACCTGTAGGGAACATTCTACTTTATATAGTATGTTTTCACATACAGTAATCCTATAGTAATCCTATGTCAAAAATGTTATTTCAAAACTGACTTGACATGAAAAGTAGCATTGTAACTTCTGGAGGTTTTTTGGAAGCTTCTGAATATTCATTCTTTCCATACTTTCTGGAAAATATCTGGCTCTTTAGGATTTTTTCCGAAAGATACAACTTTTCCAGAGCAGTTTCCATTACCAAATATGTGGGATTTTTTAGATTCTGTTGAATCTGAAAAGAAAATTATTTTCTCTTAAGTGCAATAGTATTGTGGAGAAGATTTATGATTGCACTTTTACACTTATATATGTTGAAATATATAAGTGCTGAAATAGGGTTACAAACCAATTTTCTTATGAGCCAAATGCAATTATATTTATTTGCAAAAATGAAATCCACTGAATATTTACAAACAAAGAGAAAATGGAGACTGAAGAACAGCAAGGCAAGTTTTTAAAGGATTTTGGTGGTTGATTCCAATTACAGTTTTCTAATAAAACCATAATTTGTGATGTCAATATATGTAAATTAATCAGGATAATACACATAATTAGGATTTATATCTCTTTTTTTATGTTGTCAACTGTTTTGGCTCCCTGAAAATAAACTTTAAGTGTACTAGAAAATAGAGACATGTTAAATGAAAGCTGTCTTTTTTGGATCCATAAATTGGTCTCCTGACTGCTACCAAACATACTAGAAAAACAATCAATTTCATTCGCAAACAGATCATTAGGAAGAGTTGCTTTATCTTACTTCTAGATTTAAGGAATGCCCTGTCTCATGTGCTACGTGAGGAGAACTCCTATTATAAGCAACCCTTCTGTGGTGGATCTGGTGAGCAAAAGAACCAGTAACTTTCTTTTGAAATACTCAAAGATTGAGAGGTACAGAAATTACTGCAACAATGAGTTGTTGCTGCTCAGATGAAAATTGATGTATTTGGTTTTTATCTCTAAAATAACATATTTTTCTTCTGTCTAAAATATTAGGAAAATAGCCCAGATTGATGGAATTGCCTGTATTTTACATATTATTGAGGGAAGTTATTGTTCCAGTAATAGGCGACTTAGAGTACTCCGAATCAAAGGAGTTCCATGAGGAGCTTTGAGAGAAAATGTAGAAAATCATGATGTTTGTGATTGAGGAAAATTTTTTGGAAACACCACTAGAAGATAAGCTTTCTTCCCTGAGGATGTTTTAGTATAAAAAGAAATTACAGGTTTCCTGAAAGCCCCTAAGTAAACCCCCCAATGTTTATGTGCAAAAAAATTATTATACCCACTATTACTGGACCTTTTAAGTATGGTGAAACAAGGTAAATTTTGGGCTGAGAGATGAAAGAAGCAACATACATCCAGATTCTGTTTACTGGTTCTGAATTTCATGGGAGTCAGAGTGATAGACCTTGGAGTTACGGTTAATGAAATACATAAAAAGGAGTATTAAAAGGGTAATGCTTTTAAACAAACAAATAAACAAAAAAAAAGACAATTCTCTAGTGCCCTTCAAGAGCAGTAACTTCAAGTGGAGAAAATAAGCTCTTCAAAATGTTCAAGCTCAGGCTGAGAGGGGAAGGAGGTTGTGGGTGAAGTCTTCAGGTGACTGTGCAGGCAGCAGAAACCCTGTGCTACCTGGTCCTGCACCAGGATGCTCTGGCAATCTCCTGTTTCCCATTCCAAAGAAATGGTTTGGTTTGATGAATGTAATGATAAGGGAGTATTGATTTAGATTTCTATTTATCAAAGTGTTCATAGAATGTTTAGGTTGTCTACAGGAGTGTGATATTTACCAATATTTTCATGTAAATATCCCGTTGTTCATGTTTTTCCTTGCTTTTGAGCATACTGAAGTTAGTTTCCTTTCATTGCTTTTTTCGTCACCTGAAAGGGTCAAATGGTACATGTTTTTTCCATTTGATCTGAAGTTGGTTGTCTAGTCAAATTTGAGGATACTTAGGGTCTTGGTGGCTTAGCAGAAGTTGGTGTATTACAGATATCACAGTAATGATAGTTCAGTCTATATTTTGCATGGAAAAAAAAATTGCAAGTATTTAATACTGAATGTATCTTCAGCTCCAGAAAAACTTTTCCAGTAATAGCACTTGCAGACAAAGGATCTCTTATGTGTATAGGATATTAGTTTTTATAGAACCTTGCAATTTTCAGAGATGGCTACCATATTTCTGAAATTTTCTTATAATTACTCATGCATAAATTTGTTAAGCATATGTCAGACAGGATAGTTGTTTTTTCGTGTTTGTGTATTTGTCCTCAATGGCGAAGGACAACAGAGGTTATGATAGGGAGGCATTTTGCAGTGGAAAAATTCAATTTGCTTGGTATATCTTTGCTTGGTGTATACTTTATGTGATTTATAACAAATTACACGAGAAGTATAGCTACTGGCTTGACTCCTGTTTTAAAAAAAATACAGTTCATTAATCAATATTCATTTTTCATATAAAAGCATTATTATTTTTAGGCATCTAAAGGCCATGAATACCCAAGAGTCAACACATTATTAAAACTGTTGCATGTCACACTCATCCATTTGTTTCAGTTTAAAAGCTGACAAAAAATTTCCTCTGGAATAACTGGATCAGAATTCAATGTGCCTGTTTGCAACAACAGAACACTTGATAAAGTGCAAGACTATGTAATAGAAACGAATGAAGTGTAAAATAAAATAATAGAAGAACATGACAAGCTAAATGCTTTCTGCAATGCAGTATTGTTGAAAGTGAGTGCAACATAAAGAAAAGTTACTTTCCTGTTTCCTAATTTCACATAGGAGATATTTCTGATTTATCATGTACCACTTTGAACAATGCTTTGTTGTTTATCTGGTTTAGCAGATTTCTAGATCCAAAGCTCAGGATTTAGTAACCCTGGTAGCCGCCATGGAATAAACCTTACCTCAAATATGTGGTAGTTCAGGACTAAATTATTTGTCTTCTCTCTTTTAGTATATTTGCTATATAATTTGCAGTGTATTTACACAGTTTCAACAGAGATGCTTAAAATCATTCTGAAATTGCAACTTGCCTTCTTATTTGAAGAACTCCAGAAGTGCAGTACACCTTTTCTGCACTGTGCCATGTTCAGTGTTGAGCTTAAGTCTTCAGAGGTGAGACCAAAAAAACATGATAAGCTAAGAAATTATGAAAGATATGCTGTGCAAGTTGGAAAATATCTACAACTCCAGCTCTACTTTACTAAGTTTGAGGACACTATTCTCTCTTTATAGCCAGTTAAATTGTGGTCAGCCTGCACAATTAGTCTACAATTAAGGAAATGAGGCGATCTTCATAAGTGAACAGAACACATGCCTTGAAGCTCTTCCCACCTCATTTGTGCTTCCCCTTCCAGGGACAGCACTGGGACTGCCTCTTGCAGTTGAAAATTTTGTACTTGCAAACATTTGCAGCCCTGGAGCAGGGCAGAATGTAGCACATGTGATTCACTGGGTCAGGTTTACCTTTCTTGGCAGCACTGCCCATCTGCCTCTTACAGACAGATCTGAGAGCTGCCAAAGCAGGAGATTTGCAATCTGGAAGGTGCAGGGGGCAACAAGACGATTTCAGAAGTTCCCCATACTTCACGTTTAAGATTCTCTGTGAATGAACAGGGTTCAGATCAATTCTGATGAAAAATAAATTTGTTTGCCCTCCAGAGCAATTTTCTCATCCCTCTTCCCATCCCCTTTCCCTCTCTGAAGAGTCATACTGTTTGTTAAGGGGCACTGTGCCTGGACCTGAGATAGTGGGGATTCCTTCCCTAATAGCCACAGGTGGTCATCTTGTAAGTCAAAGATTTGATTACCCGTATCATTGGCTTAGCTTGCATAGCTGCAAATGTTATTAAAGGTAATAAAATTATCCAACCCTTACATCACTGTGCTGTGGGCAAAGGATATTGTTCTCAGCAATCACCATTTATGTCCAACCGTTTAACACCGATGGAGCTATTCTAATGGCTTTCTGTGACATTTTTGAAAGGACAGCCATTAGATCAAATGAGCAGAGATCTACCCAGCAAAATGTAACATTCAAATATTTATGAAGAAATGGAATTACTGCCTTTATCAAATTAAATTAGTAAACAAGGCTGTTCAGGGCTTAGGTGCAGAAACAGATCTCTGGCTCTTTCTTTTCCCAGCCTAATCATTCCTTGCTCTGGACTGAAGCTGTAGTGGATGGTGGGATTGGATATGAAGGGTGATATAGTTTATAAGGCTTCAAATTGGTGGAAGAGTGACATGAAATTGCAAATAGATAGACAAAAGAGGCAAGAAAGAAAATTCATTGCTTTAATTACAGGCATTATGAAGGAAGAGGGATTTATGGTTGGTGTTCTGGACCACTCATATTGCCTCTGGTATATGTGATAATTCTACTATGGGTGCACATCAGCTCCAGGGAAAGGTACAGCAATGAACCTATCATCTCACTGCCTTAAGTCATGCATTACCTGTTCTCAGATTTCACTCACTCCCTTTGAATAAAAATAATTTTCCACAATTATTTTTATTTTCCAAAGGACATAATGTCCAAGCCATTGCCTTTTAATTGATACTTCTCTTCCTCCCTAACTAAACGTGGTAAACACAGTGTGTTGAAACATAATGTTTATGTGATGCAGGATGTTCATTGTATTTATTCCATGATCCCTGCAAAACCTAATATCCAGTGTATGCCTGTCAAATCCTAAATAATTCTTGTATATTATAGATTAATGTTTTAGAACAATGAAGGTTTGCTTTTTTGTATCAGTGCAGAAAATAGAAATATTTAAGAGCATAGAAGTGACATAAATAATGCTCATTACCGGAAAACCCAATTTTACCTATATGAGGCAGTCAGAATTATGGTTGGATTTGGAGTCTCATCACAAAAACTTTTGTTCATTTGACTTTAACAGCAACCACTTTCTAGTCATTATTTAATACTTAACATTAGCAGTGCTGCTAAGGTCAGCAGGTATTTCATAGAAACCAAAGTTAATGCCAGGAGGGAAAGTTCTCAGAAATTACTTTTGAAGTGTTAGCGAAGTAAGCGAGGAAAACAATTACCACCATATCAATTTGCAACTTTTAAAACACTTAGAATATGTAAATATAAGGCCATAAAATGTGGCTGTTAATACCACGACTTCTAAATATATATGATAATGTAATTGAAAGGTCAAAGAGAAGATCTCATGTTGTAAATACTTAAATGAAAAATCCTTGCTCATGAATTATTCTTTTCAGGTGAGCAGGAGTGGGCATTTCAGTAAGTATTGCTCATGGGAATAAGCAGTGCAGGATCAGACAGCCCGTGCTGTGTAATAAGTGGGAACTCTATAATGTGACCCTGATAAATTTTTCTAATCTGTTTTTCCTGATGATGTGGTTAGTTCCCAAAGCAACTGGGGCAGAAATCAGTCCAATTCCAAAAGGCAATGCAGATCTGCTTCAATTACCAGGTACTGTACCATTACTCTTGGATGTAGTACCAAGTTGAATGCTGCACACGGTCGAAAAGCAGCTGATTCATGATCCATGGGAAATGATTCCGCCCCACCGGCTGTTTTAATGTGGAACCATGCTGGCAATAAAATATAAATCCAGTGTCTACCAGGCTGCTCAGTTTTATATCTATTTTTCTTACAATTCAAGTCTTCCTGTTGAGTATTTAATTCATTTCTAAAGTTGAAATCTTGGCATTTTAATTTGAGCCTCCTATACGCCCTAATGACTGAAAGAGTGTGCTGTCTTCTACTGCTTTCAGTCTGTGAATCTGCCTTGTTCATCAGCTTTGGTCATGTTTGAAGGCAACAGGAGTAAAGAAAGTGTGAAGGGTTTAGGATTGTTTTTTTCTCCTCCTAAAACCTTGATATTAAAGAAAAAGCAGAATTATTTGTTCAGTGTCCAAATGATAGGTGTGTTTGCTAAATTCTAATGAAAGGTATGAAAATTCATATGTTACCCTAGCTGTATGATCCAAAAATAATTTGAAGATTTTGCAGGCTTTATCCTGAGGTAAACTATGAAGCTGGGTTTTGCTTTCACTTGTGTGGATACAATATTATAGAAACTCAGTCTAAGTCTGCAGTTATAAAATGACTGTGGATGGTCAGATCTGTGGAAAAATTAACCCTTGGGTTCTTAGGAAAGGCATTAATCAAACCTTCTACCCTCAGCCGGGTCCCATAATCTTTATCTTGGCTGAGTTAAATGTTTGAGGGCTAAGTACATAGATCACCTTTAAATGTGTAAAGGTCTGGTTTCAAAGTGGTGAAACTGTACATGTGGTATTTTATCACTTGATTAACATTTGTGTATAAGTATTTTCAGTTTTACTTACTGGGTTCAAGTTAGATCTATATTCAGAGGATAACTCTGTGTTTCACAACTTTATGAAGTTGTATTTAGACAGTGGACTCACAACATCTGAAACTTTATGTTATCTGTTCACTACTCATATGCAAAGAAATCAAATCTTCAGAGAGAATTGGAATTTTCTGTATACATGTACATACTAAGCATGTTCAATAACATGTTATATATGGAGTGTTTTATAGTTTGATTTTACTTCTTTCTGGATGTTGACAGCCACAAGGAGCGGCTCCATTCATTGGTCTGTGACACAGCATTGATAACATGACTAATAGTGTGGTCCTTGTCTGCTGCACATCGAGAAATGCAGATGTGGGCATTTGAATTCTATACGAAGAGGTTACTGAATGTATACATCTGGTAATTCAGACAAGAAATAAAACACAACTTTTTCTGCTTCTCAACCAGTTTAGGCCTCTTCCACATAATACCAATTATTTCTTCAGTCTTAATATAATCTAGAAAAATAGGAAAAATTAGAGGAAATATACCACTGGCTAAGTGGAGTTACTGACTTGTAGTATATATATGCTACAATATGTTACTTGCAATTTACAGGTATATACACCATATATTTGGAGATGGGGAGGAGGTTATTCCAGTGGTGGCTTGTGATGATTTTCTTTGAGTTGTCATGATAATGGATCTCAACTCCTTGAGTTCAGTGGTGTAACTTTTGGGCAGGTGCAATGAACATCATCACTCTAGATGTGAGAGCAGAAGAACTTAAATATATCTCAAAACTGTGGAAAATGAAAATGTCTGTTTGGGATGACTTGTTTGGCATCACTTAACTTTGTCCATTACCAACATTATTGCTATCAAAACTTCCAATGCAGAAATCTCTCCCTCCTCCAGCCAATGAAATATGATTAAGTATTTTAGTTTCAAACAGTGCAAATGGTCATTTGTCTGAATTAAAAATTTGCATCATAGTGATAGCTAACATTTCAGAATATTTAATCCTGATTCTCATTTCATTGATCGGATGATGAATTAAAACTCCTGCACTCCTTCAGCTTCTCATATGTGGAATTAAAGAGAATATCATAGTTAGACACAGCTCCTTGTACTAAATGTGTGTCTATATCACATGCTGGCATCATCTGAGATTTAAGAGGTCACTAACTTGGGTATGTGTTTCCATTATGTATGAACAGCAGCATTCTTTCTTGCATAAATACAAGAGAAATTATACTTATAAACCTAAGTTTGAAAAGTATGATAAGTGCCACTTCCTTAATGAACAGCATTTAACTCCCTGTTTGTGTCTTAATTTTGCTGATTGCCTTGGTGTCCTTCTCACTAAAGTGCATGGAAAGCATAACACAAGTAGTTTTTTATGAGGTAACAGCAACAAAAACATGTGTAGGGAGGAAGGGAACATGCTTGCTGGTTTGGTTTTTTGTTCTTTTTGTTTTCCAAATCTATGAAAGTTGTCTGTGGTTAATTTTTTGTCCTGCTGATTTGAGACATGAAAGAAAACTCCCTTGTTGGTACTAGTGAGATTTAATTTCCAGCTAGGTACTAACTATGCCATTAAAGAGAAGACCTGCTCAGAACAGGGAGGCTTTCTGAGTGCTGCAGCTTCTGGGAGTCTTAGATCAAGTAGGAACCTTGGAGGGAAAAAACAAAATTAAAAAATTGGACAGAAGTAGAATTTGAGAAGTTAAGGAATCACTGTACACATTCCCAGCTGGTCTAGGAAAAATATGAAGAGGAATCAGCCTGGCTATAGCTGTAGCATCAGAATGGACTTTTATTCCAGTTTAACTCATATTAGGATCTGTCTGAAGTAACACGGACAACATTCAAATGTCACATAAGGGGTACGTGAAAAGTGTTTAATGAAATGAAAAATATAATTAATATTTAAAGGGTTGGTCCTGGTTTCTCCTGAGGGTCATTAAGTATGAGTACTCTGCCAGAAAAGAGAATTTGAAATATGGTGTTATTCTGTTTAAAACTGTAATGTGTTCAATAAGAATCTTTTTTAAAAGACTCCATACTTCTAAGCTCTTAATGATTATTGAATCATTAGTCTAATGTTTCCCCAGGGTCTTGTTGTAGAAAATTACAGATAAAATACCCACTTCCCACAACTTTAATGGTTTAGTAAGTAGTTCCTTCTTTGCAAAAACTTATGCAGGTTTGTCCTAACTGCACTTGCTATGAATTGTTTGATCATCAAAACAATGGTATCCTAATTTAAAAGATGTTATGAAGGGGAAAGTAAAGACTATTATTAGTCAATTTGTGGCATTTCACTTAAATTCGGTATTTTTTTAGACCTGTTTAATTTTTCTTTACTCTGTGTTTAAATATTACCACTTCAAACACAACTTTCCTTAACTCTTAAAGTGAATCTTAACTGTCTACAATACCCTAACTTGTTTTAAAGAGTTATTTGCAGATTGTGTAGATCTAAGTAATGTGATGCTTCAGGCAGGGCTGATGATCAGTTAATTATATTGGCACCTGAGGGATCATTCATTTACTACGAGTTATCAGTCTTGAAATGAACGAGCCCCTTCACATTCAAGTTTTTTCAGGTTCTTTGTGAATGCAAGGGAACCCTTCTGCACCAAAGTGCTTGCAAAGTTTGCTTTTGTATAGAAAAAGAAACTGCATTTAGGGAGTCGAACAGTTTGTCCACCTGTGCATGATATCAGCAGAACAGGAAACTTTTTTCCAAATTTTATTTTCAAACTCTTCTTCTGAGAAGTCCTTAGAATCTTGGGTTTGATGTACTAAAGAAATAAGCATTGCTAAACTGATGAAATGTGATTAAAAGAATCTGGTAACCTGGAGAATTCTGAACTACACTTAAATCTGATGTGCAAGTTATCTGTTTTTTTTCTGTATGGTACAGCAGTTTGCTGTCTACAGTCCCACACATACATACACTTTTATCATTACATAAAAAAGGACTTAAAGTCCTTTTAAAGTTTTTAGGAACTTTAAAGTCCTTAAAGTTTTTAGGAAGTGCTGCAATTAAGATGTGCCACTAGAAGTTATCAATTTTATACTGGTAAAAGTACCTGCTACTGTATATAATTAGAAAGCCATGTTTATGCAATCTTCCAGTGAAAAACAAAGAGAAAGCAGAATATCAAATATCATTTGGTAGTTATCAATCAATTTGGAAAAGTAAAAGTAAAAAAGCATTGTTAAAATAAAACCCTTATAGTCTGTTATGCTGTTCTTCATAGTCATCCTCAAGGAGGACTCTAGGAAAAAATGCGTGTGATTTGTGCCTGTCTGTCTCCTCCAGAAATACTAGAAGGTTCTGTCTTCAAATCAAAGAATTGCCCACAAATCTAGAAAGGTATCAGGATAATACAGAAAGGAAAAAAGAAGATGGAGTGAAAAAATGGACTGCAATAATTTCTGATTGTTCTTTTCTAACCATTCCTGGCTTTCCTTTGGGAGCAAAAACTTGCGTGTAAAAGGTCAGGTTCTTTATCTGTTGAGATCAATGTCAGCTTGTCCACCTACTTCAATAAACAGTGAATCATGTCTCAGATTTCCACAGCTGAGAATGGCATAAAAATACCTCAGCTCTTGTGGCTTGCTCTCCCAGATTGTGGGAAGCAGGGAACACTTTGGTCAAGGCATCACTCTGTCACCAAAAAAAAAGTTGAACTAATTGTAAAAAAGCAGACCAGAAAAGAAGATGAAGTTTCTTGGGGAATACTTACTATTTATCTTAGAGCAGAGATGGAGAAATCTGGAGTTAATTCTCATTGGTCGATAATGGGAAAGAACAGCTGAGACAGGAACAGTACAGTCTGTGCTTTACATGTGAAGAGCATGTTTCTTACCAGTCAGCTTGCTGATTGCAGTGCTGCAGCTAATGAAACCAGGAGTGCTTTGTGACAGGAATATGCCACAATTTCTATTCTTTCTGGGTGCAGAAGAGAGGACAGTATTTCACACTGGGTCTCAATCCCTAACCTGGTATGATGTGAAGGACTGCAGGGAGGTACAGAACAGTTCTGAGTCAGGGAAACATCTACCCTGATTTAAAGCAAAAGCGTATGTGTACTTGCACAGACTTCCACTAAACACTGACATTTGTATTCCTCAATATCAAGATTTATTTTTAACTCATAAATATTGGCCTACAGCCTAACCACAGTCAATATTCACCCCTCGAATCAAGAATTTTTTGATGGCCAAGAAAGAAACTGATACTGCTTCTTAAAACACTAGTCAGAGCTGTACATGAAAATAGTATTGCTCTGGTACTTGCCAAGCTGTAATTTCCATATAAAGTGCTTCTGATACAGGACTACGTGTATGCCAAGTAACCAAATCATAATTTTATTCTTATGTTGATATATTTAACTTTTGCCTATGATGAATCTGTGGATATTGTGGGAAAAGCCCTTTGTTTACAGGGGAGTATGAAATGTGGTCTCAGTTTTTGTTTTGGTTTTGTTGTTCCTTTAGCCTAAAAAGAATTCAGAATGAAAATCCACAGTTCCTTTTCATAAATGCAAAAACATAACAATTACATAGCCAATTATTTAGTAAAGATTAGGCTTTAAAAAAAATCTTTTGTCTTATAGTTTGTCAAAGAAGCTGTAAGATGAAATATGATCAAGAGCATTCATAATTTGAAACCTACTGAATGTTGAATGCTTTGATTTATAATTGATGCTTTAGATACATTATAAGTGTGGAAACTTCAGATAACTATGGTAGTTTACACACAGAAATAAAGGACTATGCACTAAAAGCTCTATTTTAATGGACCTGATCCTGTCAAAATATCAGCATGCAAGAAATAATACTTCTAAATATTGAGTTCTATTTCACCATACTGATGAAATACTCTCAGGATAACAGAGCTTCTTGAAAAGTCATTTTTTCTAAAAGAGGCTTGTTGTGGTTCATAATTAAACAATCAATGCCATGCCTTAGAGATCTGTGATAAAGTAGATCCCATTTTATCACTTAATATATCCCTGCAAACTTACTGACAATAACTGTTCCATGGGCATATGACAGAAATTTGAGGATGAGTATAGTAAGAGTTCTGGTGTTTGTGCTGGTATTTCACTTTTTCTTGTGTTTAGGGAATTAAAGCTGAAATATGTGTATCCTCAAATGGAACATGAACAATTCCTTTAGAGAGGTAGGTTAATAAATGAGAACAAAGGGTACAAAGAGAGAATTGAAGGCTTGACAAAACAGAGATAGGACCACTGATGCACCTCTCAAGGGTCAGATGGGAACTGAGGCCTCCCAGTATCAAGGCATGGAAAAGATCTAAGGAGCTCCACATAAAAATGCAGCAGGTTCATCAGCACAATGTGTGTTTCAGAGAGAGAACTGCAGGCATAACTAAGGCAGTTCAAGAGGGCAGGATGGTACTCATTGCTGAAAACTCCAAATCCAGTGTTGAGCACTAATTAGTACTAGGCATGGTGTGGCATTTTGCAGTCTGTGTTTTTGAAGATTTCCTCAAAACTTACGTTCGAAGGACGGAAAAGATTCAATAAAAACCTCAGCTTTTGATTTCCAGTTTAGCTTAAAACTCAGCCTTTTATAATGTTACTGAAAACGAAGAGCAGATTTCTAATAAAGGAACTAATTATTATTAAAGTTCTGGTGTCAGCAGAACACTTCATCCTCACAGACAGAAATGAAATAGTAGTTCACAGATATTTATTCTAAGTTTCCAATAAATGCTTGGCAAAAATTCAATAATGTTCATTAAATACATAAATGGAAAAATTAAAAATAAAGATTTTTCCCTTGTGATTTATTATATAGTGTTTTTGAAAAGCAAAGTTGAAGAAAGAAGTCATTATCTGGCAGAAAAGGTACTTCAGAAATGTTAATTAAATTGTATAGTCACAAGCAAGCCAGTGAGCAAGAAAAAAGGTTCCCTGCTTAGAATCAGAAGCCATATTTATTCTGGCTGGATGCTTAAAGGCGTGAAAAGATTATTTGAGATATTAAAGTAAAATTTAAATAAAGCACAGAGAGCAATATTGCTAGATACTTTTCTTTTCGGCTTGTACCAAATGAGCAAGAATAGAAAACCCCATTAGGAGGTCTGTTATAATTAAGAAGTCAGAAATGAGCACAGGGAGGTTTTTACAGGCACATCTGGGCACAATAACATTACGGAGTGATTACAGAAAGGGTGAAGTGGCACACAAGGAGCCCTTGTCCTTGTGGACTGATAGGAGCAAACGTCATTGGGAAACTCCCTGGGCTCCGGGTGAGTTGCTTCCCCTGCGGCAGAGCCTGACTCTGTAAGGACTCAGGGAGGGACCATGGCTGTAGGCATTGTGTCCAACCCTCCTCGCTGCCTGGCGTTGGAAGAGTGTAGTTCATAAATTATCAGATGGTCGTTGGGGAAACATGTTCCTCAGTGCTTCAAGTACATAAGGTTTCTGCACTCTGGCCACCAATGGCTGGGCTTGAAGCCAGAATCCTTTTGCTGTTGAAAAATAGTTTGCCTGTTTTATTTTGTTCTTCATAACCCTGGATTTTGAGGGCTGTGTTTCTTCTGTGAATCTAACACCTTGAGTGTTGATTCAAAAGGGCATATGAGAATTTTAGGTACATTTAAAAACAAAAAAACCCAACCCACAAATGAAAAAAGAAAACCCCAACTAATAACAAACCAAAACTTTGATTCCTGTAGCTCATGATAAAATTACATAGCTCTTTTGAAAGTGCATTCCCATCAGTGTAATGGGAGTGTAGTTTATTTCTTAGTATAACTGCAACACCCCCCAGCCCCACATTGCTTCATTCAGTACAGTTTCTAAGTAGCACTGAGCTCTACTTTAGGGAGAAAAACAAACCAAAACCTCTCTTTATATTGTACTTCAAAATGATTATTTATTTTAAAATGTTATATTAAAAGGACTCCTCAGAAGGGTTTTCAGCTGCTTCTGGACACCTGGTTAACATTAAGAACAGTTTACCAAAGAGTTTTGTGTAGGGATACAGAGCTTACTCTGAGAATTTAATCACATATTTTACCAGCCTTGTGTGGGTAGTTCAGCTGTGCACATGAATGTTCCTGAGAAGGATTATTGTAGTTCTCTCTAAGAAGGTACATAGCTTTCCTTTTTACATCACAGTGTTTTGTAGCACTTTTTAATAATAAATACTCCTCTTCTCTGAAGGTGCTGCTTCATACAGCTGGAGCTTTCAGATCAGCATCATTTATTGGCAGTGATTGCTTGTGCTGTGGTTTTAATAAAAAAAGTATCAGAGGATCATGTTCTAAAGTAAAACTGTATAGGTATATTCTGCACAGGCTCTTGTTTTCTAAAACTTGACATTTGTAGAAGTTATTTGAATAATTTCAATGAACTTACTGATCCATTCACAAGGACTGCTTGCCTCCTCTAATGTGAGTGGTATGTTTAACAAATCTGATGTGAAATAACTTTCAACCTAAAGAAACCAGTGCAGTAGTTGTTTTTTTTTTTTTTTCTGTAATGAACTGAGAGACTGTGTAACATTGTTCCTGTTCATTTTTGAACATCTTTTAGATAAGAGATGAAGGGGTCAAATTTTTCTTTTAGTTGTTTCTGCATACAAATGTTAACATTTATACATAGAATTGGTGTCAGTTTTGGCCATTATATTCCCAAAACTGCAGTCATGTATAAAGCTGGAAATTGGCAACAAAGTATGCAATGGCAGATTTCTGTTGTGGTAGTGATTGCTTGTAAAAGGAATATTTGGGGAGTATTTTGTTTGGCAGAACAAATTTGGATTTAAAAAATCTCAAACAACTAAATCTCTCTAACAACTTCCAACTTATTTTAATTTAGGTGATGGGAAATGTCCAATTAACTGGCACATGCATTTCATTCCCATTGCAGAGGCACAAACCGAGAATAAACAACAAATAATAACAAATAATGGTTTTTGACACAGTATGTAGAAGAAGAGAGGACAGAGAGAGAAGGGTCTGTTCTGTAGGCATTCTGAATGTCTTGTAAAGTTGGCTGGTTGGGATGGAACTGTACTATTGCTGTGAAAACTGAAGGACACAAGGTCATGAGTCCTGAACTGAATCGCATGCAGGTTAACAGACCCAGATGCATCCAACACTGTGACACAAAGTTGACACTTTGCACTTTTTTTTATAAATACAAAGCAAAATAGAGCTGATGAAGTGTCACAAATGATGCCTAAAATGAAATAAGGGTAGGTATCTAAAACCATCTGTAAAAGTCTTTGAAAATTTTTAATGATATTTCAAGCTCTACTAGTTTTTTGGTTTTTTCTTTTTATTTCTATAGATAAAAAGAATAAAATTGTGCATATTTTTAACTATCACTGTATAATTAAAAAGGTAAAACCAAAGCTACAGCTGATTTTGGTGTGGATAGCCAAAATAAAAATATATACAGCCAAAGTAAATTTTAAAAAAAGATGAGCTCACCTTTCTTTATTTTCGTTTTCTGATGCAGTTTGATTGTATTGCTGTGCTACTTAAACTGTTCTTGCTATCATAAAGAGGCATCATTCTGCAAAACTTGCTCTAGGCTTCACTGTTTCTAATTATTCTCCTCTTTTAAGAGATGTCACTAATATTTGTTCCTTTACTTTCTAGGGAGTTGAAGGCATTTTCAAAAATGTCTAGATAAAACCTAAATGTCATCTTCTCTAAGGTAGCTAAGTACCAAGTTCAGTGGGAGTTAAATGACTTATAGAAGACAGAAACACCCTAGGAGAGAGGGGCTTAAGTGCCTTTTCCTATCTCAAGGAAAAAAGAGACAAAGGTCTTCTATAATTCGTGTTTCATAGACACAGATGTGCTTTCAGTACAGTAATTGCAAGTCTGTAGAGTCTGACAGAACTTTGTTTGTAGCATAAAACTATAATGTCTCTCTTTTGAAAATAACCATAGTCAATAAGCCCCTGAATAATGTGCTCCATGCTCCAGGTGTTCTCCATTGGGATGATGTGTTCTTTGCTTGTTTGTGGGTATAGATGTAGTTAGGGGTGGAAAGGGTCTTTTCCCCTTTCTACCCTGCTGTGCTAGCAAGTTGTGATAGATCTTCAGGGGAAGTGTGCTGCAACCACAGCAGGGAAGGCTTGGGTTGCTAGCGAGCAGCTGTTTGCCTTGTCTCTTCCCCCGGCTACTTTTTGGGGACCTTTTTGGGATTGCAATCTAATACTGGCTCTATCCATGACGAAAAGACCACAGTTCCTTTATTTGTAGTGAAAGTTCTTCTGGCTCAAGTTGACCCTTGGTTGTCAGAGTGTCTAACACAGCCTTGATTCTGAGTATGACGTTAAGCTTTCTCTGCTGAAAAAAAAATACAAAGGTCTAATGTGGCACTATCTGTACTTAGAGGGGCCTTGCAGTTGCAGACCAAATGGAAGAAATAGCACTTAGCACGGCTGTAGGCTGTCCTGCAGGTTCCAGCAATACAGTATTTGGCTTTGACACAATTTTTCTCTAAATAGGTGAAGTGACAACAAACACCTTCAAAGCAGTTTGCTTTAAGTTCACTCTTTTCTGCTGAGTTTTAGGAGAGTGCCAGGAGGGGATATAGCGATCTACCTCTGGGGATTAATATGTTATATCACATCTGTCTGCCTAATGCAGAGGAATCTCTGGTAATGTCAAGTGCCTGACACTTCAAAGGAAGCTAGAAATCACCAGTCAAGATATTTATAGAGGCCTTCTATAGGGAAGTGTCTTAATGTCTCCAGATCAGTATCTGCCTTGGATCTGAAGCAGTACAAGTAATTCTGCTTTTATTATCCATTCCAGTGCCTCATTAGTCTTCTTTTTTTTTCTTTTTGTTCTGATTGGTCATATGAAATGTGCAGGAGGGCACTACTTGTAGGTAAGTTGACTCAGTGTCACATGTCAGTCACTGCAGAGAAAACTCAAGTGTAAAAGAAGAAGAGAGACAGACAAGCAGGGAAGAGCAAAGCAGGTCTCCTTCAGGGCAGGACAAGATACCTGTGTGGCCTCAGTACAGTGGGTCTTGAACTTCAGTTGTGTCATTGAACTGTGCCTGGGTGTCCAGGTCCAACCCAGGCAGTGGGAGATTTCAGCGTTTTCTGAACATATCCAGGTGGGCACAGCCAGGCAGGGTTAAGCGAGTCGAGATGTTTAAAGGTTGTAGTTCTCTGCTCCATGATGGGGGAATGTTTTGAGAGCAAGAGGCATTCACAGAGGTCTGGTAGGTGCTCTCTTGTCAAACTGCTTCAGAGAACAGGGAGAGTGTGTAGAGTGTGGAGAAAAGGGTAAGATGATTTTTTCAAGAATGGAATGGTCTATGTAGCGCTGGGTATGCTGGCATCAGCCAAACGTATCCTGGGCTACATCAAAAACAGTGTGGGCAACAGGTGATTCTGCCCCTCTACTCTGCTCTGGTGAGACCCTGCCTGCAGTGCTGGATCCAGCCCTGGGATCCCCAGCACAGGGAGGACATGGACCGCTCCAGAGGAGGGTCACCAAGTTGATTAGAGGGAGAGAGCACCTTTCCTATGAGGAAAGGCTGAGAATCAGGTTTGTTCAGACTGGAAAAGAGAAGGCTTTGGAATGACCTAATTGTGGCCTTCCAGTGCCTGAAGGGAGACTGTAAGAAAGACAGAGAGGAATTTTTTACAAGAGCGTTCAGTGACAGGACAAAGGCAAGAGGTAATGGCTTCAAACTGAAAGGGAGTATGTTTGGATCAAACATTAGGAAGAAATCCTTTACTATGAGGGTGGTGAGGCAGTTTTCCTGGAGAAGCTGTGGATGTCCGATCCCTGAAAGTGTTTAAGGCCAGGCTGGATGGGGCTCTGAGGAACCTGCTCTAGTGGAAGGTGTTCCGACTCATGGCAGGGGTGAACCAGATGATCTCTAAGATTCCTTCCAACACAAACCATTCAATGATTCTATGACCATTTATAGGATTTCTGTTACTTGTGCTGCTTAGGGTATAACTGTGCTGTGCAGGGCTGTACAGAGCAAAGAGGTGCAGGTTGTCTCCAAGGTCTCAAGGGCTGGAGCACTATAGATATGGTACTGTGATACTGGTCTCTTATACAGATTTCCTGCAGGATTTTAGTGAAATACTTGGCTCAAGGAGCAATTCAGGAAGCTCTCAGCACAGCACAGCTGGCTCTGCACCACCCTCTCTGTTGTGTTTGAGCTCCTGATTGAGGCCAGGCTAGAGCTGTCCTTTCCAGGACTGGTGGCTCTGCCTAGTTGTATGGTTTGCTGTGGATTTCAGATGAGGCCATAGGTAAGCAAGGTGGGAGTCTGATTAGTTTGGGACCAAGCCCCATGACAAGTACCAAATGAATGTAACAGGGCAAAAGCATCCCTAAAAACATGGTTGAGTTTTATACATTGGAGGGTGCTTTGCGTTTCCCTCTCACGGTGGTGCAGCACAGTCTCTACACAGCTGTGAGAAGTCTGTACTTTGGAGCAGTGCCAGTCCTGCTGCAGCACAGTTACAGGGCATTAAAATCCATGTGCATCTCTCTATCCAGATGTTCTTTCGCTTTACTTACATTGAAAATGTAGGCGATACAACGTAAAATGTATCTCTCTGCTGATGTAGATTTAGCACCATATCAAAATTTATTCTAGCAATTTAGTGCTCAGTGGGCATTTTAAATTCTTTCTGAAAGACTAATAATGATGCTGAGGTTGCCATGTCTGGAAAAACTGAAGATAGTTTTGGATTTGTGTTTGTACCAATTCAGAATGAGGTCAGCTTCTACTAGTTTTACAGTGTAGTGCAGTTGTGTTGTCTTTGAGGGTCTGCACATACCTGTGTTACTGCTCATTTTCTTCTGGAGTGGCTCCAGAAGCTGGTACTGTGATAGTAGCAGTGATACCACCCTGTAACCAAAATACCTTGTGCTGCATGATTTTTTTTAACTGAATCATGATACTTTCACAGTCTACAATTTGCCCTTACTTCAAAGGTTGTTTCTCATCCAACCTGGACTTCCAGAGGACTCAGTTTTTTATCTTGGGTTTCGTTTTGGCCAAGAAAAGGCCATCTTAGTATGTCTTTTTCTCTTCTGTATGTGGATATAGTTTTATGTATATGTTTTCTAACAAAAAGAAAACTTTTTATGTTGTAGTAATATTTTCTCAAAATGGCACTATCAATTATTAATCTTTTACCTGGTTTAGCTAGTGCAAAAAAAAGTATTATTTGTGTAAGACAGTAAGACAAAACACAAATACTTACAACTTGCGAAAATTTAGAACAAAACCAGAGCCTTCCTACCAATGAATTCTCAGCTTGGTGCTTGGACTGTAGTTCATGTGAAGGAGAAGCAGCTTTGCTTTTCTTACTCATACACCAGTGCACAGTACCATGTAGAGAGAGCCTCTGCCTGTGAGAGGTGAGGAGTACTGAATGTTTATTTTAGTGTTTAGGTGATGTGAATCTTATTGTCTTCTCTAAGGAGAAAGACTTGTAAACTTTATTCTCCTCTTTGCCTGCTGAACTTGTAGCTTTCAGGTCTCAATTATTTTCAGTTGTGTAAGCTTGCATCAATTCTGTAAGCTCACATCATTGTGATGCCATTCATTAATTTGTTTTTAATGAATTTGTACAGCTCACTGTTGTCTCATCTGAGGCTTTGTATCATTTTTTATGGCTGAGATGAAAACATGAGCTTGGTTTGAAGATAACCCTTATTTTAGGAGCGTCATCATTAATCCATTTGTCCTTTTTAGCTTTGTTTGCCTAAAAACTGCAATTAGGCATCCTTGAGAGGGAAAAAGTATTTCTTTTTAAAAAGAAAACTCCAAAATGAAATTTATCTTCTTGTGACCCACTTTGTCACTTTGAAATATAAATTTCTTGGGCCTCATCAATACAGATTTTTCCAGATGAATTAGTTCCTGTCATCTTTGTCTTCCTGGAAAGAACCTGGGTTTTCAATTCAGTGGCTGAACGCAGGGCATGGATGACTGATTGTGTGGTGGTGCTGTGCAGGATCTTACAGCCCATCATTTCTGGCAGACTTGGACACTACTGTCTTGCCATGCTAAATTGTGGGTTATCTACAGTTAATGCAGTGAATTAGGAAAAACAGGGTTGAAACTTGCTTCCCTTGGAGAAAAATTCTACAGCCTGTTCAGGTGCCCAAAATACAATTACATAAATTAATGTTTCTACACTGGAAATTCTTTATTCAAACTAAACAATAATGTTGCGTTTTAACCTTCTTTAATGCCTTAGCTGTCTGTGGTTAATTTATAAGTAGTTGGTTGAGACACAGGCTGTATGCTTGGATGACTAGACAAAATGCTGACATTTCTAAAGACACCTTTCAAGTGAAAACGTGGGTGTTTCTCTTGTCTTTTGAGTCTGACTTCCCTTTTTTTTTAGACTAACAGACTCACTTCAGATGAAGGACAAGGGTGTGTTTTGGTTAAATCACTGTAATACTGCTGAAAAAAAATTACTTTCTCTAGGGTAATGCTGAATATATAAATAAAAATAAGGCGGGCCTAAGCAACAATTTAAAATCTAACCTGGTTTTTGAGCTGAACAAAGCAAGAGCATACATAGTTGCTTATGGTGGTGGTACACTGCAATGGTTTAGTAATGAGACTTTTGTATAGGAAGTACTAATCTTCACATTTTCCTGAACCAGAGTCAACAAATATGTAATCATTAGTGTCTATACACAGCTCTATTACAAAATACAACGATTTTTCCCTGTCTGATCTGTCTCCTACTGAGTTAAGGAGGCAGTTTGTAAGGTCAGCATAAAAAATCCTCATGCATGATACATTTATTTAATGTTTTATTGCTAAAATCAACCTACATTTCTTAATTTTGTCAGTTTGCAGAAAGTATCCTGAATACAAGTCTTCTCTCCTCGGGTCTAATAGAAACAAATTCTGAGCTTCTCTTGTTTAACAACTGGGTAACCTCTTGCATCAAGATTAAACACTTTGTTTTGTCCCCAGGCAGTTGTATATTTATTACTCTTGAGGCAGTGGTATTTGAAATAAATAGAATTGAAAGATCCTGAGAAATGGTTTCTGAAACACATATATTGAGTTATTCTCTCCTATGTGAGCAGAAAATGCTTCTGATGCTTCTCCCTGCACCCTTGAAAAGGAAAATAGCTGATATAAAAATATCACATGATGGGGTGGTGAATAGGTAAGCATTTTTGCTCTTAGTGAGGATTTTTGCTGCTTATTGTCCTGAAAATAATTAGGTTATCTTTATGGAATATATTGCTATTCACTAAAGGTAACTT
Organism: Chiroxiphia lanceolata; assembly: GCF_009829145.1. Lineage (NCBI taxonomy): Eukaryota > Metazoa > Chordata > Aves > Passeriformes > Pipridae > Chiroxiphia > Chiroxiphia lanceolata. Next base: position 67,091,400 of record NC_045640.1, on the reverse strand, counting down.
AGGTAAGGGCATAATAAAGGACAAAATAAAATGGAAAAAAAATATCTCCTTTTCTACCCTAAAAAGGTACAATATTAAAAAAAAAAATCCATGGCTTGTAAATAGTCCTTAAAGACTTCTTAAGATTCAGATATATTTTAGGCTGGTGACAGGGCTTATTCCTTCTTCCGGATCAAAATAACAAATGCTCACTAAGAGAAAAAGTTCTTTTATGTTATAACGGAAACAATTTCCATATAGCTTTTGTGTGCGTGTACACATATTCATAAAATATGGATTAGCAGCACTAGGTATTCAGCTAAGTAAATATTCATAAAATAAAGGTGGAACTGATATGCATTTCCCAATAGAGAGTTATAAGCATATTTTGATTTCATAGTAAAAAATACGGGGAAAAAAAGCACTTTCTTTTGTCTGGACATTTTTTATTCCTCATTCTCATTGTGTTGATCCTGCTGGAAAAGACTTTCTTTCCTGAAATTTTGAATATACAGTATTGCTAATATTGTTAAATGTGGAAGCATAAGGCATATTGCTTAAAACATGAAATAAAAAGAATCCAAATTGTCTTTTTTTCTTTGCATTCTCACTTATGTCTTTGGGGTACATTAAAGTTGCATGTTTAAGTTTGTCTTTATAACTATAAGAGGTAGATATTCCTTTTTTAAATAAAATCCTAAATTCTCAGAAGTGTGGGATCTGGGCCCTTTTTAGCAATATGTGCTAACAAGTATTGGAAGACTCAATAAATAAATGAATGTTTGTGTATTGTTGCTTTTTGCAACACTGAAACTTCTAATTTATTTTGAATAGTTACTGTCACTCACTATATAATGGCTTTTTTGGTACCTCTTACTGATGATTCACTATTAACTCTGATTTATGCTGAATTTAAGGAAATAAGATATATGCTGCAGTCCTGAACTGCATACTTATAGGTATGCCTGAGAGCTTTCTTTGCAGTACAAAGATAATTTAGAATAATAAAATGGAATTGTTTTTTAATAAACCCAAGATTAAGTGGATGTTCTAAAGCTTTACCTGAGAGATCTCAAGAATGGCCCTGTTTCAAGCAGCCCGTTGAATCCGGGAAAAATTACATGTTGGTATCCAAACAGGCAAAGTTTTAATAAAATCAACTCTTTGAAGTAAAACAGAATGAAAATAGATTTTTTTGTTACATTTAGTGTCTAAAGAGTTGGCTTAAGCCCCTGATTTTTAGAAACAAAATTATTAAAACCCAATATTGAAAAATATGTGTTCCTAGAATTAGTTTTTAATATAATAATGGTTTGGGTTGTGTCTTGGTCTTTACCTGAATTTCTGTTGATATTGCTTCTTTGTTTCTGTTGGGTCTGTTCATTAAAAACTATTTCATCCCCTTCTTCTGTTTTACCCCTTTGCTTGGGTCAGTTGTATCTGGCAGCCTCCAAGCTTAGAATACGGGCTTAATTGTGCACGTATGGAGCAGGCAGCTCACATCCTCATCCCTCACTTCTCTTTTGATGTTTTGTTCTTTGAACATAAAAAGTTCTTTCCAACGGCGGCCATATTTTGGACAGTCAGGGAGATGGGGTGAGCCAATAAATAGTTATGTATTTAAAAGAGGTTTTATTATTTCAGAGCTGTTAGAAAAAAGATGACCATTGTCTTGTAGCTTGAAATTTTTTTCTAAATTACATCTTCAACTGGATGCCACTGATCATTTCCACACACTGAATAAACTAGAATCACCATATAGTGTGGCAGCAATCTCCACTAACACAGCTTGTTGATACCTGCTTGTTGAAGTCTATTATTTAAAATAATTCCTTTGGCTTTGTCAATGTTTACACAGGCCAGCATCATTAATGTTGACTTAGGGTTATCTCTGTGTTCCATAACTAGAATACAGAACATTTTTATCGATTTCTTAGCCACTCTCTTCTACTTTACTATCACTAAATGAATTTTGATTCATAAAAGAAAAACCCTGGGAGTCAAATGTCAGCTATTATCCAATATATTGGTCTCTGCTGCAAGTAAAATAGCCTGCATCTCATCTTGAAAATATAATGTATATGTCTTCTCTGAAAGAATTTCAATAAAATATTGATGTAACTACTTTTTTTGTTTTATATGATGAGGTGTTTTGAAGATACGGATGAGAACACAAAACAAAGCCTGGAGTCATCCTGTATCTTGTTTTGAGGATTTTGGAGCTTTTCATTGGGCATTAATAGTCATAAAATGTTGGTGTTTTATTTGTGCTAATAAGAAAATAGTCTTTGGTATTGTCTTAAGTGATCTGTCTTAGTAGATTTTGTGCTGAGAGTTATGATCAAGCCAAACCAAGCCTAGTAACAACCAAAACTGTACACACTCCTCTGGATACCACATTGCTTATTTACATCCCATTCAGGTGCCTTGTTTTTAAAGAATGTGTTTCTACACAATGCTTTTAATTTTTACTGCTAAATGTGTGTCTAGGTAATATGTGTAATTAGATTGTTTTGTTTTGTTTAAAGGCAAGTTTGTAATTCTATACACAATCTAATATGATTTTCTCTTTATACCTCCCAACCTGAAAACAGATAAATAAAGGTAGCTTGTAACAAGAAGGCTGGTGCCACCTGGAAAATTTGGACACCATAGGAGTTAGAAAAATATTGGTTTACAGGGACTTGAGCACTTGCAAACAGATGCATTGGAATTTATGTGATTTTTATTTTTTTTTTAATTTTGATTGTGTTTTTTTTCATTTTGACTCAAATAGAATAAAAATTATTGTAATCCCGGGGCATTTAGGATTCTTTGGGGATGGGTCATGATGATATGGGGTAGTATAGCTGTAAATTTTTATTGAAAATGGTATATGCTCATTTCATCTACCGTAGTGACATTTTACCAGCTATTGGCTCACAGGAGAGAGAGTGAAGAGAGATGTTTACCAAACAGATACCCTCAGGGACGCTGACAGAGTCAGCAATAGATTTATGACCTTCTGCCCACAATGCTTTGGATGCAGCCCAGGACATGTCTGGTTTCTGGGCTGTGAGCTCACGTTGCAGCTCCTGTCCAGCCTCTCACTCACCAGCATCCCCAAGTCCCTCTCAGCAGGGCTGCTCTCAATCTGTTCATCCACCAGCCTGGATCAACAGCCAGGGTTGCCCCAACCCAGGTGCAGCACCCTGCACTTGGTCTTGTTAAACCTCATGAGATCCCGTGGGCCCATTTCTCAGGCTTGTCCAGGTTATCCTTCAGGTGTGTCAATCACACCACTCAGCTTGTGTCATGAGCAAATTTGCTGAGGGTGCCCTCGATCCCTTCATCTGCGTCATTAATGAAGATATTCAATAACACTGGTCCCTGAGGGACACCACTTGTCACTGATGTCCATTGGGACTCCGAGCCATTGACTACAGTCCTCCAGATGTGACTGTCCAACCACTTTCTTATGCACCTAGCAGTCAATTCATCAAATCCATCTCTCTTCAATTCAGAGAGAAGGAGCTTGTTGGGGACCATGTCCAAGGCTTTGCAGGAATCCAGATAAATGACATCTTTAACCCTTCCCTTGTCCGCTGGTGTAGTCACCCCATCACAGAAGGCCACTTGGTTGGTCAGGCAAGACTTGTCATTGATGAAGCCTTGCTGGATGTCCTCAATCACCTCCCTGTTCTTCATGTGCCTTAGCAGAGCTTCTAGGAGGATCTGTTCCATGATCTTCCCAGGCACAGAGGTGAGGCTAACAGGTTGGTAGTTCTCAGGGTCCTCCTTTGGACCCTTTTTAAAGATGGGTGCAATGTTTCCCCTTTTCCAGTCACCTGGGACTTCAGCTGGCATAAATCAGGTGACTGTACTTCAGTCTTTTAATTCTTTTGCAAAAAGCAAAGGCAAAATGTCTGATTTTCATGGAACAAATGAAAAAATTATGGTCACTAACATTGCAGTGAATATTAAATGGATATATAATAACTGAACATTAGGAAACAATTAGAAAAAGTGTCTAGACATTAGTAATTCATGTACTGTTCATTGTACCAACATTGATCATGTGAAGGAAGTGTGATGTTAGTTACATTTTAACCATTCAGTGTTGAAGAAGGACTAATTATTTTCAAATAGAGATGGGAAGGATCCAGTTTAATAATAAAATCATGGAATGTCCAATTTACTCCACAGTGTTTTCACAGGAAACATGTCTGCCAATACTGGTAGGACAGTGGACAAAATCACAGCAATTTTTCGTTTCAACTCTTACAGAGAAGGTAGACATACATTCTAGTCCCCCCTGAAGATAGAAGTTGCACATTCCTCCTTGGAAAGTCGTCTCTGACCTTCCACAGATGTATTCCTGAGAGTAAACCTGAAAGTTAAAACCTTCTTCATAGGAAAGGATTTCTTCTTGGGCGGAGGATGTATGTAGAGGTTCAGATAAAGAGCTCAGGGATTTAGAGCTCGGTGGAACAGTTGTGAATTAGAAAAGCAGATACTGAAATACTTCATGGTCAAGCTGACCAACTCCCAGGCTCATTTGGATGTTTTGTAAGCGATAGCTGCTTGATGTTTGTTCTCCAGGCAAAGAACCTCATAAATGCCTACAAACGAAGAGGTGGATCTCTAGGGACTTCTCTGTTATCCAGGTGGAGTTCTGTGAGCTTTTCTTCCTGAACTGGGACCCTTTTGAGGGACTTGGCAGGCATGCTTTGGAAATAGCATATGTCTCTCTTGTTTGTGTATTTTGCCATAACTTGTGGTTTAGGAGACCTCAGATCAGTTATAATGATACGATCAAAACACAGGACAGCTGCACAATCAGAATTGCAGAGCTAAATCTGGGATGATTTAAGTGGTGATTTCACTTTGAAGTGCTTGTGAAAAGCTTAAGAACATGGGTCCATATGAGTGTAAACAAAGCCCACTGTAGCTTTTTGGCTTCCTATTTCTCTGGCCACATTCCATGTTAGAGGAAGGTAAAAATCAACTTGTAAGCCACAGTAAAATTCACTTACTTAGAATTGTGTCAAGTTTACTTTGGTTTATTGTCTCTTCTGTAGCCTGTGAGTTTGGTTTATTTATGTTATTCAGGGGCAAAAGTAACACCTGTTTTCTGTGGTGGATTGGTTGATTTAAATTCACAGAAACCACAACATGTTCTTCCTTCAGTATTAGACTCCAAGTGGATGTTTCTTATTATATTGTCTTCCTTAGTTTTATATAGTATTGATGAAATTGAAAATCAGTGACCTGACAAAAACAAAATAATACGGCATGAAAATTGCTACCATGATTTCATGCTGTGTTAATGCAAGGATGTCATTCCCGCTTCAGAATAATAACAGTGTTTTGCTTCTGAGCTTACAGCATCTCTCTCTGTCCCTCTCTTCCTCTGCCCAACCTCCCTTTTCCTTTCTAAAGCAGCGTTGATGCCACAGTGAAATTGTCTTTAATCACATCTCTTGGCTGTTTGTTAGAGAATAACCACTGCTAACAGTTAAGTTTTTGAAATAGACAGTGGAATCTCTGTATTCCATAAGCATATGCCAAAATGCAGAAAGAATCAGGCTTAACAGGCACCATAACATGGCTAATTGCAGAATCTGGGACTTTTTTAGTCATTCTGCCTCAAAGAACCATGATCCAGGCTGCTTGGCAGCACTCTTCGAATTCCCACAGGGCACTGTTTGTCCTGGAATATGCAGAAGTGTTATTTGCTCTCTGTCTCAACAATTCCTGTTATCCTACAGGTCCCAGAAAAAATTCAGGGAAAAAAACCCAAATTCTGATTAACATACTCACTGAACTTGCAATAGTGTGATCAAGTTTCATATCTTAACTGATTAGAGACCACCTTATCCAACCTTCCCAGCTTGTGAATGATTGTAGAGCCTACAAAATTTGATGTAAAAATTTTAAGTTTTATATCAAAGGTTAGAAGGCACTGGGCAAATTCTGCCACACGGGAAGAATGTCTTTCAGATCGCAGGTACTTGTTCAGACTCTGCCCTCTCTGTTCAGTGAGGGAAGGAGCAAATACTAAGTCCCAAGCTAAAGGCCAGCATTAGCACCAACCCCACTTTGTTTTGTCTGCCTCTCTGTCTCTTCATTGCTTGTAGAAGAGGGTGAGCCTGGCTGTCACGTGTGTACGGAATGAAATGGTCATCTCTACTGTACTTCATGGTGGAGAAGGAATGGGAACAGAAGGAAACAGAACACTGTGCCCTCTTCTCATGCTCTACCTGACTGACTTGTCAGAATAGAGGTCAATTTAAACAAACAAAAACAGTAGATAGATTATTGCATTTAAGGCAGTGAGCTGAAGGACTGCTGATATAAAAGTCTCTCTGTCTGTATAGTTGATTTTCAGCTGAAGCATTCACCCACACTACCTGAGGTCTGAACCGGTTCAGATTCTCTTCTCACAAACAAGGAGTTTCCTTGACCTCGTATATCTTGGTTATTTTAGGCAGAAAACAATTTATGATTGAGCAAGCCAGAGAGAAAATACATGTGAGCCTGAGGTTTAATGGTTTGTATTCACCTGAGGGTTCCAGTTTCCATGCTAAAGACAGCTTCAGCTCTAATGTCAGCTTTTGGCACAGGGATTTGAAGTTCTTTTCCTGGCTAGGTGGCTGATAAGCTGCAGAATTCTCCAGTTTAGCACTGTTCTCTGTAATTCCATAGCCTCCATAAGGAGGATGGGAAATGTCCTGATGGATATGCTAACCTACCTCTTTAAAGACAGATAGGAATATGGGGTTGAGTTCTCTGAGAATAAGAAATAATTCAAGTAGCCTGGACGAGTGTTCATACTGTGCACTGTTTTGTGGGGGTGAATAAGAGGTACCTCATCCTGTAGCTTACTTAAAAAAACAAGGACAACCTCTCTTTTATTTTGAAAGAGGTAACACTGGTCACTTCTTAGTTAAGACTGAGGTTTTTGTGAGCTCACACTTCTGTTCTGGATGTTTCTTATTAGTAAATTGAAATGATTCTTTACTGAACAGACCAGATCTTCTCACCAGCCTGGTTGTCATTCTGTCATGTTCTCTTCTAGAACAATGTTGAAAATTTTCAATCTCTATCTGACAGTACTAGGACAAATATGAAAGAGGTGATAAAGGAAAAAAGTCTCCTTCCAAAAGAAAATTTCTATTTGCTGAATTAATTTTATTTTGTAACCAAGTGCTTGAAATCCATTGCTAACTTTTGTTTGCCTTTGAGGGTGCTGGAAGCTCTGTGTGCTTTGTGTTGCTAACGATGTGTTGTGTGCCTCAGTTTTAGGTTTGTTTCTTAAACTGCTCTTGTTTGTTGCCACTGTTTTTTCTGTTTGTTTAGCATCTTTTGTTTGTTTTCCTCCCCTGCTGCCTTTCTGTCCTTGCAGCTCTCTGTGGGTTTTTGCTATGAACTGCCCATCTGATGGGTTTCCTGCTGACTTTACTTGATTGCTGGAGCTCCAGCAGTAGCTGCACTGAGCACTGGAGCACCATCCGAGGGCTCCACGCTGTCTAGTGGGAGGCCAGGTACTCCAGCCACTCAGCTCCAATGTCTGATTTAGTCCATCAGCCAGCAGTATTGAAGGGATCCTCTGAGACTGGCTGGTATCAGCCAGACTTTGGATGAAAGGAATTTTTTGGTCTGTTCTTTCATTTTTACATATGTGTGCCGGAGGATCCTCTAAGTGTGGTTATTTAGTGATTTGGATTTTGTTGTTACAGCAATATAGGAGATTGCTGTAACTTCAAATGAAGGTGTGCTAACCTAAGTACAGGAATGTTATGGTAGCACCTTGGTTGATTTGTTTTTTTTCTAAAATGTGATGAGGGTTTTTTTGTGAAAAATGTTTTTTTTCACCACAGATAGAATGTTTTCTGTGAACATGCTTTGTTCATAATTACTTGTTCTGAAAAACAAATTTTTATTCCTCATGGAAGCATGAGGCGAAAAAAGAAGTATAGAGTTTAACATTCTTTATGATAGAATTTAAATTTACTATAAAATTAAACCTTGCAATGGAATTACATAAATCGATTTATATCCTTTGTGAAGGTATTAATTCAGTATTGCATCTTCTTGAATTTTGAAGAGATTTTTTAGTATAAGGATATATATAGGCTAACAGTTAACACTGCCAGAGATAAAAGTCAAAAGATGTGTTTTATATGATAAACTTGCTAATACATTTAATCAATATAATTGTGTTTTACGAATATGGAGGGACAAGAGCTGCCCACATGCTGTATGAAGACCAAGCAATAGTATCCAACTAAGCAGTGTAAGCAAAGTAGGAAGGAGATGGAACAAAAAATAATGACAAATACAGCGATTAATTGCAGGTATTATACCAGTACACTTGCATTTTGATTTTTGACATTTCTTTTTCACTTCTTTTTATCATGGGAGAGGGCTTTTTTAAAGCTTACAGAGTTTTGAAAATATTTTAATGAAATGTTTAAGGGAGGATTTTTTAGTCATCAAGAGGAAAGGTGAGATCATAAAGAGAAAGGGCATGGTGAGTAGAGGAAGAGGGAGAGCTGGAAGATGGTGCAGGAGGAAGGTGGGGTGAGAGTGAGAGTGGGGGCAGTGGGAGGAAAATATCCTGCAGGTTTTGTTCTTTGTAAGAAAGTGTGAGGTCAGGGAGATAAAGGGTAGTCTGAATGGTTCCTATTTTCTTCCTTTTCCACCAGGGAACTCTTAAAACTCCCTCTGTGTCTATGCAGTGGCTCTACAATGGTCATGTTCATACCTCCTTCGTTTCTGAGAAATCAAACCTACACCTAGATGCAGATTTCAGACTCTGTGGTTGGATCATTTTTTATTTCTTGGTGATAGTAGTTTTCTTCCCGATAATTTACAATTCTTCCACATCTAGGGATGCAAAAAGAATACCTTTTCTAATGCCAGATTAAGTGCTAAAAAAAATTCACATTTAGAACCAGGTGGGGAACTGTGAAGCGCACAGATGGTTCCAAAGAGAAGCGGTGAAGTTTTAATTAATTTTTTTTGTTTCTATGTAATTTGTCTTTTAATTCAAATGTAAGAATAGGTTGTACTCAAATACACTGTGAACAGAATGGGTAATTTCACATTTGGAAGAAAAAAATCAGATTAAAAAATGGTGTGTATTATTTAATGGGCTTAATTCATTATTGAAACAATGTGTCTTGAAATGTGGTTATTTGTTGCTGGAACCCTATATTGCACCTGGATATCCTCCTAAAAGAAACAGCAGTTGAACCAGAATATTTTGGTTTGGTGTAGAATTTCTCAGATTTTAGGGGAATTCTATAGAAGCAGTCAGACCAGATGAACTCATTTGTACTTTCTGTCTTTAATTCCTGAAGGCACACTGTGCAACAGCTTTCCAAGTCAGTTGTAACAATTAAATTAGGCCACTGAGTCCCTAAATCAAGTGCTCCAGGCCAGACTGGAGGCAGAGGTTGCCCTCCCATTTTTCCCAAGGCTTCCTGAGCTGTGGGAAGGTGAAAAGCTGGGAGCACTTCACCTCTGTCTGTGGCACCGTGCATCAGCTGCAAAGGGAACTTGTCTGCATAGGCTCACATCAGCTGTGAGGTAAACTATCTGCATAGCCAAGAGTAGGTTTTTGTTTTTCATATGTTATGTTGCTTTAGGGGCAACTGCAAGTGGTGCTTTCCAAGAACACACATCAGTGGTTTTCCAAAAGCCTTCCAGAGATCCGAACTGATCTACACAGTATATACCACCTCCTTGTGGTATCCCTATGGATAGGGGCTGCTTTTCTACTTCTCTTGCTTCCTCTTATTAAACAGGATGTGTTCAGAGAAGGTTAATCCAGAAAAAAACATGTATTTCCCAGACACAGGAATGCCAATTTCGGCCAGTTATCAACACAGGATTTAAATAACAAGCAGAAAATTCTTCCTACTTAAGATCTGGAAGGTACTCAGTAGTAATTCTTTGGAGGTGCAGGCTGGTCACAGTAAATGGCAAAGTAGTAAATCTGCTCCAGGTTTTGCTTTAGGTTGGAGAAAAAGCCATAATTCTACTTCTTTATTGCTTGGTTTGCTCTTGCTAATTGTTGTGCAATTACTGAATTAAGAAGGTAAGATAAAATTATAAAAAACTATATATAATAGATATCAGTACGAATTAGTATAGTGCAAAGTGCTTATCTCAGTAGGTGTTTGTTCATTTGCTTTGTTGCTGTTGGAATACATGTGCAGTGATACAATACTTTGTGAAACAAAAGTACTTTTATGAAAACAAAAATACAAGATATTTTACTCTGATTTATTCCATTTTAGGAATTAGAGAAATTAAGCTTCCTCTTCCTTTTAATTATATTTTACGGAGAAACAGTAATCTCTTAATCTCTATAAAGCTGCTCTCTTTTAGTTTACCCATTTTGGCATTTGCTGACATGGAGCCTTCGGAGCCTGCAGTTGGAACTGCACTCTGCAGCTCGGAGGGGTGTGCTCAGAAAGCAAAGGCCAAATTTTGCCTACATGTGTGCAGCTTGTTTTGACTCCAGGGCAGGCGATCTGCACTCGGGCTACACAATAAATTGATTTGTCAGTTCAGTGACTGACTTAAAAATAAATAAATTAAAATGGTCCCAGTTGACAAGAAACAGATCTCTCTTCAGTCCTCCCCATTTTTTTTTTTCCAACTAATCAAAGCAAGATGCTTTGTTCAACCAAAAAATGCATTTCCAGACATTTTAGATAAAACAAAAGCTAGATTTTCAGGAGGATATAGATGCCATCACAAAACAGGTGCTGCAGTTTTCTTATGTATATTGGATCAGAAACAGTTCAAATCTCTACTAATTTTAAGGAGATCCGCTTTTTTTCCCCTCACCTAACTTGGAAGAAAATCTCCTAACTATGGAGCTATATGCTCCTACAGAATGTTGTGTTTTTTGGTTGGAACAGCTTGGTTATGTGTAAAATGCTTAAGCACCTATTTTGGTTAGCAGTACAAAAAGTAACTCTATAGCCTCCTGCTAAGAATACTGTGGGGATGTCCACGTTCCTGTGTTAATGAATCTAAGTGCTCAATAGAAAAAATGAGAGACTGAGGGGCCACCAGCCCACAATACTTTATTGCTTTGTGTCTAAGGTATTTTCCTAAATGCATGTTTTGTTTCAGTGAGAGATTAGATTTGAATCTGAATCTCTGACAGCCCATCCTAATTGTTGGGCTGCAAGGCTCCTTTTTTGTGCAAAATACTGTGAAACTAAAAATTGTTAAAATACTGTGGGAAAATAAGAAGCAGCAAATTACTCTCTGCAACCACTGGAAAAGAGGTTATAGTGAGTGGAGGTTGGTCTCTTCTCCCAGCTAACAGGTGATACGATGACATGAAAGAGCCTCAAGTTGCACTGGGAGGTTTAGATTGGATATGAGGAAAAAATTCTTCTCTGAAAGGGTTGTCAGGCATTGGATCAGGCTCCCCAGGGAAGTGGTTGAGTCACCATCCCTGCAGATATTTAAAAGACATGTAGATGTGGCACTTAGGGCCATGGTTTAGTGGTGGGCTTGGCCGTGCTGGGTTAAAGATCTTTTCCAACCTAAAGAATGCAGTGATTCTCTGAACTAATTGTTGGTATGATTGGAGATTTTGTTTCTTTTTTTATCATTTATTGGAAGTTACTCAGTGTGATTGTTCCACAGTTATTTTTGGAGGAAGAAGTGTTTCCTTTAAAAATAATTAATGCAAACCTAGAAGATAGATTTTACCTTTTGTTCCAAAATCTAGTCTGCAAATACGTGAGTGTGCAGTCAAGCAGCTGCAGTGAGATCCTCACTTCACATGGGTGACAATGTAGGCATCTTTCCTGTCATATTTCACCTTATTTCTGTGTGCCCTACAGTGGGGAATAGAAGGTAGGTAGGATCTTTGCAGAAGAGACATCAAAACCTGGCAAAAAAGAAAAGGGTCATAACCAGAATCAGTGGACACTTGGCATTTCTTTCTGTGATGCTAATAGAAATCTACTCAAGCATTAAGGCAACCCAGAGGAAATGATCAGAGCTCAGGAAAATATCACAACATATGATTCAGCCAACCCTGTTACAAATGAAACATGTTTAGTTCAGCTGTCATATGAGTCTCATCATACATTGTCAATTATTCTGTATCTCATAATCTTAGATGCTTGCTGCTATTTGCAGCAGGTAGTGTGATTCTATAAACCCGACACTTCTTAAAAGAGAAAGCCTCTAGGTCTCTGTTAATTAGGCAATATATGTGAATAGTGCTGCTGTTTGACCAAAAATGTAAAACATTTTGTGGACTTACCTTGATTTTCCATCTCCTTGAGTTTAGAAAGGAAAAGAAATATAGCTTCCAGTCTGAGTGTTTAATATATTTGAAATGCATTTTGAAACTTTTTTTGGTCATGAAAATGACATTATTTTGCTTTATTATATGTTTAGAATGCAGAAATTTTAATCTTTTCAGAATTCTGCACTTACTTTTCAGAAGCTATTTTCCCTTCTATATGCAGTAAGCAGACACCCTATGTCTCTTAAAGTAATACTCTTGTAAAAAATTGTGAGAATTAGCTCTGGAAAATATTTTTTAAACTAAACTTCATCACTAAAGACAATTATATAATTGGTTGTACAGAGACCATGCCTTTATCCACGCCCTTCCTGAGACAAGTTAGTGTAAAATGTTACCTGTCTGGTCTGATGTAATGACTTGAAGTGAATGGACAAGATATTGTGATTTCAATCTCCTTTTGAGAATCCCTCTCACCATTTTTCAGTCACTTCTAGTGTCTGGAATGGTATTTTTAAATAGCTTCTGAACTGTGCTGTTTAACATTGACATTTCACTCAGTTTGGACAATTTTCCTTTGTGTGACAGTTAATTTAAACCTCCTGCTTCTCTTCTAGCATAATTTTCCCACTATCCAGGTGGGCAGCCTCTCACCTGAAGCCACCAGCCAGTTGTTTACACTTGCTGAAGAAATCTAATGATAAGACCTTGAATAATTTATCTGCTTGCATTTTTCCAGAAGCTGTATAACCAATATTTGGCCTTGAAAGACAATGGTATAGGGAAAAGCATTGTTGGGAATGTTCAGCTCCTCATGACAGACGTAGTGCTTCACTGTGTGAGTCTGTGGGGCCAGGTACTGGATTTTTGCATGGCATCCTGAAGTGGTACTGTCTGCTTGCACTGGGTGAAAAATGGCTCAAAAAAGATAATAAGGTCTTCCTCTTTGAGTTGCCTTGGCTGTGTTGGTCCACACACCTTTTCCTCACTTCCAGAAGGATCGGGGGAAGAGGAGCTTAGGAATTCATTTCAGAACAGAACTTCAGTCAGCTTGTGACTGTACCCCAGTAATGTGTGTTTAGGGACACATGGGTTAAATTTTTGTTATTCTTTGAGCGGGAAAGTAGAAGAAAGCTGGTTGAGTTTTTGTAAAGATAGTAATTTTTAAAGAATACTCTTTGTCTGAGTCATGCAAAATCCCAGTGATTCACCACTGTGAGTAGATTTGTCTAAAAATTAACTAAAATGTTCAGATATGTGTTGTTACTTCCAATTCTGTCTCCAGTTTTTGAGAAATGTACTTTATTCTGCTAACCATATTCCTTCCTATACTTGGTAGACCTTTTTATTTTTTATTTTTTTTTCCCTCTTTGTGTATGTACCTATTTGCAAATGCTCAGTAGACTAATTAAGGTTTCTGAAGGTTTAGCCTCGTCTTATAAAGTAGATTCTGAGACTTGCCATGGTGTTAGCTCAGTAGGCTTCAGGGAAGGGTTCCAGAAAAGATTGTGTAATATTGCCAAGCAGGGCTTTGCTGTTGAGATTACTTATCCTGCAGGGCTTAGGTCAATGTTATTGTGACAGGGGAGATCTAATCCCGTGGGGGAGTGTTTTCATTACAGGGTTTTAAAATAAATTTTATCACCTGAATCTAAAAAGAATTGTACTGACTGTATTTTATTTAATTGTTCTTTAAATTGTGAAAGAAAACTATATTTTCAATTAATTGTCAAACAAAAGCAAGGTCTATACTTTGCTTATAACTGGGCACATTGTAATGATTCTGCGTCAACAGAGAATATTTTCCTATTTTCATAAAAAGGAAACATGTTTCTGAGGTAATTGCAGAATGGGAACCATCCCACCTTAGTAATTTCAAATGAGATGCAAGAAACTCATAGCAGCTTAGTTCAGCCAGATCTTACTCTCCTTGACGTCACGGTGTGATGCCATCAAGCAGTGCTAGCTTCTGATGCTGCATCTTTGATAAAATGAAAACAATTTAAAATGCCACTGATCTCACCTCACAGAACTATTGCTACTTCTCCTTCTTCAGATTTTGCACCCTAGCTGTGGAATACTTACTATTTTCTTAGAAGAGCTTCTAATTACCTTCTATTCATGTTAGTTGCTGAGCAGCTTGGCCTGGACCTGGCTCACAGCAGAACTCAAGCTTGCCCACATTGGCTGGCACTGGGCAAAGAGAGATAGGATTCTTTAATGGGTTTGCAGTACTCAAAAATGATAGAGGGGGGAGTAGTTTATATTTTTGTGCTTGTTAGTTGTCCAGATAGTGGATGACATCATTAGCCTGTGTTTGGGCCAAATACACAGTGTAGGCATACCCCAGAGTGAAGATTTGTGCCAAAATTACACCCTTGCCTATAGCATTGACCAGATTTAAAAATACACATCTACATCAGAATAAAAAAAACTAAAAGGGAAAAAAGGAAAGGAAAAAAGAAATCCTCTTATATTGTATAATAATGAAGAGCTGTATCAAAATCCATAAATTAGGCACAACTTTAAAATCACATATAATTTCAATTACAGCCATCTGTTTCTCCTTAGGAAGAATGAAGTGAGGTCAACAACTAAACATTTTATAGTCATAAAGATTCTGGGATGCTTTTTAAGCTATATACATATGTGATTTGTAAGAAACCTATTTATATGTAAAATTTCTCATTTGAACATTCATTTCTTTTATTATGCAAACATCAAGTTTTTTGGAAGCTACAGGCTTCGAACTGAAGTGAATACACATATTTCAGCCTCATGTTATTGCCTTAATTTTTTTTGATTTTAACCCCCGATGTTTCTCGCATCATGAAGAAAAATATCTGTTTAACTTTCAAATGTATAGATAGTAGAGAATAGATGGGGCATAGATTTTCCTTAAGAAAAGTATGTAAAAGGTTTCTGACCTCTTTACCAAAAATAAAAGTTAAAGCCTTAACAGAGGTTTTTGAGAGAAGATTGGCAAGGGAGGAACGTTATATGCTGGGACTCAAGGTAAAAAAATTTTTAAATCTTTGAATTTAATGTAATCATTTATTTGAGTGGCACTTACTTTCCTTCTCTCCCCCAGTGCTGTTCATAGCATTGAATAGAGACCAGTTCATTCAGCTGTGACTGTCTTGTTATGCCTCTGATGAGGGTTACGTCCAAGATGTGGCATGTATCATTTTCCAAGTGATGTTAATAAAGTTGGTGACTTTACTGATAAGGTTTTTAGTAATACAAAATAAAATGGAAATGAATTTTACATTCATTCTAAATGTATGATATAATGTATTGACCGTCTTTGAGCCAGCAGACTTTTTGAATTCCTCAAATATGAAAAGGTGAACAAAGCCTTAAGTAAGCTTGTCCAACAATAAATCAAACAAGAAAGCAGAATCACTTGGAATACATAATCATAAAACCTTCATGCATAAAATATAAAGCAAAATACTGACCTAAATGGTTAATAACAGGAAAAGTCTGTTAATACCTGTTGTATAAACCCCTAATCTTTACAGTTGTTAACAGAAACTGGAGTGCATGCATAAAAAACTCTGTTCATAGCAAAGCTGTTATCCACATCAATCAAGATAATCCCACAGTAAAACCTTGCTAAAGAGGAAATGTGGCATGTTTGGATAATGTCAATGATTAGAAAACATGTCCCAGAAAATGCCATGTAAAGCAAGTTTAAATATTAATGCACACTTCCCTAGCCCTTTTCAAACTGAGTTTCAAATTATTTACATGGACCTCAAGGGCCGGACTCTGATTTCAGTTCCAGATGTGAAACAAACAGAAGTTCCTGTGTACTTGAAAGCAAGTGTAATTCTGTGCTGTAAAACTTCACATCTGTTTTTTTCACAAAATTTGAATTCTCAGTCTGAACAAGGGTAAATTGAGTCACAGAACAGGGGCATGATTTACTCAATGTGAACATAGTGAACCACAGCACATAACAAACCTTGATCTCTCTTATTATCGCTTCCTCCTTCATGGCTCAAGGAAACATGCTGCTGGTTCAAATTCATTCTGTCTTAGACTGACAATGTATTTGATCATAACTCATCAGGGAGGACAATTTTATGCTTTAGACCACACTATAAATTAAATCCCTGGAAGATTTTCATAGGGTGTATAGTATGTTCTGGAGACATCATTGAAAAAGACAGAATTACACACTAAACCTCTGTGAACAATCATGTCCTTATTTTCTACTCTAGATGGATGGTAATTGAATATGATTTGCACTTGCAGGTTGGCACTTGTGGACTGCTAATCACTTGGGAAAATACAACACATTGAGCTCTCAAGTGCTGTTCTGCTATTGTTTCTCAGGGCAATCAAAGAATTGGCTCTCCTGATGTGCTTATGAGGAAGGTGGTATTAAAAAATGTGTAAGTGGAGCAGAATTAGCTCAGCTAATTTTAGATGACTGCCGTTTAAAAGTCTGGATCTCGGCTGGTCCTTGTGACTTCACCAGACTGACTTATATTGTCCTATGAAATGCCTTTTTCTCTCCACCAGCTGTAGCAGTAATGCAGACTCAAATGACTATGTTGTAGCTATCCAAAGTTAGTGAGATGAATCTCACCTAAAGCTAAATTGAACAAGTCACCTTTCTGCAGAGCTTAGCAAAATTGGAGCTTTTTGAATTATCTGGAGCAGTGCAGCAACCGAACCCTACAGAAACCAACAGGCATGGGAGAAACACACAGGAGAGCATGAACATGTAGTAGGAGTAACATTCACACTAATACATAAAAACTGTATAAAAGCCTGTGTTTCAATAAGAAGGTGATTCTGTTTGTCAGTGGAATCTGGCAATGTTATATTTATGTTTGATCAGAACACTCGTAATGTCAGATGAGAATTCATTATTCACCAAGCTCTCAGTTCAGTTCAGCTGCATGAGATGCTGTGTGGTGTTAAGGAAACAATTGAAAACATGCTTAATCAATTGTGTAGTCTTACCAACTAAGCAAGGAAGTGTGAGGAATATGCTGTGTTAAAGTACAAATTTAATGAAGAGCTGTCTGGAAAGACCATACATAGGAAAGGGCTTGGGTTGGTTGGTTTTCTTTGGTTTTATTTTTAAAGTAGAAAAAATAAGTTATCTCTGACCTCCTTTCTGGAACAAAAGACATAAATTAAGAAATTATTTCATAATTATTTAAAATTAAAAAAAATAAGATATGGTTTGTTATGGTAATAAGCATCATACCAGTAGAGCTTCTAAACGGTGATTAAATAATTTAATTGTTTTAATTTTAAAAAACCCAGATAACTGTGACTTAAAATTTATACGGTGCCTTAAGCACAAAACAGAGGAAAATATGATTCAGGCAGTGGACTGAGCTGTAGGAATACTGCTCTCACATTGTGTTTCACTCTCTTTATGTTAAACATTTATGAACAGCATGTGCTTGACCTAGATGGCTGCAGAAGGATGTAGGAGCCCTCACACCTTCAAGAACATCCAAAATCTAGGTGGTTGTTTATGTGGGCTTGTGCTGATAATATATAACTTTTTCTAATATGTGGGAGTGGACATGAAAGGTAAGTCATGCCTTGTGCTCTACTTTGCATAACCTCGTTGATTTGGGCTTTTTTTAGCGCATGTTTGAAATGAGCAGTGCCAGGGCACGTTCACTGGCCCCAGGGCCACCAGGCAGCATCTGGCCGTGCTATTAAGCACTCTCAGCATCCAAAGGTGGAGAGACTGCATCCAAACTGCCCATGGGGAACAGTGTTAACCTATCACACTGCTCTGCAGATGGTCCTATCCAAAGAGCGCTGGCTCCTTGTGCCAAAGGTGTGGCAAGGGCAATTTTA